>NC_092718.1:142450710-142761086 GCF_047496885.1 Scyliorhinus torazame | reverse complement strand
GGAAATGTATCGAACAATTCAATATCTGTCAGAAATATTCAAAGCTTCATTATATCGCTGACTTAGGACTTGCAATTACTGAGAATTCAAATACAACAGACACAGTAAAACAAACAATAATCTTACACAACATAGAAGCCAGATTTTTAACCATTCAGCTTCTAAACTGGCTGAATTATCCAACTGAACCTAACGTGAACACAAATTCATATCCAACTGCTTACTGGCACTATTTGGGATTTTTGCTATGAATACATTCTTTCCTGGTTAATTACAAAAGTTTATTCTAGTTAAGTAAGCCCTACAACATGATTCCTTAAAATTTACTGTCAGTCCAGCACCTCGCCAATGGTAAGCACCGAGTCACAATGGACAGATTTTACTGGGAATATTAAAACCAAGGTTAAACTCTCTGTTCTGGCAGAGAAAAGTTAATTAAATTATTCATTCATCATATAAAAATATAGTATTGACCAGTACTGCCTGACACAGCAGCCCAATATAAAAGGAGGGGTCAATGGCCAATGTGCTACTGATTTCTTACCTGCGGACTTCCAAGATTGTGCAAGTAAATGCCAATTATTGAAAGTATGAATAAATAGAGATTAAATAAATCTGCAATTAATACCTGCGATGTGAATGTCAGGCTATGTCAGATATCGAAGTGCACAAAAATATATGGGGAAGGTATCAACTGTTGTTATTCAGCATGTTCGATGCAATCCCAATTCCCGTAACAGGCGCCGGAATGTGGTGACTAGGGGCTTTTCACGGTAACTTCATTGAGGCCTACTTATGACAATAAGCGATTTTCATTTCATTTCATTTCAATAGGTTAAAAATGGTTATTTTGCTTCCAGTCTAAATAATGACAACCAATCACCATTTTAGCTCACTGAAATGGCTGGGATCATCACAGAACAGTCAAAGTACAACAATCAATATAATTAGTATCCTGAGTGTTCAGTCAGTATTATTTCATTTTTTAATAATAACGGTAAATCTTTTCACTCTCAATTGACACCATCAGCACCACTGCTTGTGTTCCACAGGCTGAGTTATTTACTGCACCTTAGGTAATTCACAGAAACTAAATGGCAGAATAATACTTCTGAAGCTTGCCTTTAACATCTAATATAATTCTCACATGAAGAAACATATGAACCACCAAATGACAAATGATTATGGGTTACTGCAATAGAAGGGCAAATACTTAGCAAAGCACAGCTCTCCCCGCCCCTCCCCCCCCCCCCACCCCGACACAATAACTCTGAAGGAATCCTTTAATCGATACTCCATCTCCACCAAATAGTTCCCCGACTCGGATATTATTGGAAATTATCCTTAAACAATGTACCTGTTCCAAAACAATCTGACTCAATTGTGCAGTTTGGTTGTGTGTGTGGGGTGGGAGGGGGGACATGACATTTAATTTTAATTTTTCCTTCCATAATTAGGTATTTGACTCCTGACTCTAGGACATGACCACAATTCTATTCCTGCCCTTCTACATTACTAATAGTTGTCTTGATCAGGCCACATATCCTTGTATAGTGCACAATGAATACTTGCTCACTGGAGTTTTTTCACATGTTCCTATTGGTCAACATACCTCAATAATTGTCACTCAGCTACGACAACAGCACAAGGCCTGCAATTATTACTGTTGCTTTTCTTCTTCAGCTATACCCCAATCTTCCTGAAATCATCACCCTTTTGTTTTTGTTGTAGTTAAAACTCCTTTGCCTTCTTTACAGTTTTTTCTTAACCTGTCCGCTCACCTTTAAAACCTTTTATATTTAAACGTCTTTGGTCAACCTTACATAAAGAACAAAAATAGAAAATGCTGAAAAATCTCAGCAAGTCGGGCAGCATCTGTGGAGAGAGAGCAGAGCTAACGTTTTGAGTCTGGATGACTTCGTCAGAGCTAGAGAACTGGAAATAGAACACTGTTGTTGGGGGTGGGGAGTGGAGCACTGGGGCTGGGTAGAGGGCCAGAGACTGGGGAGAGATGTCATGGAGAAAAAGACAAAGACAATGTAAATGGTGGTGATAATGATTAAGAATGGGTTGATAGAGGCATATGAAGAGATCAGAATGTGTTAATGGCAGAACAAAGGTAAGCAGTGTGTCAAAGGACAACTTGGAAAATGGAACAAATGTCTCCAGGAGAGAGAGAGAGAGGGGGGGGGGGGGGGGGGGGGGGGAGATGGTGGTAAGGGAAAAACAGATTGATGGAAGAAATTAAAATAAATTGATAGAAATAAAAATGGGGTGAAGGTAGAGGAGAGAGTTCACAGTCTGAAGTTGTTGAACTCAATGGAAGACTGTAACGGGCCTAATCAGAAGAAAAGGTGCTGTTCCTCCAGTTTGCACTGGGCTTCTCCTGAACGTCCACTTACCACTGGCCCTTTATCCAGCCCCCACACACTACCGCACCCCCCCCCCCCCCCAACAGTATCAATCTCATCCGATTTCCAGTCCTTTCTAGCTCTGATTAAGTCATCCATACTTGAAATGGTAGCTCTGTTCTCTCTCCACAGATGCTGTCAGACCTGCTGTGATTTTCCAGCATTTTCTGTTTTTATTTCAGATTCCAGCATCTGCAATATTTTGCTTTCATTTAACTATTACATTCACAATGTAAAGTGAGTTCTGTGTTCAAGTTCCCAAAAATATTTTCAGCTCACATATTTTAATATTAACCTGCGCCTGTCACATTTCTGCCTATTTTTCTGGGCTACAAATGTCCTCCTCGTTTCCTGTGTCTTTCTTCCCAATTGGGTATCGATACCCTTTGATATGCACTCACGTATATTTACATCCAGAGATATGCACTTCCATACGTCTACATCCAGAGATATGCACTCCGCTGCATCTACATCTAGAGATATGACTCAGCTGTGTCTACATATAGAGATATGAGTCATCCAGAGCAATTGTTTACAGTTCAAAAATCGGGAAGGAAACTGGTCCCGACGCCCATCCCTGTCGCAAATCATTAAGCCCTCATATGGCACTCCAACCCATGATTCATTGATCTGGATCTTTGCTGTCTCATTTATTGATAGCACCGCCTCTAATTTTCTCACCAAATTTCTTAGGATGTATTTTTCACATAATTTTTGGAAGTAAATCAAAATTATATCAACTTTATTCTAGGTAGTTAGCACTGCTGCTTATGGCGCTGAGGATCCGGGTTCGATCCCGGCCCTGGGTCACTGTCCGTGTGGAGTTTGCATTCTCCTCATGTCTGCATGGGTTTCACCCCCACAACTCAAAGATGTGGGTTAGTTGGATTGGCCATGCTAAATTGCCCCTCAATTGGAAAAAAAACAATTGGGTAATCTAAATTTATAAATTTAAAAAAACTTTATTCCTATACATTATTCACCTACATAATTCTATCTGGCTGTCAACTAGAACCATAATGTACATGCCACCTTTGATCATTTGATATTCCTCAATTATTTTAAATCTAATGATGGATCCTTGTAATATACAACTACTGACATATGGCAAATTTGTCAAAATCTGCCTGGCTTATCCTTCATGAACACACCTGCAACACTTTCCACTTTCGAGTCTTTCAGAACAGCTCCCCACTACAATGAAATTCCAAATAATTATGGTTCATCAGCTGCCTCCTCACTAACCTCCAGTATTCAGGGCTGTATATCAATCTTCTTGCCTTACTGTCTCATTATTAATAAGTGCACCCAATGGGTGCCCTGAATCGTAACCCACAAACTTTTAAACGCATCTTTCACTCTGAAGCAAGTATTCATTAAGCATATATGTCATTTCCTTCGCTACGCTATTAACCTTACCATGCTCATTTCGGTTTTTTTTCTTTAAAAAAAAATAAATTTAGTGTATCCAATTTATTTTTTCCAATTAAGGGGCAATTTAGTGTGTTCAATCCACCTACCTTGCACGTCTTTGGGTTGTGGGGGCGAAATCCACGCAAACACGGGGAGAATGTGCAAGCTCCACATGGACAGTGACCCAGAGCCGGGATCAAACCTGGGACTTCGGTGCCGTGAGGCAGCAGGGCTAACCCACTGCGCCACCATGCTGCCCCCCATGTTCATTTCTGAGTAGCTCCACTTTTCTGTAATGATTCTCTTCTTCCTAATACGTCGAGAAACCTTTTCCCATTTCCTCTGATATTAACAGCGTGTTTGTCACCTCTTAACTCTCCACTCCGGGGGCAGCATGGTGGCGCAGTGGTTAGTACTGCTGCCTATGGCGCTGAGGACCCGGGTTTGATCGTGGCCTTGGGTCACTGTCTGTGTGGAGTTTGCACATTTTCCCCGTGTCTGCGTGGGATCACCCCCACAACCCAAAGATGTGTAGGGTAGGTGGATTGGCCACGCTAAATTGCCCCTTAACTGGAAAAAAAATAATTGGGCACTCTAAATTTTTTTCAAAAAACTCTCCACTCCAAACTGGTATATTTGTTGTGAGTCTTTGTATGCTACTAGTATTATCATATGCTCTTCCTTGCAGACTTTATTTTAAGGATAATCTGGCTGCAATCACCGAACATTAATCTTCCAAGCAGACCCTTTTTCCATTTACAGGACTGGTATGATACCAATCTCACCCATAGATATTTCCTGCTGCTTCTGTACTGTTCTACCAATTGACTGATCAGTATCATCTGTGCAGCGCGAGTAATGCTAAACATGTGTTTTCACCCAAAATCACTCATAAAAATGTTGTCAATCTGTGTTCCTGTTGCCATCGTCTTCTATACCCAAATCTTACATAGTTCCAGAGACTGTATCAATGCATCAGCTCATTTGTCCTGAAGTTAAATTGAATTCTACAATTTGCCCCCAAACACAAAAAGGCTGCACTGCCTGAAGGAGCTGATGGTGGGTTATAGCGTGCAGATTTCACTAATTAATCTGCATACATTGCAAAGTAGTCGGATTTAGGAAGGAGGAGTGTATCCACAGAAATGCATCCAGAAATGTGCTGGTCAATGACACTTATCTGGACAGCTGTACCTAATGGCTGTTAAACCTTTGACAGCTTTACAAAAATTACAATTCAAAACTTAACTGAACGAAAAACAACATTTTCTACAGAATGACATAAAGCACCGTAAACAATTAACCACAGTTAGAGTCAACTGCTTTTTAGAGAGCATTTATAAAAATTCAGAAGGCAAAAAGTATTTTAAAAAAAAATTTAGAGTACATTTTTTCCAATTAAGTGCAATTCAGCGTGACCAATCCACCTACCCTGCACATCTTTTGGGTTGTGGGGGCGAAACCACGCAAACATGGGGATCAGGGATTATGGGGAGAAGGCAGGAGAATGGGGATGAGAAAATATCAGCCATGATTGAATGGCGGAGCAGACTCGATGGGCTGAGTGGCCTAATTCTGCTCCTATGTCTTATGGTCTTAATGTGCAAACTCCTCACGGACAGTGACCCAGAGCCAGGATCGAACTTGGGACCTCGGCGCCATGAGGCAGCAGTGCTAACCACTGTGCAGCAGTGCTGCCCCCAGAAAGTATTACTAATACTAAACCACCATCCAAATGTATTTACCATAAGAATGATTCACGGATGCAAAATTAACACAGGCACAACAAATTGCAAAGTCCTAAATTGGTACTTTTTTTATACAATTACAAAACAATCTTTTTTAACAGAAAGCACATTAGTGATCTGAAGCCTGAAATGCCCAAGCAATTTCACAGTAAATTACCTCAGCAGCCTACAACCAGCTAGAACTATCTGGATTTGTCAATTGAGTGCAATGAAGGTGGCATGTGGCGCAGTGGTTAGCACTGAGACTACGGCGCTGAAGACCCGGGTTTGAATCACGGCCCTGGGTCACTATCCGTGTGGGATTTGAACATTGTCCCCATGTCTGCGTGTGTTTCATCCCCACAACCCAAAGATGTGCTGGTTAGGTGGATTGGCCATACTAAATTGCCCCTTAATTGGAAAAAAATGATTGGGTACTCTAAATTTATGGAAAAAAAAAACAAAAATAATTTAGTGCAATGGACTCAGAGATAGGCCAAGTTGCAGCTAAACTTCATCAGCATGCTCCTGGTCTTACTATTGCAATGCACTCCTGGCTGGTCTCTCAAATTCTATCCTCTGTGAACTTGAAGTCTTCCAAATCTCTGTTGTCCTTGTCTTAACCTGCAACAAGTCCCGTTTCCCTATCACCCGTGGTCTCTGGTCTACATTGCACGGTAGCACAAGTGGATAGCACTGTGGCCTCACAGCGCCAGGGTCCCAGGTTCAATTCCCCGCTGGGTCACTGTCTGCACGTTCTCCCTGTGTCTGCGTGGGTTTCCTCCGGGTGTTCCAGTTTCCTCCCACAGTCCAAAGATGTGCAGGTTAGGTGGATTGGCCATGCTAACTTGCCCTTAGTGTCCATAAAAAGTTAAGAGGGGTTATTGGGTTACGGGGATAGGGTGGAAGTGAGGGCTTAAATGCAGACTCGATGGGCCAAATGGCCTCTTTCTGCACTGTATGTTCCAAATAAATCTAAATAAATAATAAAGATTATTATTATTGGCTCTCGATCAAGTGACTTCTTGATTTTAAAATTCTCATCCTTGTTTTCAAACCTCTCCATGACCACATCCCTCCCTATCTCTGTGACAACAAAGAACAAAGAAAAGTACAGCACAGGAACAGGCCCTTCGGCCCTCCAAGCATGTGCCGACCATGCTGCCCATCTAAACTAAAATCTTCTACCTTCCTGGGTCCATATCCCTCTATTCCCATCCTATTCATGTATTTGTCAAGATGCCCCTTAAATGTCACTATCGTCCCTGCTTCCACCACCTCCTCCGGTAGCGAGTTCCAGGCACCCACTACCATCTGTGTAAAAAACTTGCCTCGTACATCTACTCTAAACCTTGCCCCCTACTAATTGACCCCTCTACCCTGGGAAAAAGCCTCTTGACTATCCACTCTCTCTATGACCCTCATAATTTTGTAGACCTCTATCAGGTCGCCCCTCAACCCCCTTCGTTCCAGTGAGAACAAACCGAGTTTATTCAACCGCTCTTCATAGTTAATGCCCTCCATACCAGGCACCATCCTGGTAAATCTCTTCTGCACCCTCTCTAAAGCCTCCACATCCTTCTGGTACTGTGGCAACCAGAATTGAACACTATACTCCAAGTGTGGTCTAACTAAGGTTCTATACAGCTGCAACATGACTTGCCAATTCTTGTACTCAACCTTTGTGTCATCTGCAAACTTACTACACAGACCAGTTACATTTTCCTCCAAATCATTTTCATATACTACGAACAGCAAAGGTCCCAGCACTGATCCCTGCGGAACACCACTAGTCACTGCCCTCCAATCAGAAAAGCACCCTTCCATTGCTACTCTCTGCCTTCTATGACCTAACCAGTTCTGTATCCATCTTGCCAGCTCACCCCTGATCCCGTGTGACTTCACCTTTTGCACCAGTCTGCCATGAGGGACAAAGAACAAAGGTCTTACTGAAGTCCATATAGACAACATCCACTGCCCTACCTGCATCAATCATCTTTGTGACCTCGTCAAAAAACTCTTATCAAGTTAGTGAGACGCGACCTCCCCTTCACAAAACTGTGCTGCCTCTCGCTAATACGTCCATTTGCTTCCAAATGGGAGTAGATCCTGTCTTGAAGAATTCTCTCCAGTAATTTCCCTACCACTGAAGTAAGGCTCACCGGCCTGTAGTTCCCTGGATTATCCTTGCTACCTTTCTTAAACAAAGGAACAACTTTGGCTATTCTCCAGTCCTCCGGGAAATCACCTGAAGACAGTGAGAATCCAAAGATTTCTGTCAAGGCCTCAGCAATTTCCTCTCCAGCCTCCTTCAGTATTCTGGGGTAGATCCCATCAGGCCCTGGGGACTTATCTACCATAATATATTTCAAGACGTCCAACACCTCGTCTTTTCGTGACCTCCTCTGGGATATCTGTGATATCTTGGGTACTCTAAATTTACTTTTAAATTTTTTAGAGAAAGCTATGAGAAGTTGAATAAACTCGGATTGTTGATAGTCAGATGCTTTTTCCCAGGGTAGAAAATTCAATTACATGGGGACATAGGTTTAGGGTGCGAGGGGCAAAGTTTAGGGATGTGCGAGAAAAGTGTTTTTACACAGTGAAATGAGTGCCTGGAACGCGTTTCCGGAGGTGGAAGCAGATACAATAGCGACGTTTAAGAAGCATCTTGACGAATACATGTATAGGATGGGACTAGAGGGATACGGATGTCGGAAGTGCAGCAGGTTGTAGTTTAGGCAGGCAACATGATCAGCATAGGCTTGGAGGGCCGAAGGGACTGTTCCTGTGCTGTACTGTTCTTTGTTCTTTGATTTGGGGTCAGTTAGCTCAGCTGTTTGGACGTTTGGTTCGTGATACGGAGCGACGCCAACATGCAAGTTCAACCTTCTCTGAACTGCTTCCAATGCAATGATATCCTTTCTTAAACAAGACCAAAACTGTACATAGTGCTCCAGATTTGGTCTCACCAATACTTTACAACTGTAGCAAAATATCCATACTTTTATATTCCATTCCCCTTGCACTAAACAACAAATTTCCATTTTCCTTCCTAACCACTTGCTGTATCTGCATACCAACTTCTCCTGATTCATGTACCAGGACACCCAGATCCCTCTGTGACCCCCTCTGCTCTACAATCTCCCTCCATATAATATACTGCTATTCTAATCTTCCTGCCAAAGTGATCATGTTGACGTTTTCCCACATTATACTCTTTCTGCCAAATTTGTGCCCACTCACTTAACCTATGTCCCTTTACAGACTTCTCATGTCCTTTGACAACTTACTTTCCTACCTATCTTTGTGTCATCAGCCAAATTCAGCTACCACACATTTGGCCCCTTCACCCAAGTCATTGATATAAATTGTAACGGTTGAGTCCCCAGAACTGACCCCTGTGGCACTCCATCAACACAAAAAAAGACCCATTTATCCCTGCTCTCTGCTTTCTGACCAGTCCTACAGCCATGCTTACACGTTACCCCTTATATCATGAGCTTTTATTTTGCATTTTAAATTTTCATGTGGCAGCTTGTTAAATGCATTCTGGAAATCACAGCACATCGTCAGGTCCCCCTTTATCCACTTTGCACATTACTTCTTCAAAGAACTCCAATAAACTAGTAAAATACAATTTCCCTTTCACAAAACCATGTTGACTCTGCTTGAATGCATTGAGATTTTCGAAGTCCCCCACGATCACCTTCTTCATGGTAATCCCAGCAATTCCCCTTTGACAGGTGTTAAGCTAAGAGTCAGCAGTTTCCTAATTTCTGTCTCCATTTTTGAATAGGAGTCACATTTGCTTTTGGGACCTTTTCTGAATCTGGTGAATTTTGGAAAATTAAAACCATTGAATGAATCTATCATCTCAGCAGCCACTTCTTTAAGACCCTAGGATGAAGTCCATCAGGACCTAGGAAATTGTCAGCTTTGAGTTCTAATAATTTTCTCCAATGGACGATAGCTCACTTTATTTACGCTTTTCCTTTTAAAATCCCTGCAGGAACTCATCTGTTTTTACATTTCTATCTAAATTTTTCTTGTACTCTCATCATTCCCTCATTATTATTTTAGTCATTCTTTGCTGATCTTGATATTCTGTAAGAAGTCTTACAACACAAGGTTAAAGTCCAACAGGTTTGTTTGAAATCACAGCTTTCGGAGCGCAGCTCCTTCATCAGGTGAGTGTGATGTGAGAGTGGTTTATAGTAGGATAGTGTTACTGTGCCCACCCCAGTCCAACACTGGCATCTCCGAATCTTGATATTCTGTACAACCTTCCGACCTGCCACTCACCTTTGTGGAATTATACACATTTTCTTTCAATTTGTCACTATCTTTAACTTCTTTAGTTAGCCACAGATAGTGTGTCCTACCCTGAACAACTGTTTCTTTCTTACTGGGATGTATATTTTCTGAGTATTCAGAAATATCTTCTTAAATATTTGCATAGCATTCCTACTATCGCTTAAACTAATTTCCAGGTTCACTTTAGCAAGCTCTGACTCCATGCCCTCATAATTGCCCTTATTTAAGTTTAAGACACAAGTCTTTTTTGTAACTTCTATTCTTGTCTGCTGATGCACTCTTGGGTTTCCGCACCCTTGGGTTTCCGCACCCTTGGGTTTGCGCACCCTTGGGTTTCCGCACCCTGATCTCCTTTCCATTGTAACTTTGCTCTTTTGCCTTGTCTTCGCTATTGATTTAATCACATCTTTCTAAACTTGATTAATTGCCAACACTATTTAGTTTAAAGCACTCGCTTCTGCCCTAGGTACTGCTAGGATACAGTTCAGGTGAAGATCACCCCAATAGTACAGCTCCCACTTTCCCCAGTTATGTTGGCCGTGCCCCATGATTGATTTGATTTATTATTGTCACATGTATTACTATACAGTGAAAGGTATTGTTTCTTACATGCTATACAGACAACACATACCGTACTTAAGGAAAGACTGCAGAATATAATATTACAGTCATAGCTAGGGTGTAGAAAAAAGATCAACTTAGTAAGAGGTAGGTCCATTCAAAAGTCTGATGGCAGTAGGGAAGAAACTGTTCTTGAGTCGGTTGGTACGTGACGTCAAACTTTTGTATCTTTTTCCTGACGGAAGGAAGGTGGAAGAGAGTTTGTCCGGGGTGGGTGGGGTCCTTACATTTGCTGGCTGCTTTTCCGAGGCAGCAAGAATTGTAGACAGAGTCAATGGATGGGAGACTGGTTTGTGTGATGGATTAGGCTACCTTTTGTAGTTTCCTGCGGTCTTGGACAGAGCAGGCTCCATACCAAGCTGTGATACAACCAGAATGCTTTCTATGCTGCATCTGTAAAAGTTGGTGAGAGTCGTAGCTGACATGCCAAATTTCCTTAGTCTTCTGAACAAGTAGTCGTTGGTGGCCTTTCTTAACTATAGTGTCAGCATAGGGGGACCAGGACAGGCTGTTGGTGATCTTGACACCTAAAACTTGAAGCTCTCGACCCTTTCGACTTTGTTCTCATTGATGTAGACAGGGGCATTTTATCCACCACGCTTCCTGAAGTCGATGACAATCTCCTTCGTTTTGTTGACATTGAGGGAGACATTCTTGTCGTCGCACTAGTTCACCAGATTCTCTATCTCATTCCTGTACTCTGACTCATCATTGTTTGAGATCCAACCCACTACGGTGGTGTCATCAGCAAATTTGAAAATCGAGTTGATGGGGAATTTGGCCACAGTCATAGGTGTATAAGGAGTACAGTAGGGGGCTGAGGATACAGCCTTGTGGGGCACTGGGGTTGAGGATGATCGTGGAGGAATTGTTGCGGCATATCCTTACTGATTATGGCCTGTGGGATAGGAAGTTCAGGATCCAGTCGCAGAGGGAGGAGCCGAGGCCCAGGCCACGGAGTTTGGAGATGAATTTCGTAGGAATGATGGTGTTGAAGGCCGAGCTGTCGTCAATAAATAGGAATCTGACATAGGTGTCTTTATTATCTAGTTGTTCCAGGGTAGAGTGCAGGGCCAGGGAGGCGGCGTCTGCTGTAGATCTGTTGCAGCAATAGGCGAACTGTAGTGAATCAAAGCCCAGTTCCCCAAACCAATCTTTAAGCCACACATTGAACTCGTTGATCTGACTTACCCTTCGCCAAACTGTTCGTGGGTCAGGTAGTAACACAGAGATCATTACCGTTGACATCCTGCTTTTTAATTTAGCCCCCAGCTGCTCATATGTCCTCAGCAGAATCACTTTTCCATTTTTAACTATGTCGTTGGTACGTACGTGGAACACGACCACTGGATCCTCACTCTCTCACTGCAAGTTCCACTCCAGCCCAGAGAAAATGTTCCTAATCCAGGCACCGGACAGGCAACATAGCCATTTGGACTCCTGCTCTCTGCTGCAGAGAACTGTGTCTATGCCCTGACTATACGGCCCCAACTACCACTATATCCCTATGAAACACAACCGCTCCCCCGCTCCCCCCTTCACCTGAATGGCTTCCTGTACCATGGTTAACAAAGAACAAAGAACAATACAGCACAGGAACAGGCCCTTCGGCCCTCCAAGCCCGCATCGGCCACGATATCAACCTTTGCCAACACCCACAGCACTTCCTTGTGCCGTATCCATCTATGCCCATCCTATCCATGCATTTGTTAAGATGCCTTTTGAACACCGTTAATGTATCTGCTTCCACAACCTCCCCTGGCAACACGTTCCAGGCACTCACCACCCTCTGCTTGAAAAACCCGCCTCGCACATCTGCTGTAAACTTTGCCCCACGGACCTTAAACGTATGCCCCCTGGTAACTGACCCCTGCACCCTGGGAAAGAGTGCCTGCCCATCCACTCTATCCATGCCTCTCATAATCGTGTACACCTCTGTCAGGTCACCCCTCAGCCTCCGTTTTTCTAATGAAAACAGTAAAGGTTAGTTTGTTCATCCACCCTGCAGCTATCATTTTCACCCATACAGGCTGTAAGCATCTCAAACCCGTTGGACAATTGCAAAGGCTGAGGCTCTTCCAATTCTACATTCTCGGTCCCCATACCTGCTTCACTTGCAGTCACACCCTCTTCTCCCTGACCAATGACCACATCAGAAACAAGAATGTCCAATTCACCTAACAAACATGTCTTTCGGGACTTGGAGGAAACCGGAGCACACGGAAGACACCCATGCAGACGTGGGGAGAATGTGCAGACTCGCACAGACAGTGACCCAAGCCGGGAATCGAACCTGGGACCCTGGCGCTGTGAAGCAACATTGCTAACCATGTTATGTAATGATGCTGTGTAACTTACATTTGCTGAGTGCCCTTAGTCAATGTAATCATGGTCTTCTTCCTATTCATCATTCCCATCACCAATCATGAATGGGTTTTTGCAATTTGCCAAGCTGTTAATGCTTGTGGCTAATTCATTGTTCCATCTGAGGTGGGAACTGCTTTCGTGCACTCTAGGTCAGTGGTTGTGGCAGTGTATTAACAGACCAGTGGGGTCATATTCTGTGCCCACTGCAAGTTCCTGTTTGCATTAGTTTATTGACTTTGCGCAGCACTCTGACCTGATTTGTGCAAGCTAACTGGTAACGAATAGGTCAATGATTGCTGTACGACAACTAGAACTGAAAACTGCTTTTCACCAAGTTTGGTAACAACAATCCTCATGTGTTTGTTTAATTTGTGTGCATCTGATAATACAAATAGTTTTGTTTGTTGATGTATTTTATGCAGAACTGCAGATTGCTAAATGCTGACATCTCAATGCCTGAATCAGCACAAAGACTATGTAACTACTCTGGGGGAGAAATTGTTGGATTTTGCAAAATAGTCAGAAAAATGGATGCAAAATGAAGACAGACTTTTTAAGTGAGAAAAAGACAACGGTCCAGATCCTGGACTTTATAAGGCCAAAGTAACAGATTGTATCTGGCGCTGTGTCTGTGCACCATGACCAAAACACAGGCCCTGGGAAGTCCTCAATGTTTAGAAGGGATCTGCAGCATAGTCAGGCCTGTAGGGAAAGGTTTTGCATGAATCATGGAAGAGGGTTGCAGTCGGAGGGGTAAGAAACCATGCTGCAATATCCTTGATAATCTTTGTCAATTTGCAAATTACTGAATAACATTATTGGGAAATAGACATTTAAACATGGACCACTACACTGAACTTCAGGGGATGGGGCAGTTTTGACTTTAGAACCTTGAAACAAATTAAAAAACGTTCTTGGTAATACAAAAATGAAAATAAATACAATAATTAAATGCATGACCTCAGGTTTGGGACTGAGAACTTATCAAGAGTAGAATTAAAATGATAGTAACTCACCTCGTGCCACACGGCAGCATGATGGCGCTGTGGTTAGCATTGCTGCCTCATGGCACCGAGGACCCGGGTTCAATCTGCTTGGAATTTGCACATTCTCCCCATGTCTGCATGACTCTCACCCCCACAACCCAAAAAAAATGTGCATGGTAGGTGCATTGGCCACGCCAAATTGTCCTTTAATAGAAGAATTGGGTATTCTAAATTTCTTAAAAAAAAACCTCATCTCCTGTCGCTTAGCACTTGTCCTCATCCTCCACTACCTCCCCCCAACCTCACCATCAAGGTTAGCTTGGAATCCTTAAAGAATTTGTTCACAAATTAAAGTGAGCAGTTTTTAAAACTGGCTGGATTTTTATTTACAATGTTTAATTTCACACATTAGGCTAAAAACACAGTCCAATGCATTTTTGTACAGCTGTGTTAGGGGTGATGAAGGCCCTACCTGACACTGAGAAAGTAACTTTAAATTCATTATTTAAACAAGACATATAAAAGTCCATGATTACTCATCCGATTATTATCACCAAGATATTCTGTTTCTGGCCCGACATGGACAATAAAATGCTCTAATTGATTTCCAGATTGCATCCACCCATTGCGAACACAGATACCTCACGTCTACTCATTCTGAGTTTTGGCTTTTTTAAATTTATGCTTATTGTGAAATTACTGCACAGCCTGTAGGAGGGGATGCAAGATGATACTTACTGTGCATTCCTCTAAATTGTTAATATAATTAAATTTCCACTACTGAGATTGCTAATGTAGCCTTGTTAACATCTGCATTGCCAAACAGATTCAGGGCACAGTAAGGAAGGACATTCAGGGCTGGCTGTCTAACTTGTGTTTGTGCAGCTGAACTGGAACGAGACTTTCAGCTGGCGAGATTGCTGGTTTGAATCCAGAGTTCATATTCTGACAGTAAATAGTATTATGAACATTGAATGGCAAGAACTGCGTTATTCAGAATTGCATGGGAATAACACCTTTGTTTTTAATTAGTGTCATTCAAATGTAATAGGAGCATCGTCAAGTACTAATCCAATCACACATGCAAAAAAAACCAAACGGCTCTCCATGCTATGGGTCCAAAACGGTTTCATCACTTTCACTGTGGGATATTTTTGAACACTGTGACAGAGTACAGGCCTATTTCGGAACTCCCATTGGGAACAATAAAACAGCAGCAATCACTCACATATAAAAGAAACCACAGATGTTGCAGCTACATTTCGGAAAGCAACAAGCACATTGAAAGAGATCAAATTCTGCTGTTAAATTCCACATTCTTAAAACAGTAGCTGCAATGGAAGGATGCTTTTCTAATTGGAGGGCTGTGACCAGTGGTGTTCCGCAGGGATCAGTACTGGGACCTTTGCTGTTTGTAGTATATATAAATGATTTGGAGGAAAATGTAACTGGTCTGATTAGTAAGTTTGCAGACGACACAAAGGTTAGTGGAATTGCGAATAGCGATGAGGACTGTCAGAGGATACAGCAGGATTTAGATTGTTTGGAGACTTGGGCGGAGAGATGGCAGATGGAGTTTAATCCGGACAAATGTGAGCTAATGCATTTTGGAAGGTCTAATGCAGGTAGGGAATATACAGTGAATGGTAGAACCCGCAAGAGTATTGAAAGTCAGAGAGATCTAGGTGTACAGGTCCACAGGTCACTGAAAGGGGCAACACAGGTGGAGAAGGTAGTCAAGAAGGCATACGGCATGCTTGCCTTCATTGGCCGGGGCATTGAGTATAAGAATTGGCAAGTCATGTTGCAGCTGTATAGAACCTTAGTTAGGCCACTCTTGGAGTTTAGTGTTCAATTCTGGTCGTCACACTACCAGAAGGATGAGGAGGCTTTAGAGAGGGTGCAGAAGAGATTTACCAGGATGTTGCCTGGTATGGATGGCATTAGCTATGAGGAGCGGTTGAATAACCTCGGTTTTTTCTCACTGGAACGACGAGGTTGAGGGGCGACCTGATAAGAGGTCTACAAAATTATGAGGGGCATAGACAGAGTGGATATTCAGAGGCTTTTCCCCAGGGTAAAGGGGTCAATTACTAGGGGGCAAGGTTTAGAGGAGATGTACGAGGCAAGTTTTTTTACACAGAGGGTAGTGGGTGCCTGGAAGTCGCTGCCGGAGGAGGTGGTGGGAGCAGGGACGATAGTGACATTTAAGGGGCATCTTGACAAACAAATGAATAGGATGGGAATAGAGGGATATGGACCCCGGAAGTGTAGAAGATTGTAGTTTAGTCGGGCACCATGGTCGGCACAGGCTTGGAGGGCCGAAGGGCCTGTTCCTGTGCTGTACTTTTCTTTGTTCTTTGTTCATTTTAAAAGCTGTTTCCAGACTACTTGATAACTTAAAAGAGATAACTGCTTTCCGGAAGGAATTCAAACCTGCTACTTTGCAAAGGAAACAAGAGTATCAATAACAAGTCTTAAAGACAGTAAGAGTACCATATGCTGGGCCACACCTTTGAAAAGGGGGGTTCTGGTTGTTACTTCGATCTTGTTATTAAATTGGAACAGTAAGGGTTATACATAGATTATTAAGGGATAATTAAGAACTCATTAAGGGTTATACATAGATTATTGTAGCTGTGTGGGGTATTTATGTTTGTCGTTGAAAATAATTCTTACCGCGTGTGTTTTTACAAATGTTAACTAAATTCCTAGAATAAAGCTTGTTTTTTGATTATAAGTGCCTAAGACCTCTGTTGAATAACATCTGAAAGGCAGGTTCTTGGGCTCATTGTAACCAAAATCAATAAACAGTTATAGGTCAGGTGAACTCCATGATATACTTTGGAATTTTCTAAACTCTGGCCCATAACAACTGGGCTAGCCATATTAATACTGTGGCTACCATGGAAGGTCAAAGGCTAGGAATCCTACGGCGAGTAACTCACTTCCTGACCCCCCAAAGCCTGTCCACCATCTATAAGGAACAAGTATCGGATGCTCTCCACTTGCCTGGATGAATGCAGCCCCAATAATACTCAGAGAAGCTTGCCACCACCCAGGACAAAGCAACCCGCTTGATTGCTCCACTTCCACAAACATTCAAACCCTCCACCACCCACAAACAGTGCCAATGTATGTATCATCTACAAGATACACTGCATTAACTCATCAAGGTTCTTTAGACAGCACCTTCCAAACGCACGACCACTACCATCTAGAAGGACAAGAGAAACTGATATCTGGGAACCCGACCATCTGGAGATTCCACTCCAAGTCACTTACCACCCTGACTTGGAAATGTATTCCCATTCCTTCACTGTCACTGGCAACATCCTGGAACTCCCTCCCTAACAGCACAGTGGATGTACCTGCGCCTCAAGGACTTCAATGGTTCAAGAAGGCAACTCACCACCACCTTCTGAAGGGCAACTAGGGATGGGTAACAAATGCTGGCCCAGCAACCTCAACCCAAAAATTAATTTTGTTAAATCCTTTAACCAGAACTTGCACAGTACCTCCTTCAAAACAAATTTGTATTGCCTGAATTTCAGTGTCTAAATATGATAGCAGTTCTCTAGATAAGAGTCTGATCAACACTGTATAACTGAAGTATAACTTTATCCCCTTTGTCTAACAGTCTCCGTGCGAAAGGTTAACATTCCAACTGAATTTGGATTACATTTTGAACCCAGTTCTGTTAAATACAAGATAATTTCTTCCAATTGGTGCATTCTGCATTCCATCTTATTAGCTTTTCGTGATTTGTCTACATGGACATGGCTTTGCTCCTCCACAGCTCAGTCCCTCCTCATAAAAAAAATACTTTCACACATTTCACCATATCAAACTCCATCTCCGAATTCTAGTTATGTGGGCCATTACATAGAACAAGGAACATAGAACATACAGTGCAGAAGGAGGCCATTCGGCCCATCGAGTCTGCACCGACCCACTTAAGCCCCCACTTCAACCCTATCCCCTTAACCCAATAACCCCTCCTAACCTTTTTTTTCGACATCAAGAGCAATTTAGCACGGTTAATCCACATAACCTGCATGTCTTCGGACTGTGGGAGGAAACCGGAGCACTCGGAGAACATGCAGAGTCCGCACAGACAGTGACCCAGCAGGGAATCGAACCTGGGGACCCTGGTGCTGTGAAGCCACAGTGCTAACCACTATGCTACTGTACCATTGTAACATCTACACAATTTGTTAAGTCTCCTAACTTTCTGTCATCTGAAAATGTGGATATACAACTCTCTATTCCTTCATTCAAGTTATTGAAATATATGGCGAAAAGCTGAAGTTCCAGTGCATATCCCTGGGCAGCATCACTTGTCACATTCTACCAATCAGAGAATGTTTCCTTTATCCCTACTCATGTCTCCTACCTTCCAGCTAATTACAACCACGTCTCCAATTCTGCGAGCTTTCATTATTCTTAATAATCTGTGAGGAAGCTTATTAAATGTCTTCTGGAATTCCATATAAACAGCATCACGGACATTTCCCTGACCATCCTGTTAGTGACACCCTCAAAATATTCAGCAAGATTAGTCAGACACGACCTACTCTGCACACGTTCACGTTGCCTCTCTCTGAATGGCTTATATTTTTCAAGTGCTCTCTCACTCCGTCCCTCATCATAAGATTTTTTTTTTTAATAAATATTTTATTAAAAATTTTTGGTCAACCAACACAGTACATTGTGCATCCTTTACACAACATTATAACAATACAGATAATAATGACCTTTTTTATATAAACAAAAAACAACAAATAAATAAATATTAAATAACAAAAATGAAAACTAGCCCTAATTGGCAACTGCCTTGTCACAGGCTATACCCCCCCCCCCATCCCTCCCCCCCCCCCATCCCTCCCCCCCCCCCCATCTCTCCCCCCCCCATCCACCCCCCCCCCCCCATCCCTCCCCCCCCCCCAAGTCCTGGGCTGCTGCTGCTGCCTTCTTTTTTCCCCCCATCTATCTTTCCGCAAGATATTCGACGAACGGTTGCCACCGCCTGGTGAACCCTTGAGCCGACCCCCTTAGGACGAACTTAATCCGCTCTAACTTTATGAACCCCGCCATATCATTTATCCAGGTCTCCACCCCCGGGGGCTTGGCTTCTTTCCACATAAGCAATATCCTGCGCCGGGCTACTAGGGACGCAAAGGCCAAAACATCGGCCTCTCTCGCCTCCTGCACTCCCGGCTCTTGTGCAAGCCCAAATATAGCCAACCCCCAGCTTGGTTCGACCCGGACCCCCACTACTTTTGAAAGCACCTTTGTCACCCCCATCCAAAACCCCTGTAGTGCCGGGCATGACCAAAACATATGGGTATGATTCGCTGGGCTTCTTGAGCACCTCGCACACCTATCCTCCACCCCAAAAAATTTACTGAGCCGTGTTCCAGTCATATGTGCCCTGTGTAATACCTTAAACTGAATCAGGCTTAGCCTGGCGCACGAGGACGACGAGTTTACCCTGTTTAGGGCATCTGCCCACAGCCCCTCCTCAATCTCCTCCCCTAGCTCTTCTTCCCATTTCCCTTTTAGTTCGTCCACCATAGTCTCCCCTTCATCCCTCATTTCCCTATATATATCCGACACCTTACCATCCCCCACCCATTTCTTTGAGATGACTCTGTCCTGCACCTCTTGTGTCGGGAGCTGCGGGAATTCCCTCACCTGTTGCCTCGCAAAAGCCCTCAATTGCATGTACCTAAATGCATTCCCTTGGGGCAACCCATATTTCTCAGTCAGCGCTCCCAGACTCGCGAACTTCCCATCCACAAATAGATCTTTCAATTGCGTTATTCCTGCTCTTTGCCACATTCCATATCCTCCATCCATTCCCCCCGGGGCAAACCTATGGTTGTTTCTTATCGGGGACCCCCCCAATGCTCCGGTCTTTCCCCTATGTCGTCTCCACTGTCCCCAAATCTTCAGTGTAGCTACCACCACCGGACTCGTGGTATAGTTCCTTGGTGAGAACGGCAATGGGGCTGTCACCATAGCCTGCAGGCTGGTCCCCCTACAGGACGCCCTCTCTAATCTCTTCCACGCCGCTCCTTCCTCCTCTCCCATCCACTTACTCACCATTGAAATATTAGCGGCCCAATAATACTCACTTAGGCTCGGTAGTGCCAGCCCCCCCCTATCCCTACTACGCTGTAAGAATCCCTTCCTCACTCTCGGAGTCTTCCCGGCCCAAACAAAACCCATGATACTCTTTTCTATCCTTTTGAAAAAAGCCTTCGTGATCACCACCGGGAGGCACTGAAACACAAAGAGGAATCTCGGGAGGACCACCATCTTAACCGCCTGCACCCTCCCTGCCATTGACAATGCTACCATATCCCATCTCTTGAAATCTTCCTCCATCTGTTCCACCAACCGCGTCAAATTTAGCCTGTGCAATGTGCCCCAATTCTTAGCTATCTGGATCCCCAGGTAACGAAAGTCTCTTGTTACCTTCCTCAACGGTAGGTCTTCTATTTCTCTACTCTGCTCCCCTGGATGCACCACAAACAGCTCACTCTTCCCCATGTTCAATTTATACCCTGAAAAATCCCCAAACTCCCCAAGTATCCGCATTATTTCTGGCATCCCCTCCGCTGGATCCGCCACATATAGTAGCAGATCATCCGCATATAAAGATACCCGGTGTTCTTCTCCTCCCCTAAGTATTCCCCTCCATCTCCTGGAACCTCTCAGCGCTATCGCCAGGGGCTCAATCGCCAGTGCAAACAGTAATGGGGACAGAGGACATCCCTGCCTTGTCCCTCTATGGAGCCGAAAATATGCCGATCCCCGTCCATTCGTGACCACACTCGCCACTGGGGCCCTATACAACAGCTGCACCCATCTAACATACCCCTCTCCAAACCCAAATCTCCTCAACACCTCCCACAGATAATCCCATTCCACTCTATCAAATGCTTTCTCGGCATCCATCGCCACTACTATCTCCGTTTCACCCTCTGGTGGGGCCATCATCATTACCCCTAACAGCCTCCGTATATTCGTGTTCAGCTGTCTCCCCTTCACAAACCCAGTTTGGTCCTCATGAACCACCCCCGGGACACATTCCTCTATTCTCATTGCCATTACCTTGGCCAGGACCTTGGCATCCACATTTAGGAGGGAAATTGGTCTGTAGGACCCGCATTGTAGCGGATCCTTTTCCTTCTTTAAGAGAAGCGATATCGTTGCTTCTGACATAGTCGGGGGCAGTTGTCCCCTTTCCTTTGCCTCGTTAAAGGTCCTCGTCAGTAGCGGGGCGAGCAAGTCCAAATATTTTCTGTAAAATTCAACTGGGAATCCGTCCGGTCCCGGGGCCTTTCTCGTCTGCATGTTCCTAATTCCTTTCACCACTTCTACTACCGTGATCTGTGCTCCCAGTCCCACCCTTTCCTGCTCTTCCACCTTGGGAATTTCCAGCCGATCCAAAAAATCCATCATTCTCTCCCTCCCATCCGGGGGTTGAGCTTCATACAATTTTTTATAAAATGTCTTGAACACTTCATTCATTCTCTCCGCTCCCCGCTCCGTCTCTCCTTCCTCGTCCCTCACCCCCCCTATTTCCCTCGCTGCTCCCCTTTTCCTCAATTGGTGTGCCAGCAATCTGCTCGCCTTCTCTCCATATTCATACTGTACACCCTGCGCCTTCCTCCATTGTGCCTCTGCAGTGCCTGTAGTCAGCAAGTCAAATTCCACATGCAGCCTTTGCCTTTCCCTGTACAGTCCCTCCTCCGGTGCTTCCGCATATTGTCTGTCCACCCTTAAAAGTTCTTGCAGCAACCGCTCCCGTTCCTTACTCTCCTGCTTCCCTTTATGTGTCCTTATTGATATCAGCTCCCCCCTCACCACCGCCTTCAACGCCTCCCAGACCACTCCCACCTGAACCTCCCCATTGTCATTGAGTTCCAAGTACTTTTCAATGCATCCCCTCACCCTTAGGCACACCCCCTCATCTGCCATTAGTCCCATGTCCATTCTCCAGGGTGGGCGCCCTCTTGTTTCCTCCCCTATCTCCAAGTCTACCCAGTGTGGGGCATGATCCGAAATGGCTATAGCCGTATATTCAGTTCCCCTCACCCTCAGGATCAATGCCCTACCCAACACAAAAAAGTCTATGCGGGAATAGACTTTATGGACACAGGAGAAAAACGAGAACTCCTTACTCCTCGGTCTACTGAATCTCCACGGGTCCACCCCTCCCATCTGCTCCATAAAAACCTTAAGCACCTTGGCTGCTGCCGGCCTCCTACCAGTCCTGGACTTCGACCTATCCAGCCTTGGTTCCAACACCGTGTTAAAATCTCCCCCCATTATCAGCTTTCCCGTCTCTAGGTCCGGGATGTGTCCTAGCATTCGCCTCATAAAGTTGGCATCGTCCCAGTTCGGGGCATACACGTTTACCAAAACCACCATCTCTCCCTGTAATTTGCCACTCACCATCACGTATCTGCCCCCGTTATCCGCCACTATAGTCTTTGCCTCGAACATTACCCGCTTCCCCACTAATATAGCCACCCCCCTGTTTTTTGCATCCAGCCCCGAATGGAACACCTGCCCCACCCATCCTTTGCGCAATCTAACCTGGTCTATCAGTTTCAGGTGCGTTTCCTGTAACATAACCACATCTGCTTTAAGTTTCTTAAGGTGTGAGAGTACTCGTGCCCTCTTTATCGGCCCGTTAAGCCCCCTCACGTTCCACGTGATCAGCCGAGTTGGGGGCTTCCCACCCCCCCCCCCTTGCCGGTTAGCCATCATCTTTTTCCAGCTTCTCACCCAGTTCCCACGCAGCTGTATCTCTCCCAGACGGTGCCCCCCCGCCCATCCTTTCCCGTACCCACTCCCCCCTTTCCCCAGCAGCAGCAACCCAGTAATTCCCCCCTCCCCCCCCCCCCCCGCTAGACCCCCCGCTAGCGTAATTACTCCCCCCATGTTGCTCCCAGAAGTCAGCAAACTCTGGCTGACCTCGGCTTTCCCCCGTGATCACGGCTCGCACCGTGCGACGCCCCCTCCTTCCTGCTTCTCTATTCCCGCCATAATTATCATAGCGCGGGAACCAAGCCCGCGCCTCTCCCTCGGCCCCGCCTCCCATGGCCAACGCCCCATCTCCTCTCCCTCCCCACCTCCCCCCATCACCACCTGTGGGAGAGAGAAGAGTTACCATACCGCAGGATTAAAACATAAAACCCCTCTTCGCCCCCCCCCCATTCGCCCCACCACTTTGTCCAAACGTTCATTTTCATAATCCACTCATTCCAATTTTTCTTCTACAATAAAAGTCCACGCTTCATCCGCCGTCTCAAAGTAGTGGTGCCTCCCTTGATATGTGACCCACAGTCTTGCCGGTTGCAGCATTCCAAATTTTATCTTCTTTTTGTGAAGTACCGCTTTGGCCCGATTAAAGCTCGCCCTCCTTCTCGCCACCTCCGCACTCCAATCTTGATAAACGCGGATCACCGCGTTCTCCCATTTACTACACCGAGTTTTCTTCGCCCATCTAAGGACCATTTCTCTATCCTTAAAAAGGAGGAATCTCACCACTATGGCTCTGGGAGTTTCTCCTGCTCTCGATCCTCGCACCATAACTCGGTATGCTCCCTCCACCTCCAACGGACCCGTCGGGGCCTCCGCTCCCATTAACGAGTGCAGCATCGTGCTCACATATGCCCCGACGTCCACCCCCTCCACACCTTCAGGAAGGCCAAGAATCCTCAAGTTGTTCCTTCTTGCGTTGTTTTCCAGTGCCTCCAACCTCTCCACAGATCGTTTCTGGTGTGCCTCCTGTATCTCCGACTTCACCACCAGGCCCTGTATATCGTTCTCATTCTCTGCTGCTTTCGCCTTCACGACCCGAAGCTCCTGCTCCTGGGTCTTTTGTTCCTCTTTCAGCCCTTCAATCGCCTGTAATATCGGGGCCAACAACTCTTTCTTCATTTCCTTTTTTATCTCCTCCACGCAGCGTTTCAAGAACTCTTGTTGTTCAGGGCCCCATATGAGACTGCCACCTTCCGACGCCATCTTG
The DNA here is from genome assembly GCF_047496885.1 of Scyliorhinus torazame. Taxonomy (NCBI): domain Eukaryota; kingdom Metazoa; phylum Chordata; class Chondrichthyes; order Carcharhiniformes; family Scyliorhinidae; genus Scyliorhinus; species Scyliorhinus torazame. The sequence continues at coordinate 142,737,193 of NC_092718.1, read as the reverse complement.
GTCAACAACATTGGTGTGGGAGATAGATACAAGGCAAAGTGGGTAAAGATAGCAGGTTTCCTTCCCCAAAGGATACTGATGAATGAGTTGATTTTTGTCTTCAACTATTTGATAGTTTCATGGTCACTTTTACCATAACCAGCTTCTTATTTTCAGATTTTCTTGAAGTTGAATTCAAAATTCTCAAGCTACCAAAATGGGGTTTAAATTCATTGTCTCTACCAACTGCAGAAATTAGTCTCACGGTCATAATTCTCATACCTAATCTTATAAATGACCCTATTTCTAAAGTTATTAACTACTTGAAACAGTCTGCTTCTCGTTATCTCATCCCATTCTTTCTATTGTTCAAAGAAATTTACGTTGATTAAACATTGGGTAAATCACTAAATGTGCACATAGCAAATTGTTTACTTCTTTGTTGCTGCTGCAAAGGATGTTGTGATTTTCCAACTAGAAAGTATCACTTTAAATGTTTTAAAATAGGAATATACGGACGACAACCCATCCGACAATGGGCACGTCAGAAAAGTACCCGAGGGTGGAAAAGGGGCTGTGGGTGGATTTGTTAAGAGGGTAATGGGTGCAAACGTTTCGAAAAATGGAGGCCTGCTGGTTTAAAAGGGACGAAGATCAGCATGGATCCATTCTCCCAACACCCCTTCTCCTACAAGGTTGCTAGGCCCTCGTTCCCATGTTACTGCTTGATCCCAGCAACCAAAATACTGCCAGAATCTTCGCCTGCAATGTTCCATAACAGGCTTCTCAGTCCTGATGGACCCAAGATCTTACACTGGTGATCCTGGGATCTAGTCTCAGTGTTCACAGTCCCGTAAAGTTTCATGCCCAATGGTTCCACACCACAGTACAAGTTCCAATTCAGTTAAGCCCCAAGTCCTCTCTGCCTATTGCCCACAGAACCCAAGGCCCCAGTGAACCCAGATTCCAACACCTGTAACAGTGTTGCTGGAATTTCCCTTCCCATTCTTGGGTCCTTGAGAAAGCAGGGAATTATCGGTAGTGGGGAAAATTCTTGAATCCATTATCAAGGACTTTATAATGGAACGTTTAGAAAGCAGTGGCAGGATCAGTCAGAGTCACCATGGACTTATGAAGGGGAAATCATGCTTGACAAATCTGTTGGAATTCTTTGAAGATGTAACCAATACAAGGGGGAGACAGTCGATGTGGTACATTTGGACTTTCAGAAGGCGTTCGACATAAGAGATTAACATAGACATAGAATTTACAGTGCAGAAGGCCATTCGGCCCATCGAGACTGCACCGGCTCTTGGAAAGAGCACCCTACCCAAGATCAACACCTCCACCCGATCCCCATAACCCAGTAACCCCACCAAACACTAAGAGCAATTTTGAACACTAAGTGCAATTTATCATGGCCAATCCACCTAACCTGCACATCTTTGGACTGTGGGAGGAAACCGGAGCACCTGGAGGAAACCCACGCACACACGGGGAGGATGTGCAAACTCCGCACAGACAGTGACCCAAGCCGGAATCGAACCTGGGACCCTGGAGCTGTGAAGCAATTGTGCTATCCACAATGCTACCGTGTTGCCCCAACAGATTATTGTTCAACATTAAAGTGCATGGGATTGGGGGAAGTGTATTGAGGTGGATAGAAAACTGGTTGGCAGAGAGGAAACAAAGAGTAGGAATTAACAGGTCCTTTTCAAATTGGCAGGCAGGAACTAGTGGGGTGGCACAGGGTTTGGTGCTGTGACCCCAGCTATTCACAATATATATCAATGATTTGGAAGAGAGAAAGTTTGCAGCTGACATTAAGTTAGGTGGGAGGGTGAATTGTGATGAGGATGCCGAGATCCTACAGCAAGATCTGGACAGGTTGAGCGAGTGGGCAAACCAATGGGAGATGCAGTATAATTTGGATAAGTGTCAGGTTATTCACTTTGGAAGCAAAAACAGGAAGGCAGATTACTACCTGAATGGTTGTAAATTGGCAGAGGGGAGTGTGCAGCGGGACCTGGCTGCCCCTGTGCACCATTCGCTGAAGGTAAGCATGCAGGTGTAGCAGGCAGTAAAGAAAGCTAATGGTATGTTGCCTTCATTGCGAGAGGTTGAGTACAGAAGCAGGGATGAGTTGCTGCAATTACACAGGGCCTTGGTGAGGCCACACCTAGAATTTGGCACTGGGTAATGAACCAGGACAGGTGTTAGATTTGGAGGTAGGTGAGCACTTTGGTGATAGTGACACAATTCAATTACGTTTACTTTAGTGATGGAAAGAGATAGGTATATACCGCAGGGCAAGAGTTATAGAACATAGAACGTAGAACAATACGGCGCAGTACAGGCCCTTCGGCCCACGATGTTGCACCGAAACAAAAGCCATCTAACCTACACTACGCCATTATCATCCATATGTTTATCCAATAAACTTTTAAATGCCCTCAATGTTGGCGAGTTCACTACTGTTGCAGGTAGGGCATTCCACGGCCTCACTACTCTTTGCGTAAAGAACCTACCTCTGACCTCTGCCCTATATCTATTACCCCTCAGTTTAAAGCTATGTCCCCTCGTGCCAGCCATTTCCATCCGCGGGAGAAGGCTCTCACTGTCCACCCTATCTAACCACCTGATCATTTTGTATGCCTCTATTAAGTCTCCTCTTAACCTTCTTCTCTCCAACGAAAACAACCTCAAGTCCATCAGCCTTTCCTCATAAGATTTTCCCTCCATACCAGGAAATATATCTGGGGGAAAGGCAATTATGATGCGATGAGGCAAGACTTAGGATGCATCGGATGGAGAGGAAAAGTGCAGGGGATGGGCACAATCGAAATGTGGCGCTTGTTCAAGGAACAGCTACTGCGTGTCCTTGATAAGTATGTACCTGTCAGGCAGGGAGGAAGTGGTCGAGCAAGGGAACCGTGGTTTACTAAAGAAGTCGAAACACTTGTCAAGAGGAAGAAGGAGGCTTACGTAAAGATGAGACATGAAGGTTCAGTTAGGGCGCTCGAGAGTTACAAGTTAGCTAGGAAGGACCTAAAGAGAGAGCTAAGAAGAGCCAGGAGGGGACATGAGAAGTCTTTGGCAGTTTGGCAGGTAGGATCAAGGATAACCCGAAAGCTTTCTATAGATATGTCAGGAATAAACTATGTCAGGAATAAATTAATGACTAGGGTAATAGTAGGGCCAGTCAAGGACAGTAGTGGGAAGTTGTGCTTGGAGTCCGAGGAGATAGGAGACGTGCTAAATGAATATTTTTTGTCAGTATTCACACAGGAAAAAGGCAATGTTGTTGAGGAGAATACCGAGATTCAGGCTACTAGACTAGAAGGGCTTGAGGTTCATAAGGAGGAGGTGTTAGCAATTCTGGAAAATGTGAAAATAGATAAGTGCCCTGTGCCGGATGGGATTTATCCTAGGATTCTCTGGGAAGCTAAGGAGGAGATTGCTGAGCCTTTGGCCTTGATCTTTAAGTCATCTTTGTCTACAGGAATAGTGCCAGAAGACTGGAGGATAGCAAATGTTGTCCCCTTGTTCAAGAAGTGGAATAGAGACAACCCCGGTAACAATAGACCAGTGAGCCTTACTTCTGTTGTGGGCAAAAACCTGGAAAGGTTTATAAGAGATAGGATGTATCATCATCTGGAAAGGAATAATTTGATTAGAGATAGTCAACACGGTTTTGTGAAGGGTAGGTCGTGCCTCACAAACCTTATTGAGTTCTTTGAGAAGGTGACCAAACAGGTGGATGAGGGTAAAGCAGTTGATGTGGTGTATATGGATTTCAGTAAAGCGTTTGATAAGGTTCCCCACGGTAGGCTACTGCAGAAAATACGGAGGCATGGGATTCAGGGTGATTTAGCAGTTTAGATCAGAAATTGGCTAGCTGTAAGAAGATTGAAGTTGATGGGAAATGTTCAGACTGGAGTCCAGTTACTAGTGGTGTACCACAAGGATCTGTTTTGGGGCTACTGCTGCTTGTCATTTTTATAACTGACATGGAGGAGGGCATAGAAGGATGGGTGAATAAATTTGCAGATGACACTAAAGTCGCTGGAGCTGTGGACAGTGCGGAAGGATGTTACAAGTTACAGAGGGACATAGATAAGCTGCACCGCTGGGCTGAGAGGTGGCAAATGGAGTTTAATGCAGAAAAGTGTGAGGTGATTCATTTTGGAAGGAATAACAGGAAGTCAGAGTACTGGACTAATGGTAGGATTCTTGGCAGTGTGGATGAGCAGAGATATCTCAGTGTCCATGTACATAGATCCCTGAAAGTTGCCACCCAGGCTGAGAAGGTTGTTAAGAAGGCGTACGGTGTGTTAGCTTTTATTGGTAGAGGGATTGAGTTTCGGAGCCATGATGTCATGTTGCAGCTGTACAAAACTCTGGTGCTGCCGCATTTGGAGTATTGCATGCAATTCTGGTCGCCGCATCATAGGAAGGATGTGGAAGCATTGGAAAGGGTGCAGAGGAGATTTACCAGAATGTTGCCTGGTATGGAGGGAAGATCTTATGATGAAAGGCTGAGGGACTTCAGGCTGTTTTCGTTAGAGAGAAGGTTAAGAGATGATTTAATTGAGGCATACAAGATGATCGGAGGTTTGGATAGGGTGGACAGTGAGAGCCTTCTTCCTCGGATGGTGATTCATAGATTATCATAGAATTTACAGTGCAGAAGGAGGCCATTCAGCCCATCGGGTCTGCACCGGCTCTTGGAAAGAGCACCCTACCCAAGGTCAACACCGCCACCCTATCCCCATAACCCAGTAACCCCACCCAACACTAAGGGCAATTTTGGACACTAAGGGCAATTTATCATGGCCAATCCACCTAACCCGCACATCTTTGGACTGTGGGAGGAAACCGGAGCACCCGGAGGAAACCCACGCACACACGGGAGGATGTGCAGACTCCGCACAGACAGTGACCCAAGCCGGAATCGAACCTGGGACCCTGGTGCTGTGAAGCAATTGTGCTATCCACAAGGCTACCGTGCTGCCCTGATGTCTATCACGAGGGGAAATAGCTTTAAGTTGAAGGGAGATAGATACAAGACAGATGTCAGAGGTAGGTTCTTTACTCAGAGTAGTAAGGGCGTGGAATGCCCTGCCAGCAACAGTAGTGGACTTGCCAAGACTAAGGGCATTCAAATGGCCATTGGATAGACATATGGAAGATAAGGGAATAATGTAGATGGGCATTAGGGTGGTTTCACAGGTCGGCGCAACATTGAGGGCCGAAGGGCCTGTACTGCGCTGTAATGCTCTATGTTCTATTGTGTGCAGTTTTTGTCTCCGTTTCTCAGGTAGGATGTTCTTGCTCCCAAGGGAGTGCAGCGAAGGTTTACCAGACTGATTCCAGGGATGGAGGGATTGTCCTATGAGGAAAGATTGACTAGGTTAGGATTGTTCTTGCTGGAGTTCAGAAGAATAGGCAGCAAATAGGCAGCACGGTAGAATAGTGGTTAGCACTATGGTTTCACAGCACCAGGGTCCCAGGTTCGATTCCTGCTTGGGTCACTGTCTGGGCTGAGTCTGCAAGTTCTCCCCATGTCTGCGTGGGTTTCCTCCGGGTGCTCCGGCTTCCTCCCAAAGTCCAAAGTTGCGTCGGTTAGGTGGATTGGCCATGCTAAATTGCCCTTAGGTTAGATGGGGTTGCTGGGTTACAGGGAAAGGGTGGAGGTGTGGGCTTAAAGTATGGTGCTCTTTCCAAGAGTCGGTGCAGACTCGATGGGCCGAATGGCCTCCCTCTGCACTGTAAATTCTATGATAGCTATTAATTATATCTGTGATATCTATGAAGAATGAGGGGGAACTCTCATAGAGAGTTATAAAATTCTAACAGCACTAGACAGGGTAGATGCAGGGAAGATGTTCCCAATGATGGGTGTGTCCAGAACAAGGGGTCACAGTCTGAGGATTCAGGGTAAACATTTCGGACAGCGATAAGGAGATACTTCTTCACCCAAAGAGTGGTGAGCCTGTGGAATTCATTACCACAGGAAGTAGTTGATGCTAAAACATTGAATATATTCAAGAGGCAGCTGGATATAGCACTTGGGGAGAATGGGATCAAAGGCTATGGTGAGAAAGCAGGATTAGGCTATTGCGTTGGATCAGCCACGATCGTGATGAATGGCGGAGCAGGCTCGAAGGGCCAAAAGGTCTACTCCTGTTCCTATCTTCTATGTATCTATTACACTGCCAACCAACTTCCTCTTCCCACCACCAAATACAGACAGACCCTAGAACTCCATTAAAATAATGCAACACTTAGAAACGCAATATTAGTGATACCAGATTCCAGACCTTAGTCCCAATTTCTCAAGGTATGCTGTCACTGTCAATGAGTCAGGTGCCCTTGGTAACATTACGTGTTCTAACATCTCTTCGGACTCATTCGGAGCATTGTCATGAATGGAATGCTTTTGTAATTCGTGAGTTTCCAATTTCAATAGTTAAAGCATCTGTGAATGGTGCAGTACTCGAGTGAAAAACAAGTTAGTCAACCCATATTGCTCTCCAAGTACTGCAGTGTCCAGTCGTTAGGTCACTGGCTGAATCTCACCACCTTTGTTCCAGGGCAAAGAATTGCAGAACTGCCTGAAAACCCCCCCAAAAATCACTCACTTGAAATTTCCCAGCTCAGTTAGCTGGACTGCTGGTCCATGATGCGGACGGAATGCTTGCCTTCATTTCACGGGGTATCGAGTATAAAAACTGACATGCTACAGTTGTATAGAACCTTGGTAAGGCCGCACCTGGAATATTGTGCACAATTCTGGTCACCACACGACCAGAAGGATGTGGAGGCTTTGGAGAGGGTGCAGAGGAGGTGTAGCAGATGTTGCCTGGTCTGGAGGGTGTTAGCCATGTGGAGAGGCTGAATAGACTTGGACTGTTTTAATTAGAAATACGGAGGTTGAAGGGGGACCTGATAGAGGTCCACAAGATTATGAGGGGCATGGACAGAGTGGATGGGCAGGCACTCTTTCCCAGGGTGGAGGGATCAGTCACTAGGGGGCAAAGTTTAGAGGAGATCTGCGAGGCAGGTTTTTGACAGAGGATGGCGAGAGCCTGGAACGTGCTGACAGGGGTGATTGTGGAAGCAGATACATTAACCGTGTTCAAAAGGCATCGTGACAAATACATGGATAGGATGGGTATCGAGGGATACGGCACAAGGAAGTGCCGAGGGTTTTGGCCAAGCGTGGTATCATGACCGGTACAGGAACAGTACTGTTCCTGTACTGTATTGTTCTTTGTTCTTGCGGGGAACATAAAAATTGATTGCAAAAGCTCCTATAGGAATGTGAAGAGAAAACGATTAGTGAAGAGATGTAGGTGCCTGACAGTCATAAACAGGGAATTTATAACAGGGAACAAAGAAATGGTTCACCAACTAATTATATAATGTGTATATCTGTGAAATATGTGACTCTGCTCTCCGCCGCACAACCTATCTCCGGTTCCGTGTGCTTTCTTGACTACCTTGCCCACTTGTGTTGCCACCTTCAAAAATCTGTGGACCTGCATGCCCAGATCTCTCGGACTTTCTGTATTCCTAAGAGTTTTGCCATTTACGGTATACTTCCCCTTTATACACAAAGATCTTGGTGTCAGCACGGATGTTGCTGTCTTCAAAAACCTTTGTTATTATGCGTCCAAAGCAGGCACTTGCAGATTGAATACGATGTTGGATCTCTGCATCGTGTCAGCCTTAGATGAGAGGAGGCTCCCTGGTAGGGCAAATGTTCCACATTTCGTAAGGTTGCTCCATTGATCTTTGTGGAGGGAGAGACCGGATCTTGCCCTGGGACGGCTTGGTAAAGGATTTGAGTCTTCTTGAGGTTGTTTGTTATGTTACCATGCTTTGTTACCGATTCTTTGTTATGTTACCATGAAGGTGTCAAGCATGGCTTTATTACTACCATCTGTGTCTTTTATCTCAATAACCAACAATAGGGGGCCCAGCAAGGACCCCTGTGATACGCCACTGGTCACTGGCTTCCAGACACTAAAGCAGCCGTCTATCATCATCCTCTGTCTCCTGCCGCGAAGCCAATTATGAATCCACCTTATCAAATCACCCTGTATCCCATGTGCATTTGTCTTCTTAATAAGTCTCCTGTCATGATATGCAGATAATGATATACAGACAGGCACAGACAGGCAGCTAATGAACACAGAGAACAGGACATGACCAATGAACAGGCAGGACACTCAGGGGTGGTATCTCACCATAAAAGGCACGAGGCACTCACCTTCCACCGATGAACATCTACAGAGTGAGTCAGGGTGTATGTACAGTATCACACCTCCAGCACGTGGCTAAGAGCTAGTCTGGTTCAGTCAGACAGAGTAACCACACTTACATTAGCAGAGAGTCGAACTCAGAGAGAACTGTGCTACTGGTTCAATAAATCTGATTGAACTAACTTCAAGGTCTGGAGTATCTTTTGGTTAAAGCTGCACCCAGTTGCAGCCTGTGTTATCCCAGAGTACATAACACATCATGCTACTCATGAGACTGCTTAATCTAGGTGGCTTACCTCAGTCTGTTCCGTGACGACCAGCGAATACATCCTGGCACCATGGAGGAGATTCAGGCTCCTCACCAGCGCAGGACCTCCGGCAATCTCAGTGCCAACTGGCAGACATTCAAGCAAAAGTTTCTGCTGTACATCGAAGCTTCAGACCTCGTGGGTGCGTCTGATGCAAGGAAGATCGTGCTTCTCCTCTCAACAGCGGGTGATCAAGCCATCGAACTCTTCAACTCTTTTCACTTCACCGAGGGCCAGGACAAGACAAAGTTTCAGACCATCCTGGACAAGTTTGACAGTCACTGTGAAGTGGACACCAATGAAATCTTCGAGCGCTACATATTCAAACAGCGTCTACAAGGTAAAGATGAATCTTTCAAATCCTTCTTAACTAACCTCCGCCTGCTAGCGCTGTCATAGAATTTACAGTGCAGAAGGAGGTCATTTGGCCCATCGAGTCCTCACCAGCCCTTAGGAAAGAGCACCTCACTTAAGCCCACACATCCATCCTATCCCCGTAACCCAGCAACCCCACCTAACTTTTTTCGACACTATGGGCAATTAATCATCGTCAATCGCGACCGAACCTGCACATCTTTGGACTGTGGGAGGAAACCGGAGCACCCGGAGGAAACCCACGCACACACGGGGAGAACATGCAGACTCCACACAGACAGTGACCCAAGCCGGGAATCGAACGTGGGACCCTGGAGCTGTGAAGCAATTGTGCTAACCACTATGCTACCATGCGGCCCACGCAACTGTCCTGCAACTTTGGTGATATTGCTGACTCCATGATCAGAGACCAAATATTTTTTGGAGTTCACTCTGATCCTCTGAGAGAGCAGCTACTGAAAATCAAGCATATGACCCTGCCAGTCACGATTGAAACATGCACAGTGCATGAGCATGCCAAAAATCGGCTGAAAATGAGAAACTTGCCTCCCATGAGGCAGAGAGTGTACAGGCCATCTCCCGGATGCAGCGCCTCAGCATTGATGAAAGCGGCCATTTTGTGCGCTTTTCCCGGGGCCCCACGCATGCGCGATGCGAACGGGATAACCAAGCGGCTGACGCCCGCACTGCACATGTGCGACTATGCATGGAGCGTCAGGACGGCAACGTCATGACGTGTTCGAACTGCGGCAATGCCCACTTAAAGAAACACTACCCTGCAAGAGGCAGGCGATGTTTAAACTGCGGGAAGCCTGGTCACTATGCAGCCTTGTGCAGGTCTGCACCACCAGTCAGGGGCCAGCGCTCCCAATTCCGACGACGGCGCGTTCAGAGTGTGCAACAACGATTATAGGATTCTGATCCTGGCAGCACAATGGATCCAGAGGAAGAATGCCTGGACTCCGCTGTCTGTGTGGGCATCATTACCAAATGTGAATATGCCACATCCAACTCTTCACAAATTCAATCCATCCTCGCTGTGGATTCTGCGGACGAATGGCTGCGGTGATGCAGGTCAACCACTGCTCCATCCAGTTTACGCTAGACACAGGTGCTTCTGCCAACCTCCTCTCACAGGCAGATTTCAAACGCATCAAGAAGCCCCCCAAGGTCCTTCCAGCAGCCTGCAGGCTCCTGGACTACAACGGAAATGCACTGGGATCCTGCCAGCTCATTGTCTCCAACTGGAGCACCCATGCACGGCTACGTTTTGAAATTGTCAAGCCAGACAGGGCATCCCTACTTGGCGCACATGCCTGCAAGCAGCTGAACCTCGTGCAGCGGGTTTATTCAACGACATCCTCCAATGTGGATCTTCAGTCCCACATTGACGGCATCCTCGCTCAGTATCCGTATGTGTTCGACGGGATAGGCACACTGCCATACCGATACAAGATTCTGGTACGACCTGATGCCAAGCCAGTGGTCCATGCACCACGCTGGGTCCCAGCTCCGCTGAGGGAGCGCCTGAAGGCACACTCAAGGATCTTCAGCAACAGGGCATCATTTCCAAGGTAACCGAACCAACTGACTGGGTCAGCTCGATGGTATGTGTCAGAAAGCCTTTGGGAGACCTGCACATCTGCATTGATCCCAAGGATCTCAATAAGAATATAATGCGTGAACACTACCCCATCCGAAGCAGGAGGAACTCACCAGTGAGATGGCACACGCACGTTTTTTCACCAAGTTAGATGCGTCACATGGATTTTGGCAAATCCAGCTGGATGAGTCCAGCAGAAGGCTCTGCACCTTCAACACACCGTTTGGCAGATACTGCTATAATCGCATGCCGTTTGGCATTGTCTCGGCATCGGAGAGCTTCCATCGCATCATGGAGCAGATGATGGAGGACATTGAAGGGGTTCATGTGTAGTGGACGACATCATCATATGGTCCGCGACCCCTGAAGAGCATGTTTCCCATCTCCAGCAGGTATTCCGCCGTGTCCATGCCAATGGCCTGAAGATGAACAGGTCCAAATTTGGCTTTTGCATGTCGACACTCAAGTTCCTAGGTGACCAGATCTCTCAGCAGGGCGTGCGCCCGACACAGACAAGGTCAAGGCCATCAAAGCCATGAAGGTCCCTGAAGACAAGAAGGCGGTATTGCGCTTCCTGGGCACGCTCAATATTCTGGGCAAGTTCAAACCTGGCCTCACACACCACAGCCCTACGAAACCTGGTGAAAAAGTCCACTGCCTTTGAGTGGAAGGCAGCACATCAGGCAGAGTGGTTGGAGCTGAAAGCCAAGCTCACCACTGCACCCTTCTTGGCATTTATCGACCCAGACAGGGAGACAAAGATCTCGACAGATGCGAGCCAGGATGGCATCGATGCTGCTTCAACGCGATGACACTTCATCCTGGGCACCGGTAGCCTACGCATCAAGGGCCATGACGCCCACCGAACCAAGGTATGCGCAAATAAAGAAGGAATGCCTGGGTCTTCTCACTGGCATTCTCACGTTTTATGACTATGTCTACGGCCTGCCGACATTCACAGTCGAGACAGATCACAGGCCCCTGGTCCACATTATCCACAAGGACCTGAATGACATGACGCCTCGGTTGCAGCGTATCCTCCTCGAACTCAGAAGGTACGACTTTGACAGAGTGTCCATGCCTGGCAAGTAGCTCACCATCGCTGATGCACTGTCCTGCTCCATCACATTGCCTAGTGAACCGCTGGAAATTATCCAGCAGATTGAATCGCAGGTGAGGTGATGCATTTTGGCAGATCGAATCAGGCCAGGACCTACTCAGTTAATGGTATGGTGTTGGGGAGAGTTATAGAACAAAGAGATCTAGGAGTACAGGTTCATAGCTCCTTGAAGGTGGAGCCGCAGGTGGACAGGGTGGTGAAGAAGGCATTCGGTATGCTTGGTTTCATTGGTCAGAACATTGAATACAGGAGTTGGGACGTCTTGTTGAAGTTGTACAAGACATTGGTACGGCCACCCTTGGAATACTGTGTGCAGTTCTGGTCATCCTATTATAGAAAGGATATTATTAAACTAGAAAGAGTGCAGAAAAGATTTACTAGGATGTTACCGGAACTTGATGGTTTGAGTTATAAGGAGAGGCTGGATAGACTGGGACTTTTTCCCCTGGAGAGTAGGAGGCTTAGGGGTGATCTTATAGAGGTCTATAAAATAATGAGGGGCATAGATAAGGTAGATAGTCAACATCTTTTCCCAAAGGGAAAACTAAAACTAGAGGGCATAGGTTTAAGGTGAGAGGGGAGAGATTCAGAAGGGCCCAGAGGGGCAATTTCTTCACTCAGAGGGTAGTGAGTGTCTGGAATGGGCTGCCAGAGGTAGTAGTAGAGGCGGGTACAATTGTGTCTTTTAAAAAGCATTTCGATAGTTACATGGGTAAGATGGGTATAGAGGGTTATGGGCCAAGTGCGGGCAACTGGGACTAGCTTAATGGTAAAAACTGGGCGGCATGGACTGGTTGGGCCGAAGGGCCTGTTTCCATGCTGTAAACTTCTATGATTCTATGAGGTGCAGCTGTGTGCTAGCACCCTCCCGGCGTCTGATGAGAAGGTGGTTCGTATCCGCAAGGAGATAGCCAAAGACCCCCTTTTGCAGCGTGTCATGCACCGCCTCACCAATGGCTGGCAGAAAGGGCAGTGCCCTCAATTTTACAATGTAAAGGACGACCTGATGGAGATTGATGGTTTCCTCCTCAAGCTGGACCAGATTGTCATTCCACTCAAGTCTCCAGAGCTTGGTGCTCTTCCCAATCCATGAGGGACACTAAGGCAGAGCCAGGCAGGCTGTCTACTGGCCCAGCCAGGACATCGTGAACATGGTCTCAACTGTGTGACCTGTCAACGCTTCCAGCCAGCGCAGAGCAACGAGCGCTCCAGCAGCATTCAATCGAGACCTCCCCGTGGTCCAAAGTTGGCATCGACCTCTTTCGTGCGAATGGTCGTGACTACGTGTTGGTTACTGATTATTTCTCCAATTACCCTGAAGTCGTGAAGCTCTCAGACCTCACATCTCAGACCGTTATCAAGGCCTGTAAGGAGACGTTCTCCAGGATTGGTATCCCACTCACTGTCATGAGTGACAATGGCCCGTGCTTCAGCAGTCACGAGTGGTCTATGTTTGCCAAGTCATACCATTTCAAACATGTCGCTTCCAGCCCACACTATCCGCAGTCCAATGGGAAGGTTGAAAAAGGGGTTGAAACAGCTCATCTGCAAGGCCGCAGATTCTGCTTGACATTTACCTCGCGCTGCTTGCATACAGGGCGACCCCACTGTCCACTGGCATGTCACCGGCTCAACTCCTGATGAACAGGAACCTGGGGACGACACTTCCAGCCATACACTTGCCCAACCTGGATCACCTCCCGATGCTGCAGAAGGTGCAGCAGCTCCGAAACCAGCAAAAGCAGGGCTATGATGCTCATGCCACCCATTTGCCCATGTTATCCCCGGCAGACACTGTCAGGATCAAGATACCGGATGGTGGTTGGTCTGCTCCAGCTGTCGTTGTTCGACAGGTTGCGCACCCCCCCCCATGTATGTTGTACGTATGGCTGATGGTTCTGTTGTGCGACGAAACAGACGGGCACTGCGCAAAGTTGCCTGCCCGCAACCGCTTTCTTCTCCGTTTCCATCCGTTGTTTTGCCACCTCCTGATACCTCGAACTACGAGGCCGTCAGTCAGGCTTCCATCTCGCCTGTCAAGGCGCCGTCATCTCCACCACCACCTCTCCGGCGGTCGACAAGGATCAGACGCAAGCCCCAGAGACTGGACTTATGAACATTTGTTTTGTTTGCTATGTTCTGTTTTCTCACATTAGACAGCTATCTTCCCATGTAAATACGTTCACATATGCCACCGCTTGTAAATATGTTAATATATGCCACCACATGTAAGTACGTTCCCATGTGCCAACAAAACATTTTTTTTTTTAAAAAGGCGAGATGTCATGATATGCAGACATGCAAATAATGATATACAGACAGGCACAAACAGGCAGCTAATGAACACAGAGAACAGGACATGACCAATGAGCAGGCAGGACACTCAGGGGTGGTATTTCACTATAAAAGGCACGAGGCACTCACACTCTGCCTCTTTCCACTAATGAACATCTACAGTGAGAGCCAGGGTGTATGTACAGTGTCACACCTCCAGCACGTGGCTAAGAGCTAGTCAGGTTCAGTCCGACAGAGTAACCACACTTAGGTTAGCAGAGAGTCGAACTCACCTGTGCTTACTGTGCTACGGGTTCAATACATCTGATTGAACTAACTTCAAGGTCTGGAGTATCTTTTGCTTAAAGCTGCATCCAGTTGCAGCCTGTGTTATCCCAGAGTACATAACACATCATCTCCCATGTGGGACCTTGTCAAAGACTTTCCTGAAATCCATGTAAACTACATCAACTGCACTACCATCATCTATACACCTGGTCACATGCTCAAAAACTTCAATCAAATTTGTTGACCACGACCTCCCTCTGACAAAGCCATGCTGACTATTCCTGATCAAACCTTGCCTCTCCAAGTGGAGATGGATTCTCTCCTTCAGAATTTTCCTCAATAGTTTCCCTACCACTGATGAGACTCACTGGTCTGTAGTTTCCTGGCTTGTCTCTACAACCTTTCTAAAATAGAGGAATCGCATTAGCTGTTCTCCTGTTCTCTGGCACCTACCCCAAAAGTCGATGAGAGAGGGGCAGGAAACAGCTGTAGTCCTTTCCGTTATTTATACCTGGAAAGTCATTTAAAGAATCTACTTTTCTCAGAGGAAAGTCTTTCTTTCCTTTTCATTGTAATTTCAGTATACTGATGAATCAGTCGAATGGATCAAGCACAGGTGATAAAACACAGTTTAGGTCAATTTTCAAGATTTTACACAGGCACCTCCTCTCACCACTCCCAGAGACATCTGTTAGCAGTAATTGCACACCCTGAGACTGTCTAACAACACAATCAGACCCTGTGTTCCTGGTCTCAGCATCAACCCTTCCAATGCTGTGGACGGCACGGTGGCACAGTGGTTAGCACTGTTGCCTACAGCGCTGAGGACCCGGGTTCGATCCCAACCCTGGATCACTGTCTGTGTGGAGTGTATACATTCTCACTGTGTCTGTGTGGGTCTCACCCCCACAACCCGAAGATGTGCAGGTTAGGTGGATTGGCCACGCTAAATTTCTCCTTAACTGGAAAAAGACAATACGGTGTTCTAAACTTATTTTTTTTTTAAATTCTATGTTAAAAAACCCTTCCAATGGTTCCAAAAACACCCTATAAACCAATCCAAATTTTCCACACCTCAATGGTATCAGACCCTAAGATTCCTCTCCACAGTATTAGCATAACATGTATATCCACAAGAAATGTAACTTCCCACACAGCTGCTATAATAAACCCAAACATCTCCTGCCCACTACTGCTAAGCCCATGAAACCATCAATCAGCTAGATGCACACCATTTTCTAAAAGGTAAAATATACAATTAGATGCAGTTAAGTGACATATACTAATTCATGGAAAACAAATCATGGATTTTGATGACGAACCACTGGTAAAAATTACAGAAAGTTAAATAATTAGAACAGAATTAGCTTAATTTGATCACTCTAAATCAGAGGCCCAGATAATAAATAGCACATTATCTGATATAACACTATTAGAAAGCAGTGTATTCACCCACACAATGCTGCTTCAAATTTAAATCAACACAATTAAACACGATACATCCAGCACCATTTAACTAAAATATGTCATACTTTTAAAAAGGGACAAAACCACAGAAAGTGCAGAGAAACTTTCCATAAAAAGCAAAGAGCCAAAAAATGTAATCATATTGACTTTTCAAAACAGACTTTTCAAAAGACAAACCCAGGATTTTGATTTGTCGATTTAATACCCATCAGACTCTGAATTAACTCATCCAGTGTTTACTTAACATCAATTAGCTCGAGAGGGAGAACACTTCATGTTAGTAACACAATAACACACAGTGTATTAATTATCTACGGCCTTGTCCTTGAACAACAGTATATCATCCACTTACGGTGAGCCATGTCACAGGAGATCAATATCCAGTAAATGTGTGCATGTTTGTGTGTGTGTGGTGGCATATACAAAGGAATAAAATCCAATTTCTTTGGTTTTAACACATTGCGCACACCGTACTATTGCCATTTCATGAAACTTACTTGGCAGTTGATTCTTCATCATATTTTGCTTTCAAATCAAATAGCTCAGTTTGAGTTGATTCCAGGGCTGCAAAAGAAAAATATTTTTGAGAGGAACATTGAACATAACAGCGCAGTACAGGCCCTTCGGCCCTCGATGTTGCGCCGACCTGTGAAACCACTCTAAAGCCCATCTACACTATTCCCTTATCATCCATATGTTTGTCCAATTACCATTTAAATGCCCTTAGTGTTGTGAGTCCACTACTGTTGCAGGCAGGGCATTCCACGCCCTCACTACTCTCCGAGTAAAGAACCTACCTCTGACATCTGTTTTATATCTAGCTCCCCTCAATTTAAAGCTATGTCCCCTCGTGCTAGACATCACCATCCGAGGAAAAAGTCTCTCACTGTCCACCCTATCCAATCCTCTGATCATCTTGTATGCCTCAATTAAGTCACCTCTTAACCTTCTTCTCTCTAACAAAAACAGCCTCAAGTCCCTCAGCCTTTCCTCATAAGATCTTCCCTCCATACCAGGCAACATTCTGGTAAATCTCCTCTGCACCCTTTCCAATTCTTCCACATCCTTCCTATAATGCGGCAACCAGAATTGCACGCAATACTCCAAATGCGGCCACACCAGAGTTTTGTACAGCTGCAACATGACCTCATGGCTCCGAAACTCAATCCCTCTACCAATAAAAGGAGCTGAAAGTGAGGGACTCATGGTAACACAGTGGTTAGCACTGCTGCCTCACAACACCAAGGAGCCGGTTCAATTCCAACCTCTGCGTGGGTTTCCTCCGGTTACCCTGGTTTCTTCCTACAGTCCAAAGATGTACAGGTTAGGTAGATGGGCTATGTTCAATTGCCCCTAGTTGGGAAACGGAGATAGGGTGTGGGATTGGGGCCAGATGGGGTGCTTTTTCAGAGGTTCAGTGCAGAATTGATGGGCCGAATGGCCTCCATCTACACTGTAGGGATTCTAAGAGTAGTTAAATGTTTACTAGATCTAGATCTTTCCAAGTTCTTTGAAGTTAACTTTTTCCAAGTATCCTGGCATTATAAAGAATATTTTAGGACAGTGGCTAGTGGAGTTTAGGGATGAGGAGGAGAAGGCTACCTCAAGCCATTGTTCCCAAGGACCACAGACTTCTCTCCCCTTTTGAGAGAGAGAGAGAGAGAGAGAGCTGACTGGTGGTGACTTAATTCAGATAGGGTGCAGGATTGGGGACAGATATTCAGATGTGCGAGGCTCGTTTTGAGATGTGCGAGGCAGGTTTTTTTCTTTTACAGAGGGTGGTAAATATCTGGAACGCTTTGCCTGGGGAGGTGGTGGGAACAGGTACGATAGCGGCATTTAAGGGGCATCTAGACAAATATATGAATAGGGTGGGAATGGAAGGATACGAACTTCGTAAGTGTATACGGTTCTCGATTAGGCAGGTCGGCGCAGGCTTGGAGGGCCGAAGGGCCTGTTCCTGTGCTGTAATGTTTTTGTTCTTTGTTAACCTGAGGATCACCGCACCTTAGGCGAGGGGCAAGGTTGAGAAGGGGCACCCCCCCAAGAATAACCTCAGCCAGTAAGGGAATTAAACCCACGTACTGTTGCCGTCGCTCCACATCATGAGCCAGCCATTCAGCCAACTGAGCTAACCGACCCCCCAAAACAAAGGTGTCCAACATCAATGAATAACAGGGCCCAAACAAACCAACAGCAGAATTTCTGCTCAAGGCTATGGGCCAAGTGCTGGCAAATGGGATTAGGTAGGCAGGTCAGGTGAGGTGTCTTTCATGTATCAGTGCAGACTCGATCAGCCAAATGGCCTCTTCAGCACTGTATTATTCGGTGATTCTGAGAATAAACTGACATGTTTTTCACAACTTCATGTTTAACTCTCAAATTCTTTTTCTTTAGTTCATAAAATAGGTAATTTGGACATTCTGAATTCTCCCTCTGTGTACCTGAACATGTGCCGGAATATGACGACTAGGGGCTTTTCACAGTAACTTCATTGCAGTGTTACGGTAAGCCTACTTGTGACAATAAAGATTATTATTATTAAATAGCTAGCTAAACATTGAACTGCTCACCGACATATTTGTTACACTACATTTTCCATTCTAATGATTTTTTTCCCATAGTTCAGGGGTGGGCGGTGGGCATGTAAATTGGATAATAGAGCACTATCTTTAATCTATCCCTACAGTAACCCCATTATACCAAGATATATTTTTTCTATTTATTACACAAGTCATCCTATGCACTGTTTGACTTCAACATCTCGGGTCCCATGTACAGTTGGTAATGATTCTGAGAGTCCTCAACATTGACTCTAAAGCCCCTGAAGTGTCATGGCACCAGATTAAACAAGGGCAAAGAAACCTCCTGCTAATTAGCACCTACTGCCCTCCTTCAGCTGTACTCCTCCATGTTGAATACCACTTGGAAGTAGTACTGATGTAGAAACTTTATACCTAGTACTGCCACCATGTCATCAGGCAAGGCTGGATTTTAATCCAGTTACACAAGTAAACTGCATTAACTAGCCTCCTATTTATAGTATTAGATCACAACAAACATAATTAAAACCCTTTTCAACATGGGTGTGGCTTTTAAAATCAAATTAACATATTTTTTTAAAGTAGGAATAACAGTAAATTCTATTATTTGCCATCTGCACTATCAGAGATTTAACCACTTCCACATGCAAAACCCAACAGAAGTGGCATTTCCATGTGTTCTTCTGATTTAGAAATGTAACCTAATGCCAATGTCTGCAATATTGGCCCCTAACAAAAGGTTTTCACCCAAAACATTAACCTGCTCTGTATTTCTAGCATTTTCCATGCGTATTCAAAATTCCAGCCTTCATGTTGAACATAGAACATAGAAAATACAGCACAGAACAGGCCCTTCGGCCCACGATGTTGTGCCGAACCTTTGTCCTAGATTAATCATAGATTATCATTGAATCTACAGTGCAGAAGGAGGCCATTCGGCCCCCTGAGTCTGCACCAGCTCTTGGAAAGAGCACCCTACCCAAACTCAACACCTCCACCCAACACCAAGGGCAATTTGGACATTAAGGGCAATTTATCATTGGCCAATTCACCTAACCCGCACATCTTTGGACTGTGGGAGGAAACCGGAGCACCCGGAGGAAACCCACGCAGACACGGGGAGGACGTGCAGACTCCGCACAGACAATGACCCAAGCCGAAATCGAACCTGGGACCATGGATCTGTGAAGCAATTGTGCTATCCACATTGCTACTGTGCTGCCCTTAAGAACAAATACATCTACACTATATCATTTTCCCGTAATCCATGTACCTATCCAACAGCTGCTTGAAAGTCACTAATGTTTCCGACTCAACTACTTCCACAGGCAGTGCATTCCATGCCCCCACTACTCTCTGGGTAAAGAACCTACCTCTGATATCCCTCCTATATCTTCCACCTTTCACCTTAAATTTATGTCCCCTTGTAATGGTGTGTTCCACCTGGGGAAAAAGTCTCTGACTGTCTACTCTATCTATTCCCCTGATCATCTTATAAACCTCTATCAAGTCGCCCCTCATCCTTCTCCGCTCTAATGAGAAAAGGCCTAGCACCCTCAACCTTTCCTCGTAAGACCTACTCTCCATTCCAGGCAACATCCTGGTAAATCTTCTTTGCACCTTTTCCAGAGCTTCCACATCCTTCCTAAAATGAGGCGACCAGAACTGTACACAGTACTCCAAATGTGGCCTTACCAAAGTTTTGTACAGCTGCATCATCACATCACGGCTCTTGAATTCAATCCCTCTGTTAATGAACGCGAGCACACCATAGGCCTTCTTCACAGCTCTATCCACTTGAGTGGCAACTTTCAAAGATGTATGAACATAGACCCCAAGGTCTCTCTGCTCCTCCACAATGCCAAGAACTCTACCGTTAACCCTGTATTCCGCATTCATATTTGTCCTTCCAAAATGGACAACCTCACACTTTTCAGGGTTAAACTCCATCTGCCACTTCTCAGCCCAGCTCTGCATCCTATCTATTGATAGGATGATCTGTTGATTTCCATTTATTTAGAATTACAGAGTACAAAAGGAGGTTATTAGTGCATTGTGTCAGCTCTTTGAAAGAGTTAGTCCCGTTCCTCTGCTCTTTCCCACAGTCCTCCAAGCAACTCCTTTTCATGTTCAAAATTCAATTCCCGTTGAAAGTTATTATTGGATCTGCTTCCATTATGCATTTAGACAGTGCATTGAAGATCACAACAACTTACCTTGTATGTAATAAAAAACATCCCAATTATCTTAATTTACCTTAATTATGCCAATTAGCTTAAATCAATGTCCTGTGGTTACTCATCTACCCACCAGCAGAAATGGTTTCTACCCATCTTTTCCATCAAAATCCCTCAATGCTTCAAGCACCTCTTAAAACTCTTTTCAACCTCTTAAAATATATACAAAATGTAAACGGCTATGTCCTTATTTGAAAACATTTTAAACAGTCAGTATTTTTAACATATACCAGTCGGAAGTGAAGCACATGAAACCCTGAAGCCATAGATCAAAATTATCCTCTTACCTGTCTGTAAAACTTGAACCTTGTGATCAGCCTCCTCAAATTTGGAGGCCAAAGATGTTTGAGTCTCCTGCAATTTCCTGTAAGATAAATTAAATATTAAGGGAACTGTCGAAGAGTCCATAAACAACGCAATTTAAGCTACATTCACATCTATATGAGAAAGACTATGGGCGGGATTTTCCGATTGTGCCCGCCTGACATTGGAAATTCCCACCCGAGGTCAAAGAACCTTTAAATGGTCCGACTCTCTCATGACGATTCCCATGGGGGGGCGGGACTGGAACAATTACCTATATAGCTTCATTCAAACTTTTTTGCGTTAATATTTTGACTCTTTCCCCTTTGGTCCTGCATATTTTCATATATTAAGATTTTTCAATTTGATATATTGCCCATTTTGGTTTTATTTTCTCTTTTAACAATAACTCACTTCAAATCAGCTATAGTTGTAATTATTTCCAGTTTCTTTTAAGTTCCTGTGATGTCTCACTATTAAATAGTTCCATTACAAAAGTGTTGGTTTGGCAAACTATTTTTAATTTGTTTACAAGCACACAACACAATGACATAACCAGCAGCAGATGGCAACAGTACTTCATTCTAGGTCATCATGACAAAGATACCGCACTCATATGCAACTCCTGTCTCTCCCCAATCAATTTGAAGGCAATACTCATTTAAAATCTTCCAAAAAAAGATCACTCCAGTATAGTAAAGATTACAAAGCTTCACAACTACTGCTTTTCCTTTTACAGATTTACAATGAGTTAATTTCTGGTTTTCAACTCGTGACACAACTTACATGGAATGACAGAAAATACTGGAACACAATGTCCACTATTATATGAAAATAGAATTATACTATTTTATCATATTATTCTTATTCTTCCCTTCATTATGTGTTCCAATATTAGATAAAGTTAGTTTGAAGTAAAAACAACTTTATATTCTGCCAAGTACTGTCAATAGTGGCCCAAGTTCTATGCTGACATACTTCCTACTCATCAGAGATACGAGCTGTGATTTCTGCTGCATTAAGCTACAGCAGTTAACATAATACAAAATCTGCACTTAAAGACTCTCAGGTTCTTCCGATTTTCACATGCCTGTCAGTGTCACTTTTATATTTTTATTGAAGAGCTTAATATAGGGATGAAAGATGCAATAATCAAATACTGTACATACAGTTGTAAGCAGGGCAAAATAAATGTTTTCAAATTTTTAGAGCAGTGGCTGCATCATGTCCACCCTATTCCCAACTAAATCTACAAACCTATTGTTCTGTGCAACAGAACACTCAAGAGCTACAATGCTGACTGAGCTGTGGGGATCTGAACATAGAACATAACAGCGCAGTACAGGCCCTTCGGCCCTCGATGTTGCGCCGACCTGTGAAACCACTCTAAAGCCCATCTATCATCCATATGTCTATCCAATGACCATTTGAATGCCCTCAGTGTTGGCGAGTCCACTACTATTGCAGGCAGGGCATTCCACGCCCTTACTACTCTCTGAGTAAAGAACCTACCTCTGACGTCTGTCTTATATCTATCTCCCCTCAATTTAAAGCTATGTCCCCTCGTGCTAGACATCACCATCCGAGGAAAAAGGCTCTCACTGTCCACCCTATCCAATCCTCTGATCATCTTGTATGCCTCAAGTAAGTCACCTCTTAAACTTCTTCTCTCTAACAAAAACAGCCTCAAGTCCCTCAGCCTTTCCTCATAAGATCTTCCCTCCATACCAGGCAACATTCTGGTAAATCTCCTCTGCACCCTTTCCAATTCTTCCACATCCTTCCTATAATGCGGTGACCAGAATTGCACGCAATACTCCAAATGCGGCCGCACCAGAGTTTTGTATAGCTGCAACATGACCTCATGGCTCCGAAAATCAATAAAAGCTAACACACCGTACGCCTTCTTAACAACCCTCTCAACCTGGGTGGCAACTTTCAGGGATCTATGTACATGGACACCAAGATCTCTCTGCTCATCCACACTGCCAAGAATCTTACCATTAGCCCAGTACTCTGTATTCCTGTTATTCCTTCCAAAATGAATCACCTCACACTTTTCTGCATTAAACTCCATCTGCCACCTCTCAGCCCAGCGCTGCAGGTTCAGAAATGTCATACATTCGTAGAGTAATAATAATAATAATAATGATAATAATAATCACTTATTGTCACAAGTAGGCTTCAATGAAGTTACTGTGAAAAGCCCCTAGTCGCCGCATTCCGGCACGTGTTGGGAGAGGCTGGTACGGCATTTGAACCCGCACTGCTGCCTTGTTCAGTAATACAAGCCACTGTGCTAAACTAGCCCGCTGGCGGTATGGTGGCATATGCTGCCTCACAGCACCAAGGACCCGGGTTCCATTCCGGCCTTGGGTGACTGTCTGTGTTGGGAGTTTGCACATTCTCCCTGTGTCGGCATGGGTTTCCTCCAGGTGCTCTGTTTTCCTCCCACAGTCCAAAGAAAGTGCAGGTTAGGTGGATTGGCCATACTAAATTAGTGTCCAAAGATGTGGTCAGATGGGGTTACGAAAATATGGCGGGGAAGCTTTCAGAGGGTCGGCGCAGACGCGATGGGCCGAATGGCCTTCTGCATGTAGGAATTCTACGGTTCTATTCTATTCTTCTAGTCGATTCCACTGGCCTGACTTTGGCCATGAAAGCAATAGCTTGTCCCTGAACAATGAGGTTAGAAGTGAGACTAGGAATAATTGTGACAACAACAGTGATATCTGCCTATTGACATGAAAAAACCCAAAACTTTACAATTTTGAAAACAAAACTGATACATTCTGAACTTAGATGTTTGGTGTATAGCTATAGACTTGATTTTACGCCCCCCCCCGCCTCCCCATATAACGTGTTAATGTGTGATAATCTCAGTCTGCATTGGGAGTAGTCTGAATTCCACGT
Organism: Scyliorhinus torazame; assembly: GCF_047496885.1. Lineage (NCBI taxonomy): Eukaryota > Metazoa > Chordata > Chondrichthyes > Carcharhiniformes > Scyliorhinidae > Scyliorhinus > Scyliorhinus torazame. Next base: position 142,713,513 of record NC_092718.1, on the reverse strand, counting down.
AGATTTCTCCTACTGCCTTTCAACGGGGATCTCACCTACATTTAAGTGCTACACATTTTCACCAACAGCTGGTGTTGGTCGAGTGCCCGAACACTAATATTAACCAAGGAAATACAACCTGGTCTCACAATCCACAGCCCTTATGCTCATAGAGCATGTCACGGAACCATTCTTTAATACAGTATTTGTATGGCAAACAAATAATGCTGTCTTCATATTCAAAACAATTGACAGCTCTTTGATAAGCAACATAGAACATACAGTGCAGAAGGAAACCATTCGGCCCATCGAGTCTGCACCAACCCACTTCAGCCCTGACTTCCACCCTATCCCCATAACCCAATAACCCCTCCTAACCTTTTTGGTCACTAAGGGCAATTTATCATGGCCAATTCACCTAACCTGCACGTCTTTGGACTATGGGAGGAAATCGGAGCACCCGGAGGAAACCCACGCAGACACGGTGAGTATGTGCAGACTCCAAACGAGCAGACATCAAAAAATAAATATAAATGTAGTAAGCAAGTTATGTTAAAAATCTGGGAGTGGAGTAATCTGACAGCATTCTTGATTGAGGGGATTTGGCAACCATGTGCAGACCCAGAATTAAATCCCATTAAAGAGTTCTCAGAGCCAGCTTTGCAGCTGTCGCATCCACATGCTGACATGTTTTATCAGTTTTTAACCAAACCACTCAGTGGCAATGTTATACGACAGTAAGAGAGGGATATTCTGTACACATTACTGAGTAGAAACAGAGCTTCCTGCAGCCAGTCAATGATAGCAATACTACCACAATAATAGAAAAAATGGCTTTATAATCTAATGAATTTTTCAGCCAGAAAGCTGTTACGGAAATGCCAGTTTCCAACAGAGTGAACATAAAAAAAACATGATGTAAAAATGGAAGTGTAAAAAGATGCATTCACTCACCTTTCCTTTTCCGTGAAGTCATTCTGTAATTTCTGCTCTTTCTCAAGAGCAAGGCTTTCTGCTTTGCTGCTCAAGGTCTGCTCATACTCTTTGATTTTTTCTTTAAGTGCTTTTATTGTTACCTCTATAAAAGAAGAAGTGTTTACACAGCTATTGTGCAGTTATACACAAGGTTTCCTGTATTCTGAATGCTTACTGTGATTTAAACTGTAACTTTACAGTCCTGACATATAATCAATTGATACTAGTCCCTTTGGAGACCCATTACTCCTTAAATGTTAAATTGAACTTCAAATGTTTAGGTTGAGAAGGATCAATGGGTTTTGCTTTGGAGGATACTCCAGGTTCAATGAAATGACTCAAAGAAAATCAATGTCAAAATATAATATCACTTTATTGACTAGACTCAAATTAACTTCTGTTCACCAAAGACCACATAAGTCACTTGGAATTTTAGGTCTAGAAACTAATCAACATGATCAATTATAAAAGAATCATAGAATAGTTCCAATACAGTCGGAGATTGTTCAACCCACCAAGTCCAGGATAGTTCTCCACAGAACAGTTCAGCCCACCCCACCCATGCCTAATAATGCTGAACATGGGGACTTCCAGTTGCGGCTACGCTGAGCTAAGTCACACATTCGGCAGCTCCCGCCAGAAACTGACTTTTGGGCTCTTTTGAGGGGCCCCAGCGGCATTTGTTCGACGGTTCACAGTGTGGGAAGATGACAGTACGATTTCCCCGGCACTGTATGGATTGGACCAGGAGTGGAGCGGTGAAAAAAGTAATTCTGGTGCAGCGAAAAGTGCGAGGGAGGAAAGCCAAGATAGCGGCGGGTGGAGACCAGGCAGCGTGAGCGCAGTGGGCGCAAGAGCAGCAGGAATTTCTCAAGTGCTGCTTCACGGAATTGAAAGCAGAGCTGCTGGAGCCGATGAAGGCTTCGATCGTCAAGCTGGTCGAGACGCAGAAGGCCCAAGGGGCGGCGATCCGGGAGGTGCGGCAGAAGGCCTCGGAGAATGAGGACGAGATATTGGGCCTGGCGGTGAAGGTGGAGGCGCATGAGGTGCTGCATAAGAAATGGCAGGAGAAGTTCGAGGACATGTCTAAGTAGCTTAGACATAGAATTTGTGCATGAGTAGCGATTACTGTGTATAATAAACGTGCTTTGATTTGAATCTTATTAATCGGTGTATTGAGTTATTGATCATTACTTGGACTTGAACCTCGTGGCGGTATCATAAAGATACCTGGCGACTCGAGAGCAAAGGTAATAAAACAGAGCAATTGAACCATCCGGAAAGTTAGCAACACCCTCCAAGGGATGAGAGAACATAGAACAGTACAGACCCTTCAGCCCATGATGTTGTGCCGACCATTTATCTTAATCTAAGATCAACCTAACCTATACGCCTTCAATTTACTGCTGTCCATGTGCCTGTCTAAGAGTCGCTTAAATGTCCCTAATGACTCTGACTCCACCACCTCTGCTGGCAGTGTATTCCACACACCCACCACTCTCTGTGTAAAGAACCTACCTCTGACATCTCCCCTATACCTTCCTCCAATCACCTTAAAATTATGTCCCGTCGTGACAGCCATTTCCACCCTGGGGAAACATCTCTGGCTATCCACTCTATCCATGCCTCTCATCACCTTGTACACCTCTATCAAGTCACGTCTCTGCCTTCTTCGCTCCAGTGAGAAAAGACCTAGCTCCCTCAACCTTTCTTCATAAGACATGCCCTTCAGTCCAGGCAACATCCTGGTAAATCTCCTCTGTACCCTCTCCAAAGCATCCACATCCTTCCTATAATGAGGCGACCAGAACTGGACACAATATTCCAAGTGTGGTTTAACAAGGGATTTATAAAGCTGCAGCAAAACCTTGAGGCTCTTAAACTCAACCTCTCTGTTAATGAAAGTCAACACACCATACGCCTTCTTAACAACCCTATCAGCCTGGGTGGCAACTTTGAGGGATCTATGTACGTGGACCCCAAGATCCCTCTGTTCCTGCACACTTCCAAGAATCCTGCCTTTAACCGTATTCAGCATTGAAATTCGACCTTCCAAAATGAATCACTTCACATTTATCAAGATTGAACTCCATCTGCCACTTCTCAGCCCAGCTCTGCATCCTGTCAATGTCTTGTTGTAACCTGCAACAACCCTCAACACTATCTACAATTCCCCAACCTTCGTGTCATCGGCAAACTTACTAACCCACCCTTCCACTTCCTCATCCAAGTCATTTATAAAAACCACAAAGAGCAGAGGTCCCAGAACAGATCCTTGCGGGACACCACTGGTCACCGACCTCCAGGCGGAATACTTTCCATCCACTACCACTCGCTGTCTTCTTTTGGCCAGCAAATTCTGTATCCAGACAGCCAAATTTCCCTGTATCCCATGCCCCCTAACTTTCTGAATGAGCCGACCATGGGGAACCTTATCAAATGCCTTACTAAAATCCATATACACCACATCCACTTACCGACGTTCATCAATGTGTCTCGTCATATCCTCAAAGGCTTGTGAGGCATGACTATGTTTTTCTAAATAATCATAAATCCTACCTCTCAGAACCCTTTCCAATATTTTGCTCGAGGCTTGTGAGCCAAAACTATGTTTTTCTAAATAATCATAAATCCTATCTCTCAGAATCCTTTCCAATATTTTGCTCACCACAGGCATAAGACTGACTGGTCAGTAATTCCCAGGGATTTCCCTATTCCCTTTCTTGAATGGGGGAACAACATTCGCCTCCCTCCAATCATCTGGTACTACTCCAGTGGAGAGTGAGGACGCAAAGATCATCGCCAACAGCGCAGCAATCTCCTCCCTCGCTTCCCGTAGTAACCTTGGGTATATCCCGTCAGGCCCAGGGGACTTATCTATCCTGATGCTTTTCAAAATTTCCAGCACATCCTCCTTCTTAATATCAACCTGTTCGCGTCTATTAACCTGGTTCCTCTCTTTAGTGAATACTGAAGCAAAATATTCAGTTAGGGCCTCCCCCATCTCTTCAGACTCTAGGCACAAGTTCCCTTCACTATCCCTGATCGGCCTAACTCTCACTCTGATCATCCTCTTATTTCTCACATAAGTGTAGAACCCCTTGGGGATTTCCCTAATCCTTCCCACGAGGGCTTTTTCATGCCCCCTTCTAGCTCTCCTCAGTCCATTTTTGAGTTCCTTCCTGGCCACCTTGTAGCCCTCTAGAGCCGAGTCAGATCCTTGCTTCCTCACCCTTACATAAGTTTCCTTCTTCCTCTTGACTTGGAGCTCCATTTCTCTTGTCATCCAAGGCTCCTTCACCTTACCATTCCTTCCTCGTCTCAGTGGGACAAAACTATCCAGCACTCGCAGCAAGTGCTCCTTAAACAACCCCCACATTACCGTTGTGCATTTCCCCAAGAACAATTGTTCCCAATTTATGCTCCTCAGATCCTGTCTAATAGCATTATAATTTCCCCTCCCCCAATTAAATACCTTCCCATACTGTCTGTTCCTATCCCTCTCCATGACTATGGTAAAGGTCAAGGAGTTGTGGTTACTGTCACCGAAATGCTCTCCCACCGAGACATCTGACACCTGGCCTGGTTCGTTGCCGAGCACCAAGTCCAATATGGCCTCCCCCCTAATCGGCGTATCTGCACTCTGGGCGGGATTCTCCACTCCCGCGCCGAAGTGAACGCCGTTGATGTTCACGACCGATTCAGGCCCTGACAATGGGCCAGGATCGGGGCCGCGGCATCTACACGCGCCAGGCCTTGTCGCCTGCGTAAAGGCGGCGTCGCATAGATGACGCGGCCGGCGCCGCATAACGGACGTCACCCGCGCATGCGTGGTTGCCGTCCTCTCTAAGTCCGCCCCGCAAGAAGATGGCGGACGGATCTTGCGGGGCCGCGGAGGTACTCCTTCAGAGAGGACGGCCCGACGATCGGTGGGCACCGATCGCGGGCCACCCCACATTTGAGGTACCCCCTGGTGCAGGATCCCCCCTTGCCCCCCCAGCGTTCACGCACCGTTCACGACGACAGCGACCAGGTGTGGACGGCGCCGGGGGGAACCCGCTCTTTTGGCCTGGCCGCTCGGCCCATCCGGGCCTGAGAATAGCGGGGGTGCCGGAGAATCGCCATTTTGGGTGTCTCCGCCGATTCTTCGGCCTGCGGAACTCAACCGGGCCGTTCCCGCCGCTTGGGAGAATCGCGGGAGGGCGTCGGAACGGCGTCCCGGGAACCTTTGGCGGCCCAGGCGATTCTCCCAACCGGCGCGGGAGTGGAGAATCTCGCCCATCGAGTCAGGAATCCTTCCTGTACACACCTGACAAAATCTGCTCCATCCAAACCATTTGCACTAAGGAGGTTCCAGGTAATATTAGGGAAGTTGAAGTCACCCATGACAACAACTCTGTTACTTCTGCACTTTTCCAAGAGCTGCAGCCCAATCTGTTCCTCCATCTCTCTGCTGCTATTGGGGGGTCTGTAGAAAACTCCCATAAAGTGACTGCTCCTTTCTTGTTTCCGAGTTCCACCCATACTGACTCAGTAGACAAACCCTCCTCAACTACCTCCTTTTCTGCAACTGTGGTGCACTCCCTAATTAACAATGCCACTCCCCTCTCCTCTTTTTACCCCCCCCTCCCTATTCTTCTGAAAACATCTAAACCCCGGAACATCTAACAACCATTCCTGCCCCTGTGAAATCTATGTCTCCGTAATGGCCACAACATCGTAGTTCCAAGTACTGATCCATGCTCTAAGTTCATCTCCCTTATTCCTGACACTCCTTGCATTGAAACAGATTATACATTGACATTGTCTGCAATACTATTTCTTTGAAGGTGGCCCACTGTCAACCACCATCTTTTCTGCCAACATTGGATTCTAACTCACTTGACCCAGATGCATTCTCACCCCAGCAAAGTTGGCTGTCCTTCAATTAATTATCCCTGCTTCGTATTGTTTCTTATCTTTTTCCATGGCCAGTCTAAACCGATACAATGGTCACTGTCCCCTAAATGTTCTCCCACTGCTATTTGATCATTCCCCAGAACCAGATCGAACAGTGCCTGCTCTCTCATTAGACAGGATACATACTGCTGCAGAAAATTATCCTGAACACATTCCAGGAACTCTTGCCCCTGCTGCGTAATTTCAAGAAAGATTTAGATACAGCTCTTGGGGCTAAAGGGATCAAGAGATATGAGGGGGAAGGCGAGATCAAGGTATTGAAATTAATGATCAGCCATGATGGTGCCTCACGGGAGACTGCTGAGTAAAATAAGGGCCCATGGTATTCGAGGCAAGGTACTAACATGGATTGACGATTGGCTGTCAGGCAGAAGGCAGAGAGTTGGGATAAAAGGTTCTTTTTCGGAATGGCAACCGGTGACGAGTGGTGTCCCGCAGGTTTCAGTGTTGGGGCCACAGCTGTTCTCTTTATATATTAACGATCTAGATGACGGGACTGGGGGCATTCTGGCTAAGTTTGCCGATGATACAAAGATAGGTGGAGGGGCAGGTAGTATGGAGGAGGTGGGGAGGCTGCAGAAAGATTTAGACAGTTTAGGAGAGTGGTCCAAGAAATGGCTGATGAAATTCAACGTGGGCAAGTGCATGGTCTTGCACTTTGGAAAAAAGAATAGAGGCATGGACTATTTTCTAAACGGTGACAAAATTCATAATGCTGAAGTGCAAAGGGACTTGGGAGTCCTAGTCCAGGATTCTCTAAAGGTAAACTTGCAGGTTGAGTCCGTAATTAAGAAAGCAAATGCAATGTTGTCATTCATCTCAAGAGGCTTGGAATATAAAAGCAGGGATGTACTTCTGAAGCTTTATAAAGCATTAGTTAGGCCCCATTTAGAATACTGTGAGCAATTTTGGGCCGCACACCTCAGGAAGGACATACTGGCACTGGAGCGGGTCCAGCGGAGATTCACACGGATGATCCCAGGAATGGTAGGCCTAACATACGATGAACGTCTGAGGATCCTGGGATTATATTCATTGGAGTTTAGGAGGTTGAGGGGAGATCTAATAGAAACTTACAAGATAATGAATGGCTTAGATATGGTGGATGTAGGGAAGTTGTTTCCATTAGCAGGGGAGACTAGGACCCGGGGGCACAGCCTTAGAATAAAAGGGAGTCACTTTAGAACAGAGATGAGGAGACATTTCTTCAGCCAGAGAGTGGTGGGTCTGTGGAATTCATTGCCACAGAGGGCGGTGGAGGCCGGGACGTTGAGTGTCTTTAAGACAGAAGTTGATAAATTCTTGATTTCTCGAGGAATTAAGGGTTATGGAGAGAGAGCGGGTAAATGGAGTTGAAATCAGCCATGATTGAATGGTGGAGTGGACTCGATGGGCTGAATGGCCTTACTTCCGCTCCTATGTCTTATGGTCTTATGATCATAATGAATGGCGGAACAGGCTCGAAGGGCCAAATGGCCTCCTCCTGTTTCTATTTTCTATGCCTTATCCTTTGCACTATTCGTACCCCAGTCTATAGTTGGATAACTGGTCCCCCATTATAATTCCTCTGATATTCTTGCACCACTAATTTCTTTGCAAATTTGATTCTCTACATTCCTTCCACTAGTTGGTGATCTATATACTACAACGATCAATGTTATTGCACCTTCTTCATTTCTTACTTCTAACCAGAGACTTGTCCTTGGCCCCTCAGAAACATCCTCCCTCTCCAGTATTGTACATCATCTTTAATCAATACTGCCACAGTCAAATCCCCTGCCCATCTCGTTTAAAATCTCCCCAACACCACCAAACCTCCCCAAGGAAGCTAAAGCCCCTCGCTTTCTCCATTTATCCAACCACATGGTGAACTGTTCAATCTTCTTATACTCTTGTGGCTCAGAGATAAATCCAGAGATTTCTGCTCTTGAGGTCCTGCTTTTTAATTCCCTTCATAACTCCCTAAAATCTGCTTTCAGGGCCTCATCCCTTTTCCAACATATGTCATTGGTCCAAACGTGGACCATGACATCTGGCTGTTCAACCTTCCCCAAAAGAATGCCCTGCAGGTGCTCTGTGACATGCTTGTTCCTGGCACCAGGGAGGCAGCATACCATCCTGGAGTCACACCAAAGGCCACAGAAATGCCAGACTGCTCCCTAACTATGAAATACACAAAACGTTTTGACTCTTCCTCCTTTGCAGCCGAGCCACCCGTGATGCCATGAGTTGACTGTTACGACAGTCTTCTGAGGAACTATCTTACTCACCAATGTACAAAGTGGAAAAACGGTGAGAGAGCAAAATAATCTCAAGTGATTGCTGCACCAGCTGCCTGTTTCTTAGATGCTCTGGTGGTCACCCATTCCTGCTCTGCCTGCATACCACTTAGCTGCTATGTGACCACCTCTGTAAACTTGCTATTCATATCATCCTCAGCCTTGTGGATGCAGCACAGTGACTCCATCTGCCAACTTACTGCAAAAGTTGTCATCAAGGATACTTTGCACCAGCACAATGTCCCGCTTCCTGCAGGATGCACGTTCCACATGGCCAAGCTGCACTGACATGCCTTAAACTTTACATAAGATGGTTACTCCATTATGGTATAATAACTCACCTGTCACTCACCAATCATTCTCTGTGACAGTTCCAGAAACGCCTGTACTTACCAACCAATCAACTTACAGGACTCCTGTGACGTCACTTTTAGGGCTTTCTCCTTTGTTTAACTTCTGTTGTGCTCTCTCTCGCTCTGAACTCTGCACGGGTTCTCTCTCTCTCTCTGAACTCCCACTGCTTTATAGGCTCTCTCATTTTGAACTCTTCACTGCTTTCTGGGCTTTCTTTCTCTCTCTCTCTGACCTCCGACTGCTTAAGGGCTCTCTCTCTTTCTCTGTTGCATCATAGGCTCTCTCTGAACTCCATGCTGCTTTATGGGCTCCCTCTCTCTGAACTCAGCGCTGCTTTATGCTCTCTCTCTCTCTTCCCGTAACAGCCTCCCCGAACAGGCGCCGGAATGTCGCGACTAGGGGCTTTTCACAGTAACTTCATGTGAAGCCTACTTGTGACAATAAGCGATTTTCATTTCATTTTCATTTTTCTCTCTCTTGTTGCTTTATGGGATCTCTCCCTCTTTCACTGAACTCCCACTACATTATAGAGGATACTGGAAGTCTGCACAGGGATTTGGATAGGTTAAGTGAATGGGCAGATGGAATACAATGTTGACAAATATGAGGTTATCCATTTTGGTAGGAATAACAGTAAAAGGGATTATTTAAATAATAAAACATTAAAACATGCTGCTGTGCAGAGAGACCTGGGTGTGCTAGTGCATGAGTCGCAAAAAGTTGGTTTACAGGTGCAACAGGTGATTAAGAAGGCAAATGGAATTGTGTCCTTCATTGCTAGAGGGATGGAGTTTAAGACTAGGGAGGTTATGCTGCAATTGTATAAGGTGTTAGTGAGGCCACACCTGGAGTATTGTGTTCAGTTTTGGTCTCCTTACTTGAGAAAGGACGTACTGGCACTGGAGGGTGTGCAGAGGAGATTCACTAGGTTAATCCCAGAGCTGAAGGGGTTGGATTACGAGGAGAGGTTGAGTAGACTGGGACTGTACTCGTTGGAATTTAGAAGGATGAGGGGGGGATCTTATAGAAACATATAAAATTATGAAGGGAATAGATAGGATAGATGCGGGCAGGTTGTTTCCACTGGTGGGTGAAAGCAGAACTAGGGGGCATAGCCTCAAAATAAGGGGAAGTAGATTTAGGACTGAGTTTCGGAGGAACGTCTTCACCCAAAGGGTTGTGAATCTATGGAATTCCTTGCCCAGTGAAGCAGTAGAGGCTCCTTCATTAAATGTTTTTAAGATAAAGATAGATAGATTTTGAAGAATAAAGGGATTAAGGGTTATGGTGTTCAGGCCGGAAAGTGGAGCTGAGTCCACAAAAGATCAGCCATGATCTCATTGAATGGTGGAGCAGGTCGAGGGGCCAGATGGCCTACTCCTGCTCCTAGTTCTTATGTTCTTATATTATGGGTGTTCTCTCTCTGAACTCTTGCTGATTTATGGGATCACTTTCTTTCTGAATTCCCGCTACGTTATGGGCTCTCTCTCCAAACACCTGCTGTTTCATAAGCTCTTTCTCATTCTCTGGTGCCTAAGGGGTCTGTCTTTCTCCACTGATTTATGGGCTCTTCCTCTGCTCCTTTATGATACTCTCTCCCTCTCTGAACTCTTTCTTCTTTATGGGCTCTCTCTCTCACCGAACTCTTGCTGCCTTATGGACTCACTCCGCTGCCTTATGAGCTTCCGCTCTCTCCGCTGCTTTATGGGCTTTCTCTCTCCCCGCTGCGTTATGGGCTTTCTCTCTCTCCGCTGCTTTATGAGCTTTCGCTCTCTCCGCTGCTTTATGGGCTATCGCTCTCTCCGCTGCTTTATGGGCATTCTCTCTCTCCACACTGCTTTATGGGCTTTCTCTCTCTCCACACTGCTTTATGGGCTGTTGCTCTCCGCTGCTTTATGGGCTTTCTCTCTCTCTCCGCTGCTTTATGGGCTTTCTCTCTCTCCGCTGCTTTATGGGCTGTCGCTCTCTCCGATGCTTTATGGGCTTTCTCTCTCTCCGCTGCTTTATGAGCTTTCGCTCGTTCCGCTGCCTTTTGAGCTTTCTCTTTCTCTGCTGCTTTATGGGCTTTCGCTCTCTCCGCTGCTTTATGGTGTCATGAGAATGTCGCTTTCAGAAATATTTGGCTGCTCATATTACTGCAGTGATGTCAGAGTGTGGGTGGAGCTGGGCTGTCTGTCAGCTTTTTACTTTCGCTTTAGGCTGTTTGCTGCAGTGTGTGTTTTGGTTTCATTTTCAGTGTTGGACCTGAAGCCAGACAGAGCAGGTGTACTGTTGATCTCTCTGCTATGAAAAGACTGTCTCTTGATCATTTGGTGAATTCAGAATTATAAATGTTCTGAGTAATGACTTTAACCTAACGTGCTTCTGTTAAAGATTATGTTTTTTGTAAGTCTTCTGGATGTTAAAAGGACAGCGTACGCATTACTTAGTATTGTATTCTTTGGGGGTTGTATTTGAATTGATGGTTGCTAAGTTGTTCACTGTATGTTTTAAAAAGGTGAACTTGAGTTCATTGAATAAACATTGTTTTGCTTACAAAAAATACTTTTCCATTTCTGCTGTACCACACCTGTAGAGTGGGCCGTGTGCTCCACATACCACAATCTACTAAAAGTTATGGGTCAGGTGAACTCCATGATACACTTTGGGGTTCGCTAAACCCTGGCCCATAACAAATTGGGGACTCGAAGGGGATAAAAATCGATCTATTTGATTGGCTTAGGGAACTTAAAGGCAGTGAGGGGTGAGCATATTGTGGTTGCTTTTCAGGTGTGGTATTCAAGTTTAAGTGGGGAGTGTGTTGTGTACAATGGCTTTCAGAGGCTCTGAAGTTTTTTGGGGTGGAGACGGTCACACGCAGTACCTTACGGCCAGAGACTAAAAGCAGACTGTTAGATTTGGCAAAAAACATTGCAATTAACATTACCTGACAAAATGTGAAAAGATGAGGTAATTATGGCGGTGGCGAAGCATTTAAAGTTGCCTGAGATACAGTTTGACTTATTGGAAATGCCAAAACATCAGTTACAAATTAAACAAATGGAACATGAGAAAGAATTAAAGCAGCTTGAATATGAAAGAGAGGAAAAAGAAAGAGCGAGTGCGGCAAAAGAAAAAGAAAGAGAGAGCGGAAAAAGAAAAAGAAAGAGAGAGAGAGGAACAAGAAAAGGAGAAGGAAGAAAGGAGAAAAGAAAGAATAGCCCTAGCAGAAGAAAATGAAAAAGAAAGGGAGATACAGATCAGGGAAAAAGATAAAGAGAGAGAACAAAGAACAAAGAACAAAGAAATGTACAGCACAGGAACAGGCCCTTCGGCCCTCCAAGCCCGTGCCGACCATACTGCCCGACTAAACTACAATCTTCTAAAAGAGAGTTTGAACTTCAGAAAATGGCCATGAAACATGACAGTCAGTTAAAATTGGCACACGTAAAGGGAAATGTACAGTTTGAGAACAGTGAGAAAGAGCGTCAAAGTCGAAGGCTTGGTGGGAATCTATTTAAATATGCCCAAACATTGCCAAGGTTTGATGAGAAGGAGGTAGAAGCCTTTTTCATTTCAGCTAAACAAATGAAATGGCCACAGGACATGTGGGTATTACTGATTCAAACAAAGCTGGTAGGTAGGGCGAGTGAAGTTTTTGCATCAGTACCGGAGGAGGTATCTGGGATGTATGAGGGTGTGAAAAAGTCCATCTTAGGTGCATATGAACTAGTGCCTGAAGCCTACAGACAAAGGTTTAGAAATTTAAGGAAAGAATTTGGTCAAACATACATGGAGTTTGAAAGGATCAAACAGAGTAATTTTGATAGGTGGATAAGGGCTTTGAAAATAGACCATACCTATGAAGCTCAGAGAAATTATACTTTTGGAGGAGTTTAAAAATTCAATTCCTGATGCAGTGAGAACTCATGTGGAAGAGCAGAGGGTTAAAACTGCGAGATCAGCAGCAGAAATGGCAGAGTGTACCTCAGATTAAACAAGAAATCCAGGAGGGTGGAAAAGAAATGAAAAGTTTCAAATGTTTTCACTGTAATAAACTAGGCCATGTAAAGTCACAGCGTTGGTGGTTCAAGAAAAGCACTGGGAAGGCTGATGTGGTAAAACAGGATAAGACAGTGGGGTTTGTTAAAGTGGTAAAGGAAAGACCAAGTGAAGCGAAGGAGGTGCAAAAGAGTGTACGGCCTGATCAAAAGTTGATTGATAAGGAGGTGCCAGATCTCTTTAAAGAATTTACTTGTGTAGGTAAAGTTTACTCATGTGTATCAGGAGATGCAGGTAAAGAAGTCACAATTTTTAGAGGTACGGAGCTAGTCAATCTCTAATGGTAAGAGATGAGGAGTTATGTAGTTTGTGAAGAATGTTGCCAGAAAAGGTGGTAATATGTGGAATTCAGGGTGAGAGTAGTGTTCAATTATATAAGGTAAGGTTGGAAAGTCCAGTGAAGAGTGGTGAAGTGGTAGTAGGAGTAATGGAGAAACTATCTTGTCCAGGAATACAGTTTATCTTGGGTAATGATATAGCTGGATCGCAGGTGGGAGTGATGCCTACGGTGGTTGATAGGCCAGTGGCGAATCAGACAACTGAAGTGTTGATGGACGAATATCCTGGGATTTTTTCGGATTGTGTAGTAACAAGGTCGCAAAGTCACAGGTTAAGATAAGAGGAGAAATCAAAGAGTAAAGATAAAGGTGAAGTGCAATTATCAGAAACGCTTTTTGATCAGGTGGTTGAAAAAGAACAAGAACAGGTGGAGGATGAGGCGGATATTTTTAGTTCAGGAAAATTGGCAGAGTTACAACAGGAAGATTTTGAAATAAAACGGATGTATCAGAAAGCATACACGGAAGAGGAATCTGAGTGGATACCAGAGTGTTATTACCGTAAAAGTGATGTCTTGATGAGAAAATGGAGACCTTTACATATGCAGGCGGATGAAAAGTGGGCAGAAGTTCATCAAGTAGTATTTCCGGTAGGGTATAGAAAGGAAGTGTTGCGAGTTGAGAAGTCATGAGAATGTCGCTTTCAGAAAGGTTTGGCTGTTCATATTACTGCGGTGATGTCAGAGTGTGGGTGGAGCTGGGCTGTCTGTCAGCTTTTTACTTTCGTTTTAGGCTGTTTGCTGCAGGGTATGTTTTAGTTTCATTTTCAGTGTTGGACCTGAAGCCAAACAGAGCAGGTGTACTGTTGATCTCCCTGCCATGAAAAGACTGTCTCTTGATCATTTGGTGAATTCAGAATTATAAATGTTCTGAGTAGTGACTTTAACCTAACCTGCTTCTGTTAAAGGTTATGTTTTTTGTAAGTCTTCTAGATGTTCAAAGGACAGCGTACGCATTACTTAGTGTTGTATACTTTGGGGGTTGTATTTGAATTGATGGTTGCTAAGATGTTCACTGTATGTTTTAAAAGGGTGAACTTGAGTTCATAGAATAAACATCGTTTTGCTTTCAAAAAATACTTTTCCATTTCTGCCGTACCACACCTGTAGAGTGGACCGTGTGTTCCCCATACCATGGTCTATTAAAAGTTGTGGGTCAGGTGAACTCCATGATACACTTTGGGGTTTTCTAAACCCTGGGCATAACAATGGGCTCCCTTTCTCTCACTCCGGTGCTTTATGGGCTCTCTTTCTCTCGCTCCGCTGCTTTATGGGCTCTCCCACTCTCTCGTTTGCTCTCTATCTGCTGCTTTATGGGCCCCTCTCTGTCTCTGCTGCTATATGGGCCTTCTCCCTCTCTCCAATGCTTAATAGACTCTCTCTCTTTCTCCGCTGCTTAATGGGTCCTCTCTCTTTTCTGCTGCTTTATGGACCCTCTCTCTTTCTCTGCTGATTTATGGGCAACAGGAAACACTTTGTTTGCATAAATAGGTATTTTTCAAGTTGGCAGGCGGTGGTGTGTCAAGGGATCAGTGCTGGGCCTCAACTTCTACAATTTATATAAATGACTTTGATGAAGGGACTGAAGGGGTGGTTGCTAAATTTACTGACTACACAATGATAGGTAGGAAAATAAGTTGTGAAGAGGACATAGGGACATGGATTAAGTGAGTGGGCAAAAATCTGGCAACTGGAGTATAATGTGGGAAAATGTAAAGATTAGCCATTTTGGCAGGAAGAATAAAAAAGAAAATTATCTAAATAGTGAGAGATTATAGAACTCTTGATAAGCAGAGGGACCTAAGTGTCCTCGGGCATGAATCACAAAAGGTTCACATTTATTGGGAGAGAAATTGCTTCCAGAAGTAGGTAGGTTATGCTTCAGTTATACAGGGCATTGGTGAGATCACATCTGAAGTATTGTGTACAGTATTGTTCTCCTTACTTAAGGAAAAATGTAAATGGATTAGAAGCAGTTCAGAGAAGGTTTACTAGACTAATATCAGGTGTATTAGTGTCCACTCCTTAAAAGGCAGTGGAAGCAGCATTTCGAAATAAATTATTGATTAAAAAGAGGGTGAAAGGTTATCAGGGTGGACAGGAATGTAGGTTGAGATTCAGCCATAATCTTATTGAATGGTGGACCAGCATCGAGGGGCTGAGCGGTCTACTGCTGCTCCTAATTTGTATGTTTATTTGTAAGGGTGCTGAGATAAAGCCGTACGGGGAAGTGGCCGAGGTGAGAGACAGTATTGGTTTTACGAGAGACAAAGCATCACAAGTGGAAGTAATATCATGATTGAGCATTACGATACCTACAGTAATGTCTTCATGAATGAAGGGCCATCCGGCTGGATGGTTGGAAAGTACAGTTGTAAGTGAATTGGGAGAGAGATTTCTGCAGGGTGGACAATGAAAAATGTAGAGGGATCTGATCCTTTCGTTCTGACACATCTCTGCTTTTGCTGCTTGTAGCTACACTTGCCAGACGATTAGCTGTCATATGTTATGCTCGTCTTTCTTCTGTGAGAGCCCTTCCTGCTGATTCCTTCATTGCCTATTTCTTTTATTTTGTCATTATCATTTTAGATCCTTGGATCTTTAATGGAACATACCTTTAAATTGAGCAGAGGAAGTGAGGAACTCAAAAGTTTCAAAATAGTAGTGTCATGAAGTTTTAGCTTTTGAACAGAAGAACTCAGACTTTACGGCACTCGAGAGATTGGAGGGACTTGGTTCGATTGTTTGGCTGGTGGCCAATGGATTAGCCAAGGAGACTATCCTGCCTAGCAACACACAGCAATTAGGTCCTGCCAGGTGGGGTTTTCAGAGGACCCAGCAGAAAGCTTCAAGACTCCGAAAGGGGAAGCTGGGTTTCTCGCTCTCAAATGTTGGTTGCTTGCTGTTACTGTGAATTTCCAAAGAAGCCACTGGACCCTCAAGGTGGCAGCAGCTCTCTCTCTCTCTGCTCGGCTGCTTACTGTCTAAAGGCAAAAGTCTCTCGACCCTGATGAGTCTATAGTGAAAACCATTACAGACTGAAGACAAAGAGAACATCCAACTGGAGGTCTAGACTGAAAGAATTGAACTGGAAGACTATTATTTTTTTACACCCCTCTTTCTCCTCTGTGTTTGTCTTGTATATAGGGTGGGGTGAGTTAAGGGGGGTTAGAAACTAGACAGTAGTTAACCAGTTGCACTGGTTGTCTATTTAATTATAGTGACTGTTAATACTGAACTCATTCTCCCCTTTCATAGCCACTTTAGAAAAATACATTCGAGATTTATTCCTAAAACCATGAACTGAACATGTAATCTACTTATATTGTCTCTTCTACATTAACGCAAAAACTGCAGTACAATTAGAATGTGAAGAAGGCAAAAACAAGACTGTGTTCATACTGATTCAATTTTGCAGATCAACTGGCTGGATTTGAAACTGAACTCATTAGCTGGTTGAGGCAGTTAGAGGGAGCATCTGCAAATTTCCAAAACCTCCTAGCATGCAGTTCTCCGAAATACATATCTGGTCGAACAATGAAAAATACATTATTGCGCTCAAACATGATAACAAATCATAGAATCAGAGAATTTACATTGCAGGAGGCCATTCGGCCAATCGGGTCTACACCGGCCCTTGAAAAGAGCACCCTACTCAAGCCCGCACCTCCACCCTATACCCGTAACGCCAACTAACCTTTTTTTTTGGACACTAAGGGTAATTTAGCATAGCCAGCCCACCCAACCTGCACATCTTTGGATTGTGGGAGGAAACCGGAGCACTCGGAGGAAACCCACGCCGACACAGGGAGAACATGCAGACTCCAGACAGACAATGACCCAAGCGGGGAATCGAATCAGGGACCTGGCGCTGTGAAGCAACAGTGCTAACCACTGTGCTACCATGCTGCCCTGACAACATTTTTTTAAGTATGACTATTCAGTCATGGAGAATTATTATTGAGTGAAATTGATTAAATTAATTTGAGATTGGTGAAAATTAATTGCTAATTTTACTTCCACTGATAACTGGGTATATTTAGAAGAGTAAAGCCGTTGAGGCGTGAGGGTGAGCTGATGTCTTCATCGCTGACTAGACATACATGAATAGAAAAAAAAAATGAAATAGCGAAGTAGCGTGTCTTGCAACAAAATACATAATTTTGAATATGCAACGGCGTTTTACAATTTTGTTGTCTGAATTTCGATAACCATCAAAGCCTTTGTTTCCATTACTGTAGTAAAAATGACTTCTTTGCATTTCAAAAAACACATTCATATGTTATGAAAGTGTCCTGGTGCAGAAGTGATACGAAACACATCATTACTGTACAAATCTGATTGAAAAGGGGTTCCATTGACGAAGACCTTGTACAAAAATCCATATTTGGACAAATATCGTAACACATCAATCACCACAACAGTATCAAAGCATAAAAGCAAATTACTGCAGATACTGGAATCTGAAACCAAAAGAGAAAATGCTGGAAAATCTCAGCAGGTCTGGCGGCATCTGTAAGGAGAGAAAAGAGCTAGAGTTTCGAGCCCAGACAACCCTTGTCCAAGCTGAATTACATCAATTGTATCTCTTGATCACATAAGAACATTTAGCTATTAAAATGAGAATCCAAAATAAAAGACACACACAAAAAAAGCTTTTCCTTACTTCCTGCATGACCTTAAGACAGTGGATTTCAAACTTTTTTTCCGGGGACCCATTTTTACCAACCAGCCGACCTTCGCGACCCACCATTTTCTCTTACCTTATTTGCTGCTGACATAATGGGTGGAACCGCAATCACGCCCAAAGCGACGTTCGGGGGGCGTGACCTGCTCTCTGCCTTCCTTCAGACAGGAAGGTTACATTACATTTTTTAAAAAAATCTTCTCCTGCTTCTCCGATTGCACAAACCTACCTTGGCTAATAAATGGAAGGGTTCCAGATGCCTTCTTAACCAGCTTAGCAACCTGTCCTGCTACCTTCAGGAATCTGTGGACATTCACTCCAAGGTCGCCCCCTTTCTCTACACTTCGCAGTATCCTCCCATTTATTGTGTAAATCTTTGCCTTGTTTGACCTCCCCAAATGCATCACCTCACACTTCCCTGGGTTGTATTCCATTTGCTGCGTTTCTGTCCACTTGGCCAGACCAGTAGCTGCTTCATATTTTGAAAGACCGGAGGGATAAAGTATTTGCTCCTGTATCTATTTGCATTTCATTCAATTCCGAGGTGTGTGCTGGTTGGCTGGCCAGAATGTTCTTTTGTTTCTCCACTTGTTTTGTCTCGTGTATGAATAGTGCCTTATGCTCAATTGTGTTCCGAATGAAGCAAAACTGTGGAAATGGGCTAGTTGGCCGAATGTGGTGGTATATTCAATGTAATTCAGTGTAACACAGGAATTGGCTACTTAGGTTCTGGTAGCTCAGTCGGTTTTGGGATCAGAAATAGAAAAGAAATTCATAACAGAATTAGAAAAAAAGTACCTTCACATTTTGGGTGAAATCTTGCCTTTAAATGCTTATCAGTTTTCCTTACGCATGCAGAGTGTGCCCGCATTTTTTTATATGGTCGCGGCCGTCATTTTGAAGTCCGCTCGCAGCATTGTTAAAAGGCGGCTGCTCAGCTGTTGCGCTCAAATTTGCGCAATCGGGAGAGCGCCGCGACGGGCGACTCCGCGATCCTCCCGACATTCGCCCACGACCCACCACGCGACCCCCATTTTGAAAATGCCTGCCTTAAGACAATGAAGCAGTAACAACCTACTTGGTGCACAATGAACCCATGATATATTCATAGAATCTGCCTGGACACTTCTCAACTAATTTGCTTGCTGCATAACTACCACAATAAAATATTGTTGTTCAATAGACACTAAACAAAATTCTCTCCCTCAGGTTATGCTTTAGGTCAGTGATGCTCAACCTTCATCAAGTTAAGAGTCACTGTAATACTGAGTGGGACCATGAAGAGTCACATTCAAAATATTAGGGTTACTTACAAAAGGTAATAAACCAAAACCAGACCTGGCAGAAAATACCTTTCTCACCAGATAATTACACTTGAGTTAGGCCAATCAGTTAATCTGAAATTTCCCTACAGCATTATCTTGCATCATTGACTTTGTCTACATATATGATTGTGGAACCCATCTCTTCACTCACCTGATGAAGGAGCTGCGCTCCAAAAGCTAGTGTTTTTGAAAACTCACCACTATTCTTAGAAGTCCCCCTATACCAAAAAGGGCCAACATTCTAAATGGTGATCAGGAATTTTCACTCCCCGACTCCGATGCTATTCAGGTCGAACTATGTTTTCAAGTTATCCCCCGGTATAACCCATACCTTCACCGAAGATTTCATCTACTTACCACTTAGTAGCATCGATCCTGGGTCCCGCATTGCTAAGTAAGTAAAGTAGACTTTGGAATAACCACTATTTCAGGTTAAATTAAGTTATTTTATTATTATATTTTTTCTTTTAAAAGCTGCAAATACTTTCTTTACAGAAAAGTAAAAAGATCTTGCTTCTGGATTCTTCTGGTTGGTTGAAGGGACCTTCGGGCCCACCTTGACAATCTGGTCTGGTCTTTAGATGTATTCGCTAGTTAACTCGGTTGCTGTGTCCTATCTTTCCCGTGTATCGAGCTGTGAGAGCTGACTCTGCTGGCTATCTGAGCTGACCCTGAGCTGACTCTGCCTACTCTTTAAATTCTAGTCTTCCTTAGATGTATTAGCTATTTTAGCTCGGCTCCTTTGCCCTGTCTCTTTCCCATGGCCGAGCTGATTGTAATCTGACTCCGAGCTGCTTGTTCCTTCTTTGGTTTGCATTGAGTGCTGAATTTGGTGCTATTTGAGTGCGATAGTGAGAGTTTGGTGACCGAGGGAGTGCTGAATTTGGTGCTTTTTGAGTGTGATAGTGAGAGTTTGGTGACCGAGGGATTTAGGTGAGGAGGGAGTAAGGTGCTCCTTTCATTTTGTTTCTGACATTTCCGCAAAGAGTGCGAAGAGAGCCAGGAGTTTACAGGAAGTGACTGGGAGCAGAGTTGGAGGGCGGAGATCTAGTTAGTCCACAGGGCAGCTATATTCTGTAAGGTAAGAGGGGATGGAGGCTAGGCCAGTTACATGCTCCTCCTGTAGGATGTGGGTGGTGAGGGATACCACCGGTGTCCCCACTGACTATACCTGCGGGAAGTGCACCCAACTTCAGCTCCTCAAAGACCGTGTTTGGGAACTGGAGCTGAAGCTGGATGAACTTCGGATCATCCGGGAGGCAGAGGGGGTGATTGAGAAGAGTTACAGGGAGGTAACCACACCCAAGGTACAGGACAAGAATAGCTGGGTTACAGTCAGGGGGAAAAAAACAAACAGGCAAACAGTGCAGGGATCCCTCGTGGCCGTTTCCCTTCAAAACAAGTATACCGTTGTGGATGCTGTCGAGGGGGATGACCTACCGGGGGAAGGCCCTAGCGGCCAGGTCTCTGGCACTGAGTCTGGCTCTGGGGCTCAGAAGGGAAGGGGGGAAGAGTAGAAAAGCAATAGTTGTAGGAGATTCAATGGTTAGGGGAATAGATAGGAGATTCTGTGGTCGCGAGCGAGACTCCCGGAAGGTATGTTGCCTCCCGGGTGCCAGGGCCAGGGATGTCTCGGATCGTGTCTTCAGGATCCTTAAGGGGGAGGGGGAGCAGCCAGAAGTCGTGGTGCACATTGGTACCAACGACATAGGTAGGAAAAGGGGTGTGGAGGTAATAAACAAGTTTACGCAGTTAGGCTGGAAGTTGAAAGCCAGGACAGACAGAGTTGTCATCTCTGGTTTGTTGCCGGTGCCACGTGATAGCGAGGCTAGGAATAGGGAGAGAGTGCAGTTGGACACGTGGCTGCAGGAATGGTGTAGGAGGGAGGGCTTCAGGTATTTGGATAATTGGAGCGCATTCTGGGGAAGGTGGGACCTGTACAAGCAGGACGGGTTGCATCTGAACCAGAGGGGCACCAATATCCTGGGAGGGAGGTTTTCTAGTACTCTTCGGGAGGGTTTAAACTAATTTGGCAGGGGAATGGGAACCGGATTTGTAGTCCAGCAACTAAGGAAGCCGATATTCAGGACGCCAAAGCATGTAGTGAGACAGTGGGGAAGGGAACACTGACAAAGGAGAGTACTTGCAGGCACGGAGATGGGTTGAAGTGTGTATACTTCAACGCAAAAAGCATCAGGAATAAGGTGGGTGAACTTAAGGCATGGATCGGTACTTGGGACTACGATGTGGTGGCCATCACGGAAACGTGGATAGAAGAGGGACAGAAATGGTTGTTGGAGGTCCCTGGTTATAGATGTTTCAATAAGATTAGGGAGGGTGATAAAAGAGGTGGGGGCGTGGCAGTTAATTAGAGATAGTATAACAGCTGCAGAAAGGCAGTTCGAGGAGTATCACCCTATTGAGGTAGTATGGGTTGAAGTCAGAAACAGGAAAGGAGCAGTCACCTTGTTAGGAGTTTTCTATAGGCCCCCCAATAGTAACAGAGATGTGGAGGAACAGATTGGGAAACAGATTTTGGAAAGGTGCAGAAGTCATAGGGTAGTAGTCATGGGCGACTTTAACTTCCCAAATATTGAGTGGAAACTCTTCAGATCAAATAGTTTGGATGGGATGGTGTTTGTGCAGTGTGTCCAGGAAGCTTTTCTAACACAGTATGTAGATTGTCCGACCAGAGGAGGGGCAATATTGGATTTAGTACTGGGTAATGAACCAGGGCAAGTGATAGATTTGTTCGTGGGGGAGCATTTTGGAGATAGTGACCACAATTCTGTGACTTTCACTTTAGTAATGGAGAGGGATAGGTACGTGCAACAGGGCAAGGTTTACAATTGGGGGAAGGGTAAATACGATGTTGTCAGACAAGAATTGAAGTGCATAAGTTGGGAACATAGGCTGGCAGGGAAGGACACAAGTGAAATGTGGAACTTGTTCAAGGAACAGGTGCTACGTGTCCTTGATATGTATGTCCCTGTCAGGCAGGGAAGAGATGGTCGAGTGAGGGAACCATGGTTGACAAGAGAGGTTGAATGTCTTGTTAAGAGGAAAAAGGTGACTTATGTAAGGCTGAGGAAACAAGGTTCAGACAGGGCATTGGAGGGATACAAGATAGCCAGGAGGGAACTGAAGAAAGGGATTAGGAGAGCTAAGAGAGGGCATGAACAATCTTTGGCGGGTAGGATCAAGGAAAACCCCAAGGCCTTTTACACATGTGAGAAATATGAGAATGACTAGAGCGAGGGTAGGTCCGATCAAGGACAGTAGCGGGAGATTGTGTATTGAGTCTGAAGAGATAGGAGAGGTCTTGAACGAGTACTTTTCTTCTGTATTTACAAATGAGAGGGGCGATATTGTTGGAGAGGACAGTGTGAAACAGGTTGGTAAGCTCAAGGAAATACTTGTTAGGAAGGAAGATGTGTTGGGCATTTTGAAAAACTTGAGGATAGACAAGTCCCCCGGGCCTGACGGGATATATCCAAGGATTCTATGGGAAGCAAGAGATGAAATTGCAGAGCCTTTGGCAATTATCTTTTCGTCCTCACTGTCAACAGGGGTGGTACCAGGGGATTGGAGAGTGGCGAATGTCGTGCCCCTGTTCAAAAAAGGAACTAGGGATAACCCTGGGAATTACAGGCCAGTTAGTCTTACTTTGGTGGTAGGCAAAGTAATGGAAAGGGTACTGAAGGATAGGATTTCTGAGCATCTGGAAAGACACTGCTTGATTAGGGATAGTCAGCACGGATTTGTGAGGGGTAGGGCTTGCCTTACAAGTCTTATTGAATTCTTTGAGGAGGTGACCAAGCATGTGGATGAAGGTAAAGCAGTGGATGTAGTGTACATGGATTTTAGTAAGGCATTTGATAAAGTTCCCCATGGTAGGCTTATGCAGAAAGTAAGGAGGCATGGGATAGTGGGAAATTTGGCCAGTTGGATAACGAACTGGCTAACCGATAGAAGTCAGAGAGTGGTGGTGGATGGCAAATATTCAGCCTGGATCCCAGTTACCAGTGGCGTACCGCAGGGATCAGTTCTGGGTCCTCTGCTGTTTGTGATTTTCATTAATGACTTGGATGAGGGAGTTGAAGGGTGGGTCAGTAAATTTGCAGACGATACGAAGATTGGTGGAGTTGTGGATAGTAAGGAGGGCTGTTGTCGGCTGCAAAGAGACATAGATAGGATGCAGAGCTGGGCTGAGAAGTAGCAGATGGAGTTTAACCCTGAAAAGTGTGAGGTTGTCCATTTTGGAAGGACAAATATGAATGCGGAATACAGGGTTAACGGTAGAGTTCTTGGCAATGTGGAGGAGCAGAGAGATCTTGGGGTCTATGTTCATACATCTTTGAAAGTTGCCACTCAAGTGGATAGAGCTGTGAAGAAGGCTTATGGTGTGCTAGCGTTCATTAACAGAGGGATTGAATTTAAGAGCCGTGAGGTGATGATGCAGCTGTACAAAACTTTGGTAAGGCCACATTTGGAGTACTGTGTACAGTTCTGGTCGCCTCATTTTAGGAAGGATGTGGAAGCTCTGGAAAAGGTGCAAAGAAGATTTACCAGGATGTTGCCTGGAATAGAGAGTAGGTCTTACGAGGAAAGGTTGAGGGTGCTAGGCCTTTTCTCATTAGAGCGGAGAAGGATGAGGGGCGACTTGATAGAGGTTTATAAGATGATCAGGGGAATAGATAGAGTAGACAGTCAGACTTTTTTCCCGGGTGGAACACACCATTACAAGGGGACATAAATTTAAGGTGAAAGGTGGAAGATATAGGAGGGATATCAGAGGTAGGTTCTTTACCCAGAGAGTAGTGGGGGCATGGAATGCACTGCCTGTGGAAGTAGTTGAGTCGGAAACATTAGGGACCTTCAAGCAGCTATTGGATAGGTACATGGATTACGGTAAAATGATATAGTGTAGATTTATTTGTTCTTCATGGCAGCACGGCAGCATTGTGGATAGCACAATTGCTTCACAGCTCCATGGTCCCAGGTTCGATTCCGGCTTGGGTCATTGTCTGTGTGGAGTCTGCAAGTCCTCCCCGTGTCTGCGTGGGTTTCCTCCGGGTGCTCCGGTTTCCTCCCACAGTCCAAAGATGTGCGGGTTAGGTGAATTGGCCAGTGATAAATTGCCCTTAATGTCCAAATTGCCCTTGGTGTTGGGTGGAGGTGTTGAGTTTGGGTAGGGTGCTCTTTCCAAGAGCCGGTGCAGATTCAAAGGGCCGAATGGCCTCCTTCTGGACTGTAAATTCAATTAATCTAGGACAAAGGTTCGGCACAACATCGTGGGCCGAAGGGCCTGTTCTGTGCTGTATTTTCTATGTTCTATGTTCTCTGCTTCTCGCTCTCTCTCTCTCTCTCTCTCTCTCTCTGAAGTCTGGTTCTGATCTGGTCTCTAGGTTTATATATTTTTCTAACAGTTATCTAGTTTTTATGACTTTATTGTGAAGTAACTCTTTTCACTTTGATTGTAAAAAGTATCTTTGATCTAAACATTCTAATCCAACTAAATACTCATTTTGACATGACCTCATCTCATAGATCTGATTATTCAAAGTTCCTTTGTGATATTCAAAAATGCTTTGACTTTAATAGAGGTGTGAATTTTGGTTTGGTTCCTGTCATTTCTATAGTTTTATTTTCCAATTGTGTCCTCAGCTCATAATTTTGACTTTGATTTTGGCTTTGAATTATGTTTCTCGTAGACTGATAGTCTCCAGTTTTCTTTAATTTACCTGGTATTAGCAAAATTTCACACCTAGAACCTCATCCTTGCTTTTCCAGATGCTAACTAAGATAGTTACTTTCAATGAAGGTGTGAGCCAGTTTTTGGCTTCATTCAAAATCCTGTTTGTCTTGTTTGCTAAGCCAGCTTGACCAAGGATATCTGAATTTTACAATCCTCTCCTGGCAGCTGCTGTTAACCCTTTGTGGGATCTTTCCCTGTATCCTCTCATGTTTCTCTCAGACCAGATATTGCCAGACTTCCATGTTTTAAATGACACATCTTTCCATATTTTCAATAACACTAGTGATTCCAAACAAACCAGTTGGACTTTAACCTGGCGTTGTAAGACATTATTGTAAAATAACCCTACAGGTCCCCCTTCACCCCCCCCCCACCCCCTATTCACATCTAATTACTTTGTAAATGTTTCCAGCCAGCTCACAACTCTGCATAAAAATTGTGAAGAACGCTGTGTTAATAATTGACAGACCTTATAATTCAGTTCAAACTTGGCCCTTTGTCCGAAATCTCACAATTTAATCCAAAGTAATATTCTGTATTAACTTTTTCCATTCCCTTAAGCACCTTTCCATTCTCTGGAAGATGCTCAGATGCCTCCTTTACAGACACAAAATCTTTCCTCATATCTTGGACCCTGGGGAACAAAGCCTCCAGCTCTTGAATATCTCCCTTGGCCACCCGAGCTGGGCATAGTGCTCAAAGTTGGGCAAGTTCATAGTATAGTTTAATCACTATTGTTTTGTGTTGTAGTCAATAATTTGTTTTTGTTGATTGCGGTTCTGCAATGTTGGGCCTCTGCAATGTTACTAAGCCTCTCTTAATTTCTTCCTCAACAATTTCAACACCATTCATGGCTTTCAAGATAACTATTGGCCTTTGATTTGAACTTTCTCCAATGTTTTTTTACAGGTATATGATGTAATTGTCATATGTATTCTAGCCTTGTGTGTTTCTTTGTAGTAGAAAAGTTTCTATTCAAGAAGGCTCATTGATACTTAATCACAGCATTGCTCTGAAGTGTTTTTGCTTTGTTCCAATGTAAATGTATAAATTCAGAACTATGGCCTGAACATTAAAAATTGTGTGAAAAGAGAGATGTTCCGAGACCCTGATGACCTGGATGCAGATTATGAGCCACAGGTAGAATACAACTAGTTTGCACATTGTAATGATAATCTAAACCACATTATTGAGGTAGTGCCATCATACAGCTTTGTAAGAGTCACTATTTATAGTTTTGCCACAAAAGTGTAATTTTCTAGTCCTCACCCTGATTCTTGACTTCTGCAAACTCCTTGTTGTATTCCTCAAGTGTCTCCCTCAGTTTCTGATTCTCGGTTTCAATATCATGCATACGCTGGACTTTGAGCTGGAGCTGTTGTCCTAGATCTAATGCTGGAACAGGATCTGCAAACCAATAACAGATGGGTAAATCTGCAGAGTTAATCCTCTAGGCCAGAAAACAGAAGACAGTCAATGTACAAATATTTTCTTTAACAACATATATGATTCAAATGTCTAATTTCCCACAGCAGCAACTGGCATTAGAAATAGCCTCATACAACTTTAATTAATTGGTGGAACTTCATTATTGACTAAAACAGCAATTCTGATTTTCTCCTGGCGCAGTGGGTTAGCATTGCTGCCTCACGGAGCTACGGTCCCAAGTTCGATCACGGCTCTGGGTCAGTCCGTGTGGAGTTTGCACATTCTCCCCGTGTTTGCGTGGGTTTCGACCCAAAAGATGTGCAGGGTAGGTGGATTGGCCAGGCTAAATTGCCCCTTAATTGGAAAAAATGAATTGGGTACTCTAAATTTCTAAAAAAAATAAATGTTTAAAAAAAATGAAAAAAAAATTCTGATCTTCTCCCCAGCACTAAAGGAAGCCTTTGCTCAAAGCTGGAGTTGGATTACAATAGTAATTAGAACGCTTAATAGATACATTTTTTAAATGGGGGGAGGGGGTACCTTGCAATGCTATACTGTTGCTGAAGGAGTGTTAACAGTTGGATGGTTTCCTGGTCACAGTGGTTTTTGCAATTTTAAGACTCACATTCACATTAGATTGTCATTTGAAATCACAGCCTATAACCGAGTTTATAATTTTAATGAGCTTGGATTGCAATCTTTTCAAAAAGAAATCCTGATGTGCTCACTATCAATGGGAAAGTACTGTAATGAGGGTAACTTTTCTTTTGTGTTTTACACAGTGCCTGTAATGGCTTCTCTGATGAGATCATAGAATCAGTTGGGGTTTAAGTGGGCTAAACAGCTGGCTTGTAAGACAGAACAAGGCCAGCAGCGCGGGTTCAATTCCTGTACCGCCCTCCCCGAACAGGCACCGCAATGTGGCGACTACGGGCTTTTCACAGTAGCTTCATTGAAGCCTACTTGTGACAATCAGTGATTTTGTTTTTTTAATGTGTATATTTCACTCCAAAACCATCATCCTGAGGATGCTGGAAATCTGAAATTAAAAACCGAAAATGCTGGAAACATTCAGCAGGTCTGGTAGAGTTAACATTTCCAAATCATGATCTTTCACCCTTGTATATTTACAGTCTTCCTTCTGTCACCATTTCAGGGTTGAACTGTTGGTTCGAAGCAGCTTGGAAGACAACAATCTGTATCAAGATCTTCCTGATGCAACATCATGCCAATTCATTCCTGACCATCAGTATGTCAAAATCTTAACTTTTAAATTTCTCAAATCAAAACATCCTGAAGTAATCAAGCTTCAACAGTAATAAAACAATGAGTAGCTCATGGACAGTCCACAAGAGTACTTATGAGGTCACATTGTAATCATACAACACATCAGAATTCAGATATTAAACTTGCTGAGAATTTAACTGAGTTTTACTTTTGCCCAATAATATATTCATGGAGAAAAAAAATGACTTTATTTTCAGTTTGTAATAATGGCCCAGATACTGTGGTGGTAATCACAGAATAATACAGCCCAGAAGAGGCCCTTCGGCCCATCGAGTCTGCACCGGTATATGAAAAACACCTGACCTACCTACTTAATCCCTTTTGCCAGCACTTGGCCATAGCCTCGAATGTTATGATGTGCCATGTGCTCATCCAGGTACATTTTAAAGGATGTGAGGCAACCCACCTCTACCACCCACCCAGGCAGTGAATTCCAGACCATTCCCACCCTCTGGGTAAAAGAGTTTTTCCTCAAATCCCCCTTAAACATCCTCCCCCCACACTTTGAGCTTGTGTCCGTTCGTAACTGACCTTTCAACTAAGGGGAACAGCTGCTCTCTATCCACCCTGTCCATGCCCCTTATAATCTTCTACACCTCAATCAGGTCGTCCCTTAGGTTACTCTGCCCAGTGAAAACAACTCAAGCCTATCAAATCTCTCTTCATACATTAAATGTTTCATCCCAGGCAACATTCCGGTGAATCTTCTCAGCATCCCCTTCAGTGTAATCACATCCTTCTTATAATGCGGGACCAGAATTGCACACAGTACTCCAGCTGTGGCCTCACCAAAGTCCTATACAACTCCAACATGACCTCCCTGCTTTTTTAATCTATTCCTCGATTGATACAAGTGTCCCATATGCCTTTTTCACCACCTTATTAACCTGCCCTTCTGCTTTCAGAGATAGTAGGACAAACAGGCCAAGGTCCCTTTGTTCCTCGAAACTTCCTCGTGTCAGACCATTCATTGAATACTTCTTTGTCAAATTGATCCTTCCAAAGTGAATCACCTCACACTTTTCAGGGTGAAATTCCATCTGCCACTTTTCTGCCCATTTGACCATCCAGCTATATCCTCCTGTAACCCAAAACACTCAGTACTATTAACTACCTGGCTAATCTTTTGAGTCACCCGCAAACATATTGATCCTAACCCCCACATAGTGTGGCCACCTGGGTTGGCCACTTCCCGACTTAAAATGGAGGTCCGCAAAGACTACAGGGAAATTCAGCCAACACAGGCAAAAACTAGCAAGTGTAGAAATCCTGTGTATTAGAACTTGCAAAAGCCCAGACAGCACTGAAACTCACAGCCATCTGCATACTAATGAACGATTACCGGGAACAATCGAAACATTTAAGGTGAATAAGGCCAAGCCAGACTCCTCGGCGCCAGCCGGAGACAAGACAAAGGAAGGCCAACGGACACTCAGGGACCGCCCAGCGATCAGGGAACAGCTCCAGTATTGGAGAAATCGATCCAAGTGATCAGAACTTAGTCCAATCACTTGGAACCAGGTACGGGGTCTGCCCAACGGGACGGGAAGCCCCTGGGGACTATAAAGTAGAGTCCCCAAGTTCAAATCGGTCTTCTTGGCAGGGTCACTCAGCAACGTGAATCAACCCTTGAGAGTGAACTGTCTAAGCTGCCGCATGAACCAAGTAAGTCTCCAGTCAACGCACGCTACGAGATAGGCGCTCCTAGCTACCAGTCCATACCAGCTTTTGAATCCTGCAGACTCAGATCGAACGAAAAGCCATTTGTTCCCCTGACCTGGTGGACTAATTCCGAAGCTAAGTATAGGCCTTTTAGTGATAGAGAATAGTCTAGAAAGTAGAGTTTATGCATGAGTAGTGATTTACTGTGTATAATAAATGTGTTTTGATTTGAATCTTCCTAATTGGTGTGTTGAGTTACTGATCAGTACTTGAACTTGAACCTCGTGGCGGTATGATAAAGATACCTGGCGACTCTAGAGCAAAGGTTACAGAAACAGAGCAAATTCAGTAAAGATACAACGGGCAACATTTAAGAGCCAACCAAAAGTTAGCAACAATAGTCATCTAAGTTGTTTATATAAATGACAAACAATAGGGGTCAGATCCCTGTAGTATGCCACTGGATACTGGCCTCCAGTCACTAAAGCAGCCTGTCAACACCTCTGTCTCCGACAGCTAAGCCAATTTTGAATCCACCTTATCAAGTTACCCTGTATCCCATGTGCATTGCCTTCTTTATAAGTCTCCCATGTGGGACTTTGTCAAAGGCTTTGCTGAAATCCATGTAAACTACATCAACTGCACTACCCTCATCTATACAACCGGTCACATACTCAAAACATTCAATCAAATTTGTTGGGCACGTCCTCCCTCTGACAAAACCACGCCGACTATTCCTGATCAAACCTTGCCTCTCCAAGTGGAGATGGATTCTCGCCTTCAGAATTATCTCCAATAGTTTCCCTAACACTGAAGAGAGACTCATTGGTCTGTAGTTTCCTGACTTGTCTCTACAACCTTGCTTAAGTAGAGGAATTGCATTAGCTGTTCTCCAGTCCTCTGGCACCTCTCCCAAGTCCAGACAGGAATTAAAAATTTGGGTCAGAGCCCCTGCAATCTCCTCCCTCACTTCCCACTGCATCCTGGGACACAATTTATCCGGACCTGGAGATTTGTCCACTTTTAAGTCGGCCAACACATCAAATACCTTGTCACTTCCTATGACAATTTGCTCCAGAACCTCATAGTCTGTCTCCCCGAGTTCTTTATCTACCTCCTCATTCTCTTGGGTGAAGACAGACGTGATGTATTCGTTCAAGACCATATCAATGTCCTCTGGCTCCAACCACAGATTCCCCTGTTGCTCCCTAATGGGCCTGGTTTTCTTCTTCCAATTGATATACTTGGGATATGGAATATCTTGGGGATTTTCCCTACTTTTACAAGCCAAGGCTTTCTTTGCTTTCCTAATTGCTTTCTTAAACTCCATCCTGTACTTTCTGTACTCCACTAATGCACCTGTTAATGCTCCCCTTGTGCTTGCTAAAAGCCTCTTTTTCCTTCTCATCATATCCTGAATGTCTCTGGTCATCCATGGTTCTCTGGGTTTATTACTCCTTCCTATCACCCGAGAGGAAACATGTTAGGCCGGTACCCGCCCCATTTGATGTTTGCTCCAACATATCATCTCTCCTTACTGCAATAACTGACTCCTTAATTAATCATGCAATGCCTCCTGTTCTTTTACCTCCTCCTCTGTTTCAGCTGAAGATTCTATATCCTGGGATGTTGAGCTGCCAAATCTGCCCCTCCCTCAACCATGTCTCGGTGATGGCTACTATGTCACAATGTAAAGTGTCACTATGTCACGTGTCAATCCTCACCCTCAATTCATCCATTTACCTGCAATACTCCTGGCATTTAAGTAGAGGACATCCAGTCTCGACTTACTCCCTTGAAAGTTACTAACACTGTATTCCCTGTGACTTGTTTGCTTTTCTGTGTTATGCTGTGTACATATTCTGTTAATAATCTGTGTCCTCTCCCCCTGCAAAATTAGTTTCAACTACTTTCAAAAGTACTAGCAAACCCACCAGGAAATATGTTAGTCCCGCTCTGGTTCAGATGTAGACCGACCCGCTTGTAAAGGTCCCACCTTCCCAGGAATGGTCCCGGGGTCCAGGAATCTAAAACCCTCCTTCCTGCACCAACCCTCAAGCTACGCATTCATCTACGCTATTCTCCTATGATGACAAAACTGTCATTGTTCACTGTCCTTACTCCACTGAAATTGATGTTACCGTCTGGAATCCATACATGCGCAGAATAACACTGAAATCCAGAAGTTGCTGTCAGTGATACGATGCTCCTCCAGATGGTGCACTGTGAAGGTCCCCCCTCGAGTGTGTTATATTAAGTGATCGTAATATGTCATTACTCTTTGCTTTACTTCCAGGATGGTCTGATGGTTAGGTTTCAAGGATTTGTTTGCTGCGATGCTTCTCTAGTCGAATACCTGCAATGGTTTTCTTCTTTCTCAGATCTAACTAAATCACTCTAGCTAGTTTACTGAAGCCAAAACCTGGTACCATGTTATATTACGTGATCATAATATGTCGTTATTCTTTGCTTTACTTCCAGAATGGTCTGATGGTTAGATTTCAATGAAACTACCAATCTTCAATTCAAAGCAAAATAGATTTAATGAATGACGAATTGAATACTAATGAGTTTGTTCACTCTTAGAGAACTATAACTGGTGATAAAGGTAATCAGAAGAAGTATTAATTATATTTAACTACACGTGCTAACTATGCTATATCTCTCTAACACTCTGCTGTCTAGTCACTCCTGGTTCAAAGAGACCCAAGATCCTCCAAGTTCAGTTTATATACCTGATCTAGTGCTGCCATCTAGTGGTTGTCCAACACTATGGTGCAGTTGTTAACCCTTTACATACCAGCAGATATACAATCGCTACATCCCCCCCTTTTTTGTAAACATATTTTATGTGTAGCAAAGAAAAGTGTATAACTATGTTACAATAAATTATGAGATGTATATCTGTACAAATCAAAAACATGTAATGACTATACACAACAGTTAATATATTACAAGTTCAGTCTGTTTGGTTTCTTTCGTCTTGTCCATCTTCTGGGTTGACGAGGTGGAGATGATGAGGCTTTAACTGGTTTGTGCATATCATCATTACTTCTGGTATTTGTCAAAGTGTCATGAAAAATTGATTCAGTCAAATTTAAATCAGGAAAAATTTGCTTTTGTAGTCGAATGTTTTGTAGTACACGTCGATTTCTGCGTAGAATTGTGTCTTCTGCTGTTTTCACAATGTAGGATCGTGGAGCTGCTTGCCTTATGATTGATACAGGAGCAGACCTACCTCCATCCGGTATTTTTATTCTTACAATGTTGTCTGGAGTTAGTGATTCTAGTTGACATGCATGCATGTCATAATATGTCTGCTGACATGAACGTTGCTGTTCTACCTTCTTTAACATTGGCAAGTGACCTGGATTCTGCAGTTGAATGGATGGTAAAGTAGTTCTGAGATCCCGATTCATCAACATTTGAGCCGGGGAAAGACCAGTAGATAGTGGTGTAGCTCTATAAGATAACACAAGATGGATATCCGACACCGAATCCACAGCTTTGCTGATTAACTGCTTGGCAATGTGAACACTCTTCTCTACCTTAACGTTGGACTGAGGGTAGTGAGAACTGGTTGTCACATGCGTGAAGTTGTATTGCTTTGAGAACTCAGCCCATTCACTGCTGTCAAAGCATGGCCCATTGTCTGACATGAAGGTGTCAGCTATGCCTTGAAAACGTTTCCTTGCATGCTTTAATAACTGATTTTGAAGTTAAATCCGGAAGTTTCATTACCTCTGAATAATTAGAGTAGTAATCAATAATTAAAACATAGTCACGACCCAGCGAGTGAAATAGGTCAATTCCTACTTTGGCCCAAGGAGATGTAACTAATTTGTGTTGTTGCAGAGTCTCCTTGCATTGCGCAGGTCGGTGTTTTTGACAAGTTTCACAGGAGATAACCATGTCAGTTATGTCTCTATTTATTCCCGGCCAGTAGACTGTCTGTCTTGCCCGTCTTTTACACTTCTCGACCCTGAGGTGTCCCTCACGAATCTGATCAAGTGTCATAGAACAAAGACATAGTGGAATTACTATTCGGTCGAGTCTCAAGAGTAGTCCATCTACGAGCGTCAGATCTGCTTGACGTTTCTATACTGAAGATCTCGCCCTTTCGGCCACCCATGTTGAAATGGTGAATGACCCTTTGTAGTGTAGCATCCTTCTCAGTTTCAGTTCTGATTAAGTTTAACTTCTGATCTGACGCACATAGGTTTTCTGCACAGAGTTGCGCCTGACCTTCGACATCACGTACAAATTCAAATGGTTGACTGACAAGATGTGATGGAGCGTGATAGTGCATCCGCTATGATTAAATCTTTCCTTGGCGTGTAGATTAGGTTAAAATCATACCGTCGTAGTTTTATCATGATCCTTTGGAGTCTTGACGCCATGTCATTGAGATCCTTGTCAATAATGTGGACCAACGGCCTGTGATCCATCTCAACTGTGAATGTGGGAAGCCCATAGACATAATCATGGAATTTGAGTATTCCTGCCAATAGACCCAGACATTCCTTCTCAATTTGGACGTATCTGCATTCCATTGCTCTTGAAGCATATGCTACAGGAACCCAATATGAATTGTCGTCTCTCTGTAAGAGTACTGCGCCTATCCCATCCTGACTTGCCTCAGTGGATATTTTGGTTTCTCTTTTAGGATCAAAGAAAGGTAGTATTGGTGCAGTCATGAGTTGAACGTTCAAATCTTGCCACTCTTTCTGATGGTCCTCTGTCCATTCAAAAGGTGTAGACTTCTTTATGAAGTGTCTTAAAGCTGTTGTTCTTGTTGACAAGTTGGAGATAAACTTATCTAAAAAGTAGACAAAGCCTAAAAATCTGAGTACAACCTTTTGTCTTCAGGTACTTTCATGTTTTGAACAGCTGAAATTTGTCATCATCAGGTTGTACACCATGTTGAGATATCGTATCTCCTAAAATGTGAGTGCTGACATTCCAAAAGTACATATAGATTGATTGAGTTTGAGGCCATATTTGTTGATGCGCTGAAACACTTGGTTTAGTTGCTCAATATGCTCTTCTTTTGTCGTAGACCAAATTATGATGTCATCAACGTATAGCCGTACACCTTCTGCCATTTGTTCCATGATCCTGTGGAATATCTCAGATGCCGATATGATAATGGAAGGCATACGATTGAAACAAAATCTTCCAAAGGGCGTGTTAAATGTGCAGAGTTGTCTGCTCGAGTCGTCAAGTGGCATTTGCCAAAATCCATGTGACGCATCTAACTTCGTAAAGGTGCGTGCATTTGTCATCTCACTGGTGATCTCCTCACGTTTTGGTATGGGTTAGTGTTCCCTCATTATGTTCTTATTGAGACCCCTGGGATCAATGCAGATGCGTAGATCACCGGACATATTTTTTACGCAAACCAATGAACTGACCCAGTCAGTCGGTTCAGTGACCCGTGAGATTATCCCTTGGTTCTGAAGACGGTCTAATTCCTGCTTCAATGGTTCTCGTCAAGGAGCAGGAATTCTCCTAGGCGGATGTACCACTGGCTTGGCATCCTTCCTTAGTAGAATTTTATATTGGAATAGTAGTCAACCCATCCCTCTGAAAACAGCAGGATATTGATTCAAGATGCACTGGATATCATCATCCAATATTGGTGTAGATGTAGTCGCTGTATAGATATGCTGCACTACATGCAATTCTTTACATGCTTGTGCACCTAGAAGTGAAGATTTGTCATTCCTCACAATCACAAATCTTAAAAATGTTTCAATTTGTTTGTTTGAGACTTTTAAATGGCTGACCCCATTGAAGAAATCATGTTTCCGTTATAGTCCTTCAGTCTGCAGGCTGCTGGAAGTATTTTGTGTTTTGAAGCTTGAGGAGATCCAGCCTTAAGAGCAGGTTAGCTGAAGCGCCAGTGTCCAATTTAAACAGAATTGGGCAGTTGTTAACTTGTACGACTGTGTTCCATTCATTATCAGAATTAACTAAGTTAATTAATTGAGGATTGTTTGTACCTTCATTGGATTCTTTACATTTCTCTATTATGCCAACAAAGAACATGTTTTCCAGTGAGTTGTTATCAGTATCGGATGAAAAATTATCTTCTTTTTCTTTTGATTCAACACTATGAACATTAATCTGCCTGTAGTTTTGTTTAGCAGGTTTAAATGCAAGTGAAGATCTGCAGTGCGCAGATTTTAAAAATCACATTTTTAAAAGTTTATGATATTTTAGGCAATCATAACCATTTTTTAGCTATCTGAAAATTGTAATTAAAAGCAAAGGATAATCAGTTCTTTCTACTTCCTAGTTTGTTTTCAGTGACAATTATGGGCCAGGGTTTAGAGAACTCCAAAGTATACCATGGAGTTCACCTGACCCACAACCTTTAATAGATTTTGGTTATGGGGAGCACAAGGGCCCACTTTACAGGTGTGATGCAACAGAGATCTAAAAGTATTTTTAAACAAAAACAATGTTTATTCTATGAATCCAGTTACCATTTTATAAACACACAATAAACAATTTATCAACTACCAACCCTGACAACCCCCCCAAAAGATACAGTACTCTAGATAATCCTTAATAACTTCCCAAACATCCATAAGTTAAACCCTTTTTAAATAAAGACGGCAGGTTTAAATTCTCTACAGAAACAGGTATTATTTTGAAATCATCAATGAATGAAGACATTCTTTAGCTTGCAGAGAGAAAGATCAGTACACACATCTGCTTGGTTCACATGCAGCTCTCCAACTGAAAGCGAAACTAAACAGAGCCAAAACCAGCTTTCAGCACAAAACAAAGTAAAAGGCAGAGCAGAGCCCAGCTCCACCCACACAATGACATCACTGCAGCCATTTAATAAAGCACCCATTTCTTAATGATACATCCACCTGACAATTGGCTGTTTATCCAGCTTTCTGGTGTCACTGCCGCTGAACCCCTGCATATCCTCTTGATGCCAGATTCAAACTACCGTCAGGAAAGGGGAAATCTCACAGAGGTCACTAGATGTTTATAAATAATTTTCTTCAAGGTCAGAGATAAGTGCCATTGCTCCACCACTGACCACAAAATCCAGCAAAACATTCTTCACATAAAACCCTCCTTTTTCTTTTTCATTTAAAATACATATGCCAAAAATGAAACTGTATCCAATCAATAGCTCCACTAGAAGTTGGGTCTGTTGACTGTTACATCTGTTTAAACTTTATAAAAACAGAATCATAGTCAGCACGGTGGCGCAGTGGTTAGCACTGCTTCCTGATGGCACCGAGGACTTGGGTTCGATCCGAAGTTTGCACATTCTCCCCGTGTCGGCATGAGTCTCACCCCGCAACCCAAAAGATGTGCCGGGTAGGTGGATTGGCCATACTAAATTGCCCCTTAATTGGGGTACTTTAAAGTTTAAAAAAAATAAAAACAATCATTTATGACTTTGATATCCTATAAATCCTAAACCATTGCTGTCTCAAAACTAGGTTAACTAAATGAAAAATCAATTGTTTCCAAATATTTTAAGATCACTTTTTCATCTATTCCACACCCTCTCCATGGCTGTGACATCTGTGACCAAGCAAAGCATAAATATAGACACAATATTCTAACTGCAGTTCCTTTTTTTTTTATTCATTCAGGAGACGTGGTCATCGCTGGCGAGGCCAGCATATATTGCCCATTCTTATCCTCGAGATCCAGGAATTTGACCCAGTAATATGTTTCCAAGTCAGGATGGTGTATCACTTTTGGGGTGGGGGGAACTTGCAGATGGTTATATTCCCATGCGTCCACTGTTAGTGATTTGCACTGGCAGGTTTAGTATTACCTTTCTGCTCAATGTCCTTAGTTATTAAACCTGGAAATTACTCTTTGTTTTAAAGTTCAATTAACTTCTCATCTCACTTTTGAAGATTTGTAATCCTGTCGCCCCAAATATCTCTGCTCAACTCCTTTTCAAATGTTATTTACCTTATATTTCCTCTCATTATCCTACCAAGATCTATCACAAAGAATTTCTCCACAATTAATTTTGTCCAATATCTATCTGTCGATCAACTAGCTAGTCTTTGTCCTCTTGGAGGTGTTTAAAGCTCTCCTCACAGTTCGCCGTGCAAACTATTGTATTAACTGCTGTTATATTACGTGATCGCAATACGTCTTTGCTTTACTCCCAGAGTGGTCTGATGATTGGATTTCAATGAAACTACCAATCCTCAATTTAAAGCAAATTATATTTAATGAATAACGAACATAAATACGAATGAGTTTGTTCACTCTACAGAACTACAACAAATCACAAAGTAAATCAGAAGTATTAACTATGTTTAACTACACGTGCCAACTAAGCTATATCTCTCTAACACTCTGCTGTCTGGTCACTCCTTGTTCGAAGAGAGAGATGATCTTCCAGATTCAGTTTATATACCTGAATCTAGTGCTGCCATCTAGTGTTTGTCTAATACTATGATGCAGTTGTTAACCCTTTACACACCAGCAGGTATACAGATCACTCCAACTGCCACTTTGAATTTTGAACCTTCTACACAGCCAAGCCTGGGGGCGATCGAATAGCCAGTCCAACACATATCCATTAACTATTACATTTTGTTTGTTTGTTAACCACAAAGTTAATGCTGCTACGTAACCTGCCAAATGTCCATCTTAATTTTAATCATCTGTCATACTCTTCCTTAAAAAACCATGGCAAAGTTCTCAATGAGTATATTTATTCAAATTTAATTAGCTCTATAATTTCTCTATTGAGACAAACTTTCCACTAAGTGACCTGGAAACGTTATTTGTAAGTGTTGACTCAAACTGCATGTCCTTGCAAACTGAACCTATTAATCACATTGTACACATACGTACTTACTTCTTCACTTGTTCTGAAGGAGGAACTGACAGGAGACGCATTCCATCTGCCATGCCATACATTTTTTTTTCATTCCACTGGATGGGAGTGTCGCTGACAAGGCCAGCATTTATTGCCCATCCTTAATTACCCTCAAAGGTGCCAGTGAGCTGCCCTCCCGAACCTCTGAAATTCATACGGTATAGGTACATCCATGGTGCTATGAGGGAGTTCCAGGATTTTGATTAGGCGACAGTGAAGGAACAACAATATATTTCCAAGTCAGGATGGCGAGTGACTTGGAGGGAAACTTCAAGGTGGTAGTGTTCCCATGTATCTGCTGCCCTTGTCTTTGTAGACGTAGTGGTTATGGACTTGGAAGGTGCTGTCCAAGGAGTCTTGGTAGGTTCTTGCAGTGAATCTTGTAGATGATACATACTACACATCGCTGTTCAGTAGTGGAGGGAGTGAATGTTTTTGGAAGGGGCCAATCAAGCAGTCTGCTTTGTCCTGGATGGTGTCAAACTTCGAGTGTTGTTGGAGCTGCACTCAACCAGGCAGGTGGAGAGAGTTCCATCACACTCCTGACTTCTGCCTTGTACATGGTGGATAGGGTTTGGGAGTCAGCAGGTGAGTTGTGCACCACAGAGTTCCTCACCTCTGACCTGCTGTTGTAGTGTAAGGAACTAGTTAATTTCTTGTCTGTTTCGGGTTTCTCTTTCAGATTATTATTGTATTTAAGGAGCAAAATGGGGATTTGATAATGATCCGTAAATGCAACAGACAAGGATGAATATTCAGTTCTAAGATTCTAATTGGAAAACAAGTGGGGGAAAAGGGCAGTGCACTGGTGGTGCACTTCTAGGTCAATGACTGGATACCATCAGTAGCTGCATTAATATTTTTTTTTCTAGGTCACCTGTATTTGCAAAGCATAGACCATTATATAGCTCTTTTTGTGACAATCGGACATCCTGTAGTCACTGTCATAATGCAGGAACCATGGCAGCAAACGGGTTCACAGCAAGCTCCGAGAAAAAGCACCATGATAATAACCGGATCAACTCCTTTTGTGATGTTAGTTCAGGAATAAATATTTGCTAGGATGTCAGGGATAACTCCTGGCGGTTCTCCAAAGTAGTATGTCCCAGGAGGGCAGATGGTACCTTATCCAAAAGGCAGCAGCACCTCTGATGTTGCAGCATTTCCTCCGTAAGACTCTAGCGTCAGTCCTAATTTTTGTGCTCAAGTCCTGGAGTAGGACTTGAACATTGAACCATGTCACTCAGGAAAGAATGCTACCAACTCAACCATATTGACACTTAGCAATGTTGCTGGGAGACGTGTATCTTACCCAAAGAATCAAAGGGATTATGGGGATACTGCAGGCTCTTCCTGCAGAGGTAGAAAATCACCCCATGATATTATTGTATTGTATAGTGAAGCTGAGGGACTATATGAACTACTTCAGTTGTTTTTTCTTATGTTCTTATGCTAGTAGCATAAGCATGTTATTCCAGGTTGCCTGAATGCAATGTCCTAAACTACTAAAAGAACCCCGCCCCCCCCCCCCAACCAATCCACACTGCCTAGTAAATCAGTTTGTTCCCAGTGACCTTTGTAAACTAATGAAGAACACAAAAAGGAGACTATTTGCGACATATTTAATTGTGTCGTGCAATTACAGAAATTCCCTGGCAATATTAAAAGATTAGCTTCTATAGGGTCAGAAGCACATTCTGAGGAAGCTCAACATGAAAGTA
Organism: Scyliorhinus torazame; assembly: GCF_047496885.1. NCBI lineage: Eukaryota > Metazoa > Chordata > Chondrichthyes > Carcharhiniformes > Scyliorhinidae > Scyliorhinus > Scyliorhinus torazame. The sequence goes on along the minus strand of NC_092718.1, from coordinate 142,673,834 downwards.
AACATTAATTTATTCTTCATGTTTCAATGGATGTTATAATTTTCATGACATCCATGCAGATACATGCAGCTGTATTCTTGGTAAAGGGGGAGTGTAATCAGAGGCGCAGCTTTCCTGAAGGGATGTGGACCATTGATGAAGATGAATAGATGGATACTAAAAAGAACACCACAATGTGTAAGAAAATCTGAAGACACTAATGTGATCAATATGAGGAGTAGTGTTTGAATACAAATGGCATTTGCATGCATCGGACCTGCACTCAAAACTGTCAATTTATACTTTGGTGAATATTAAGAAACCTGGACCTGGGGGAAACAGGAGCACAGCCGGTGTTTGCATATATCAGTGCTGCATGCCAAGTCAGCTGGATTATATATTTTTACAAACTTTGACACATGCATTGCAATTTATTTTACCAAATGTGCATTACTCCATACTTTTATTGTCACAGTGTGTGTGGAAAATGTAAGAAACAGAAGCTATATTAATTTATAATAATAAAGTTCTCTCACGAGCAATAAGCCGCTTGTGAAATTTGAGCATTTTTCACAATGAAGGAATTTCAGTGTTTCCCAACCAATTATCACTTTCAACATAAAGTTTGAAAATGTTCTCTTTGTAACATTTCTATGGCGCTGGTCACCTAAGAGAGTACGAAGGTCCTGATATCAATCCATTGCCTCTGATCTTGATGTCTGGTATCTGATCTTGATGCCAGTGAGTTATTTGGAGTGGCAAAATCATTTCAGGTCAGCAGTTCTCATCAGTGATAAATGAAGCAAAGTACACACGTGGTTTTGGAATCATCACTGAATTGGGTTTGTTCATGATGCTTCCCTAATTAAATATCTAGTCTACACTCACATTCGGCACAAGTAAAAGAAGAGAACCCAAGGTTTGGAACTATATTCCAAGAGTAATGATTACCTGTACGAGTTGGCTAAAAACTGGGGAGAGAAGGAGTTTGGAGGAGATGGCAAAACCATGCTGTCAGTCTCAGTGCTTGTAAATCAAGAGTTGTTACATGCACGTTTAGCTTCAGAGACTTGTTTCCCAACCTTGGGGTCTGGTAACAATCAATGATACTTAGCAGTGAGGAAATTAAAATAGACTCAAGTTACAATGGTTTATGATTCAAACTGAAAAGGCAATTTACAAATGCACAGAAGCAACTGGCAAAATTAATAGGACGGGTGACTGAATGGGGTTGTCACTCACATTTCACATCGGGGAATGCACAGGATTATCATAATAGAGGAATGGCAAGGAAACACCAATCACTGGTACACACATCCTGTTCCACATGGGAACTCCAAGACAATTCGCCAGGAGCATCCGGAATAAGGTGGGTGAACTTGCATCATTTGATGGTACCTGGGACTTTGATGTTGTGGCCATTTCGGAGACATGGATAGAGCAGGGACAGGAATGGTGTTGCAGGTTCTGGGGTTAGATGTTTCAGTAAGCTCAGGGAAGGTGGTAAAAGAGGGGGAGGGGTGGCATTGTTAGCCAAGGACAGTATTACGGTGGCAGAAAGACGTTTGATGAGGACTCGTCTACTGAGTTAGTATGGGCTGAGGTTAGAAACAGGAAAGGAGAGGTCACCCTGTTGGGGGTTTTCTATAGGCCTCCAAAAAGTTCCAGAGATGTAGAGGAGAGGATTGCAAAGATGATTCTGGATAGGAGCGAAGGTAACAGGGTAGTTGTTATGGGGGACTTTAACTTTCCAAATATTGACTGGAAACACTATAGTTCGAGTACTTTAGATGGGTCCGTTTTTGTCCAATGTGTGCAGGAGGGTTTCCTGACATAGTATGTAGATAGGCCAACAAGATGCAATGCCACATTGGATTTGGTACTGGGTAATGAACCAGGCCAGGTGTTAGATTTGGAGGTAGGTGAGCACTTTGGTGATAGTGACCACAATTCGGTAAAGTTTACTTTAGCGATGGAAAGGGATAGGTATATACCGCAGGGCGAGAGTTATAGCTGGGGGAAACGCAATTAGGATGCGATTAGGCAAGACTTAGGATGCATAGGATGGGGAAGGAAACTGCAGGGGATGGGCACAATTGAAATGAGGAGCTTGTTCAAGGAACAGCTACTGCGTGTCCTTGATAAGTATGTACCTGTCAGGCAGGGAGGAAGTGGTCGAGCGAGGGAATTGTGGTTTACTAAAGTAGTTGAATCACTTGTCAAGCGGAAGAAGGAGGCTTATGTAAAGATGTAACATGAAGGTTCAGTTAGGGCGCTTGAGAGTTACAAGTTAGCCAAGAAGGACCTAAAGAGAGAGCTAAGAAGAGCCAGGAGGGGACATGAGAAGTCCTAGGCAGGTAGGATCAAGGAAAATCCTAAAGCTTTCTATAGGTATGTTTGGAATAAAAGAATGACGAGGGTAAGTGTAGGGCCAGTCAAGGACAGTAGTGGGAAGTTGTGCGTCGAGTCCAAGGAGATAGGAGAGGCACTAAATGAATATTTTTCGTCAGTATTCACACAGGAAAAAGACAATGTTGTCGAGGAGAATACTGAGATACAGGCTACTAGACTAGACGGGATTGAGGTTCATAAGGAAGAAGTGTTAGCAATTCTGGAAAGTCCTCTCGGCCGGATGGGATTTATCCTAGGATTCTCTGGGAAGCTAGGGAGGAGATTGCAGAGCCTTTGGCTTTGATCTTTATGTCGTCATTGTCTACAAGAATAGTGCCAGAAGACTGGAGGATAGCAAATGTTGTCCCCTTGTTCAATAAGGGGAGTAGAGCCAACCCAGGTAACGATAGGCCAGTGAGCCTTACTTCTGTTGTGAGCAAAGTCTTGGAAAGGATTATAAGAGATAGGATTTCTAATCATCTAGAAAGGAATAATTTGATTAGGGATAGTCAACACGATTTTGTGAAGGGTGAGTCGTGCCTCACAAACTTTATGAGTTCTTTGAGAAGGTGACCAAACAGGTGGACAAGGGTAAAGCAGTTGATGTGGTGTATATGGACTTCAGTAAAGTGTTTGATAAGGTTCCCCACAGTAGGCTATTGCAGAAAATACAGAGTCATGGGATTGAGGGTGATTTAGCGGTTTGGATCAGAAATTGGCTAGCTGTAAGAAGACAGAGGGTGGTGGTTGATGGGAAATGTTCAGCCTGGAGTTCAGTTACTAGTGATGTACAAGGATCTGTTTTGGGGCCACTGCTGTTTGTTATTTTTATAAATGACCTGTAGAAGGATGGGCGAGTAAATTTGGGGATAGCACTAAAGTCGGTAGAGTTGTGGACAGTGCGGAAGGATATTTCAGGTTACAGAGGGGCATAGATAAGCTGCAGAGCTGGGCTGAGAAGTGGCAAATGGAGTTTAATGCAGAAAAGTGTGAGGCGATTAATTTTGGAAGGAATAACAGGAATACAGAGTACTGGGCTAATGGTAAGATTCTTGGAAGTGTGGATGAGCAGAGTAATCTCGGTGTCCATGTACATAGATCCCTGAAAGTTGCCACCCAGATTGATAGGGTTGTTAAGAAGGCATACGGTGTGTTAGCTTTTATTGGTAGAGGGATTGAGTTTCGAAGCCATGAGGTCATGTTGCAGCTGTACAAAACTCTGGTGCTGCCGCATTTGGAGTATTGCGTGCAGTTCTGGTCGCCGCATTATAGGAAGGATGTGGAAGCATTGGAAAGGGTGCAGAGGAGATTTACCAGGATGTTGCCTGGTATGGAGGGAAGATCCTATGAGGAAAGGCTGAGGGACTTGAGGCTGTTTTTGTTAGAGAGAAGGAGGTTAAGAGGTGACTTAATAGAGGCATACAAGATGATCAGAGGATTAGATAGGGTGGACAGTGAGAGCCTTTTTCCTCGGATGGTGATAGCTAGCATGAGGGGACATAGCTTTAAATTGAGGGGAGATAGATATAGGACAGTTGTCAGAGGTAGGTTCTTTACTCAGAGAGTAGTCGGGGCGTGGAATGCCCTGCCTGCAACAGTAGTGGACTCGCCAACATTAAGGGCATTTAAATGGTCATTGGAAAAACATATGGATGATAAGGGAATAGTGTAGATGGGCTTTAGATTGGTTTCACAGGTCGGCGCAACATCGAAGGCAGAAGGGCCTGTACTGCGCTGTAATGTTCTATTCTATAATTCCATGTCCTAGATAACAATATGTGCAAAATGTAATGTCAGCTGCAGCAGCTTGAGCTCCAGGATTCTGAGCTTGAGCAGCCGTTTGCCTCACAAGATTGATAGTTTTGTAGATAGCATGTTCATAGATGTGGTAACCCCAGAGCATAGGTGTATGCAGGGGCATAGTGAATGGATAACTGCCAGGTAGTCATGAAGGACCAGACAGATAATGCAGGAACCCCCACCCCCGGAAGAAGTGACCTGCTAAGGCTGGGTGAACTGCACCTAAACAGGGCTGGGGCCAATTACTTTGTAGGCTGATTTGCTCATGTGATTGGGAGGATTTAAACTAAGTTGGTAGGGGTGTGGGAACCAGAAGGTAGTACTAGAGAGGAATATCATGGTATGTAGAACACTGGGATTGATAGAATAGGAAATAGTAGGGTAATAGGTATGTTGCGTGTAAGAGGGAAAGTAATAAGTCTAAATTAGGGTAACTGTGCACGTTTGTGAATGTCTGGAGGGTGGTAATTAAGATTAGTGACTTGCAGGCACAGATATCCACTTGGAATTATGATGTTACAGTTACAACTGAGACTTGGCCCAAAGGGCAGGTCTGGGTATTAAATATTTATGGATACAAGGTGTGCAGGAATGGTAGGAACGGAAAGGAGTTGGACAACAGTATTGATTATTGTTTAGTTCTTTCATGGGTTGTGAGCAGCCAGCATTTGTTGTCCATTCCAAATCGTCCTCAATAAGCTGCTGGTGTTCTTCAACCCCGGCAGTCCATCTCGTGTCCACAAGGAGAATATTATGCTGCTGGAAATAATGCCCCAGAGGGATGAAGCACAAAATCTATTTAGACAGAGGTAAGGAACAAAAAATGAATTGCACACTGTAGTCCATAGGCTAAATGACTAGTGGGAAAGATGTAAAGGAACAAATTTGCAAGGAAATTACATCAAAGTGCATAAATTATAGAGTAGTTATAATGGAGAACTTTAATGATCAGAATATGGAGTGGGATAGTAGAGGAGCAAAGGGTAGTGAGGGACAAGAGTTCCGAAAGAGAGTTCAGGAAAATTGTCTGCAGCAGATTGATTTCAGTCCAATCAGAAATAAGACATTGCCTGACATGGTTTTGGGAATGAGGTGGGCCAAGTGGATGAAATGTCATTAAGAAATCATTTAGGGGACAATGATCATTGCATCATCGCAGAATCACAGAATACTACACTGCAGAAGAGGCCCTACAACCCATTGAATCTGCACCGATGCATGAAAGGCCCACCTAATCCAACTTGTTAGCTCTTGGCCCATAGCCTTGAATGTTATGGCGTGCGAAGTACTCACCAGGTACTTTTTAAAGGATGTCAGGCATCCCGCCTCTACCACCCTCCCAGACTAAACGTTTTTCCTGAAAGCCCCCCCGAAATGTCCCACCCCTCACTTTCAACTTGTGTCCCCTCGTAACTGACCCTTCAATTAAGGGGAACAGCTGCTCCCTATCCATCCTGTCCATGCCCCTCATAATCGTATACACCTCAATCAGGTCACCCCTCAGTCTTCTCTGCTCCAGAGAAAACAACCCAACCTCTCTTCATAACTTAAATGTTCCATCTCGGGCAACATTCTGGTGAATCTTCTCTGCACCCTCTCCAGTGCAATGACATCCTTCCTATAATGTGACTAGCAGAATTGCACACAGTAGTCCAGCTGTGGCCTCACCAAAGTTCTGTACAGCTCCATTATGACCTCCCTGTTTTTGTAATCTATGCCCTGATTGATAAAAACAAATGTCCCATATGCCTTTTTCACCACCATATTAACCTGTTCTTCTGCCTTCAGAGATCTATGGACAAATACACCAAGGTCCCTTTGTTCTTCGGAACTTCCCAGTGTCAGACCTTTCACAGTATACTTCCTTGTTAAATTACTTCTTCCAAAGTGTATCACCTCACACTGCTCAGGGTTAAATTCCATCTGCTACTTATCCCCCCATTTGACCATTCCGTCTATATCTTTCTGTAAACCAAGACACACAACCGCACTGTTTACCACCCGGCCAATCTTGGTGTCATCCGTAAACTTACTGATCCTACCCCCCACATAATCATCTATGTAATTGATATAAATGACAAACAATAGAGGCCCAGCAAGGATCCCTGTGGTACGCCACTGATCACTGGCTTCCAGACACTGAAACAGCCGTCTATCATGATCCTCTTTCTCCTTCCGCTAAGCCAATTAGGAATCGACCTTATCAAATCCCCCTGTATCCCATGTGCATTTGCCTTCTTTATAAGTCCCATGTGGGACCTTGTCAAAGACTTTGCTGAAATCCATGTAAACTACATCAATTGCACTACCCTCATCGATACACTTGGTTACATACTCAAAAACTTCAATCACGTTTGTTAGGCATGACCTTCCTCTGACAAAGCCACGCTGACTATCCCTGATCAAATGTTGCCTCTCCAAGTGGAGATAGATTCCCTCCTTCAGAATCTTCTCCAGTAGTTCCCCAACCACTGATGTGAGATTCAGAAGTCTGTAGTTCTCTGGCTTGTCTCTACAACTTTTCTTAAATTGTGGGACCATATTGGATTGGATTGGATTTGTTTATTGTCACGTGTACAGAGGTACAGTGAAAAGTATTTTTCTGCGAGCAGCTCAACGGATCATTAAGTACATGAGAAGAAAAGGGAATAAAAGAAAATACATAATAGGGCAACACAACATATACAAAGTAACTACATAAGCACTGGCATCGGATGAAGCATACAGGGTGTAGTGTTAATGAAGTCAGTCCATAAGAGGGTCATTTAGGAGTCTGGTGACAGTGGGGAAGAAGCTGTTTTTGAGTCTGTTCGCGCGTGTTCTCAGACTTCTGTATCTCCTGCCCGATGGAAGAAGTTGAAAGAGTGAATAAGCTGGGTGGGAGGGATCTTTGATTATACTGCCCGCTTTCCCCAGGCAATGGGAGGTGTAGATGGAGTCAATGGATGGGAGGCAGGTTCGTGTGATGGACTGGGCGGTGTTCACAACTCTCTGAAGTTTCTTGCGGTCCTGGGCCGAGCATTTGCCATACCAGGCTGTGATGCAGCCTGATAGGATGGTTTCTATGGTGCATCTGTAAAAGTTGGTAAGAGTCAATGTGGACATGCCAAATTTCCTTAGTTTCCTGAGGAAGTAAAGGCGCTGTTGTGCTTTCCTGGTGGCAGCGTCGACGTGGGTTGACCAGGACAGATTTTTGGAGATGTGCACCCCTAGGAATTTGAAACTGCTAACCATTTCCACCTCGGCCCCGTTGATGCTGACAGGGGTGTGTACAGTACTTTGCTTCCTGAAGTCAATTACCAGCTCTTTAGTTTTGCTGGCATTGAGGGAGAGATTGTTGTCGCTACACTACTCCACTAGGTTCTCTATCTCCCTCCTGTATTCGGACTCATCGTTATACGAGATCCGGCCCAATATGGTCGTATCGTCAGCAAACTTGTAGATGGAGTTGGAACCAAGTTTTGCCATGCAGTCGTGTGTGTACAGGGAGTAGAGTAGGGGGCTAAGTACGCAGCCTTGCGGGGCGCCGGTGTTGAGGACTATTGTGGAGGAGGTGTTGTTGTTCATTCTTACTGATTGTGGTCTGTTGGTCAGAAAATCGAGGATCCAGTTGCAGAGTGGGGAGCCACGTCACAGGTTTTGGAGCTTTGATATGAGCTTGGCTGGGATTATGGTGTTGAAGGCGGAGCTGTAGTCAATAAATAGGAGTCTCATGTAGGAGTCCTTGTTTTCGAGATGCTCTAGGGATGAGTGTAGGGCCAGGGAAATGGTGTCTGATGTGGACCGGTTGCAGCGGTATGCGAATTGCAGTGGATCAAGGCGTTCTGGGAGTATGGAGGTGATGCGCTTCATGATCAACCTCTCGAAGCACTTCATTACGACTGAAGTCAGGGCCACTGGTCGGTAGTCATTGAGGCACGTTGCCTGGTTCTTCTTTGATACCGGTATGATGGTGGTCTTCTTGAAGCAGGTGGGGACCTCGGAGTGGAGTAGGGACAGGTTAAAGATGTCCGTGAATACCTCTGCCAGCTGGTCCGCGCAGGCTCTGAGTGCACGACCCGTCTGGGCCCGTCGCCTTCCGAGGGTTCACTTTCAGGAAGGCCAATCTGACTTCGGAAGCTGTGATGGTGGGTATGGGTGAATTATGGGCTGCTGGGGCACTCGCCAGCGGATTGTTGGTGACCTGCTCGAACCGAGCATAGAATGCATTGAATTCATCAGGGAGGGGTGCGCTGCTGCCAGAGATACTGTTCGACTTCGCTTTGTAGCCCGTTATGTTGTTTAGTCCTTGCCGCAACCGTCAAGAGTCTGTCTGTGACTCTAGCTTGGTTTGATATTCTCTCTTGGCATTCCGGATGGCTTTGCGGAGGTCATACCTGGATTTCTTGTATAGGTCAGGGTAGTCTGCCTTGAACGCCTCAGATCTGTCCTTCAGTAGGGACTCAATCTCGTGATTGAGCCATGGTTTCCGGTTCGGGAACGTACGTACTGCTTTCTTTGGCACGCAGTCGTCCACACATTCGCTGATGAAGTCTGTGACGGTGGTGGCATACTCATTTAAGTTGGTCGCTGAGTTCAACATTAGCTGTTCTCCAGTGCTCTGGCACCTCACCCGTGGCCAGAGAGGAATTGAAAAGTTTGGTCAGAGCCCCTGCAATCTCCTCCCTCACCTCCCACAGCAGCCTGGGACACAATTCACCTGCACCTGGAGATCTGTCGACTTTTATGCCCGTCAATACCTCGTCACTCCCTGACAATTTTCTCAAGAACCTCACAATCCCTCTCCCCGAGCTCTATAACTACCTTCTCATTCTCTTAGGTGAAGGTAGATGTGAAATATTTGTTCAACTCCCTACCAATGTCCTCTGGCTCCACCAACAGATTTCCTCCTTGGTCCTTAATGGGCCTTGCCCTTTCCCATAAGCGTTAGGTTGGGTATGAAAAAGAAAATGGAGCAATCCAGAGTAAGAATAATTAGCACGGGAAAGCCAGATTCAATGGGGTAAGAATGAATCTGACCCAGATAAACTGGAAACAAAGATTAGCAAGCAAAAACAAACAATGGGCTACCACTAAAGAAGAAATAGTTTGGGTATAATCCAAGTTTATTACCATGAATGAGGAAAAGTGGGACAAACAAATCCAGGCCTCCCTGGAAGTCAAAAGAGATAGTGATTGAGATGAAGCAGGAAAAGTGTGCTTATGACGGATGTCAGGTGGGTAATACGATTGAGAATAAGGTATTCAGGGGAGAACTGAAAAAGCAACTAAGAGAGGCAAAGAGAGAATATGAGAAGAAACTGGCAGCTAACAAAAATAGGGAATCTAAATATTTGCTATGGGCATATAAACAGTTAAACAGTGATAAAAGGAGGAATGGAGCCAATTAGGGATCAAAAAAGTCAGGAGGCATGGCTGAGGTATTAAATGAATACCCTGCATTGGTTTTCACTAAAGATGCTACCCAGGTCATAGAGTCATAGAGGTTTACAGCATGGAAACAGGCCCTTCTGCTCAACTTGTCCATGTCGCCCAGTTTTTACCAACAAGTTAGTCCCAATTGCCAGCAATTGGCCCATATCCCTCTGTATCCATCATACCCATATGACTGTTTAAATGCTTTTTAAAAGACAAAATTGTACCTGCGTCAACAACTGCCTCTGGCAGCACGTTCCAGACACTCACCACCCTGTGTGTGAAAATATTGCCCCTCTGGTCCCTTTTGTATCTCTTCCCTCTCACCTTAAACCAATGCCCTCTAGTTTTCGACTCCCGTACCTTTGGGAAAAGATGTTGACTATCTACCTTATCTATGCCCCTCATTATTTTATAGACCTCTATAAGTTCACCCCTAAGCCTCCTACGTGCCAGGGAAAAAGATCCTAGTCTATCCAGCCTCTCCTTATAACTCAAACCATCAAGTCCCGTTAGCATCCTAGTAAATCTTTTTGCACTCTTTCTCATTTAATAATAACCTTTCTATAATAGGGTGACCAGAAATGTACATAGTATTCCAACTGTGACCTTACTAATGTCTTGTACAACTTCAACTAGACGTCCAAACTCCTGTATTCAATGTTCTGACCATTGAAACTAAGCATGCCAAATGCCTTCTTCACCACCCTGCCCACCTGTGACTCCACCTTCAAGGAACTATGAACCTGCACTACTAGATCTCTTTTTCAATAACTTTCCCTAACACCCTACCATTAACTGAGTCGGTCCTGCCCCGATTCAATCTACCAAAATGAATCACCTCACATTTATCTAAATTAAACACCATCTATCATTCGTCGGTCCACTGGCCCAATTGATCCAAAATCCTGTTGCAATCCTAGGTAACCTTCTTCGCACGCGAGATCCGTCATGGTGAAAGAGGATGTCATTCAGATACTTGAAAGGCTTAAAATTAATAAGGAGAAGGCGTTGCTAGGTTCTCTGTACTTAAACCTGGTACAAAGCGGGAGGTACTCTGGGGTTGGGGGGGATCAAGAACAAAGAAATGTACAGCACAGGAACAGGCCCTTCGACCCTCCAAGCCCGTGCCGACCATGCTGCCCGACTAAACTACAATCTTCTACACTTCCTGGGTCCGTATCCCTCTATTCCCATCCTATTCATGTATTTGTCAAGATGCCCCTTAAATGTCACTATCGTCCCTGCTTCCACCACCTCCTCCGGTAGCGAGTTGCAGGCACCCACTACCCTCTGCGTAAAAAACTTGCCTCGTACATCTACTCTAAACCTTGCCCCTCTCACCTTAAACCTATGCCCCCTAGTAATTGACCCCTCTACCCCGGGGAAAAGCCTCTGACTATCCACTCTGTCTATGCCCCTCATAATTTTGTAGACCTCTATCAGGTCACCCCTCAACCTCCTTCGTTCCAGTGAGAACAAACCGAGTTTATTCAACCGCTCCTCATAGCTAATGCCCTCCATACCAGGCAACATTCTGGTTAATCTCTTCTGCACCCTCTCTAAAGCCTCCACATCCTTCTGGTAGTGTGGCGACCAGAATTGAACATTATACTCCAAGTGTGGCCTAACTAAGGTTCTATACAGCTGCAACATGACTTGCCAATTCTTATACTCAATGCCCCGGCCAATGAAGGCAAGCATGCCGTATGCCTTCTTGACTACCTTCGCCACCTGTGTTGCCCCTTTCAGTGACCTGTGGACCTGTACACCTAGATCTCTCTGACTTTCAATACTCTTGCGGGTTCTACCATTCACTGTATATTCCCTACCTGCATTAGACCTTCCAAAATGCATTACCTCACATTTGTCCGGATTAAACTCCATCTGCCATCTCTCCGCCCAAGTCTCCAGACAATCTAAATCCTGCTGTATCCTCTGACAGTCCTCATCGCTATCCGCAATTCCACCAACCTATGTGTCGTCTGCAAACTTACTAATCAGACCAGTTACATTTTCCTCCAAATCATTTATATATACTACAAACAGCAAAGGTCCCAGCACTGATCCCTGTGGAACACCACTGGTCACAGCCCTCCAATTAGAAAAGCATCCTTCCATTGCTACTCTCTGCCTTCTATGACCTAGCCAGTTCTGTATCCATCTTGCCAGCTCACCCCTGATCCCGTGTGACTTCACCTTTTGTACTAGTCTACCATGAGGGACCTTGTCAAAGGCCTTACTGAAGTCCATATAGACAACATCCACTGCCCTACCTGCATCAATCATCTTAGTGACCTCCTCGAAAATCAAGTTAGTGAGACATGACCTCCCCTTCACAAAACCATGCTGCCTCTCACTAATACATCCATTTGCTTCTAAATGGGAGTAGATCCTGTCTTGAAGAATTCTCTCCAGTAATTTCCCTACCACTGAAGTAAGGCTCACCGGCCTGTAGTTCCCTGGATTATCCTTGCTACCCTTTTTCAACAGAGGAACAACATTGACTATTCTCCAGTCCTCCGGGATATCCCCTGAAGACAGTGAGGATCCAAAGATTTCTGTCAAGGCCTCAGCAATTTCCACTCCAGCCTCCTTCAGTATTCTGGGGTAGATCCCATCAGGCCCTGGGGACTTATCTACCTTAATATTTTTTAAGACACCCAACACCTCGTTTTTTGGGATCTCAATGTGACCCAGGCTATCTACACCCCCTTCTCCAGACTCAACATCCACCAATTCCTTCTCTTTGGTGAATACTGATGCAAATTATTCATTTAGTACCTCGCCCATTTCCTCTGGCTCCACACATAGATTCCCTTGCCTGTCCTTCAGTGGGCCAACCCTTTCCCTGGCTACCCTCTTGCTTTTTATGTACGTGTAAAAAGCCTTGGGATTTTCCTTAACCCTATTTGCCAATGACTTTTCGTGACCCCTTCTAGCCCTCCTGACTCCTTGTTTAAGTTCCTTCCTACTTTCCTTATATTCCACGCAGGCTTCATCTGTTCCCAGCCTTTTAGCCCTGACAAATGCCTCCTTTTTCTTTTTGACGAAGCCTACAATATCTCTCGTTATCCAAGGTTCCCGAAAATTGCCGTATTTATCCTTCTTCCTCACAGGAACATGCCGGTCCTGAATTCCTTTCAGCTGACACTTGAAAGCCTCCCACATGTCAGATGTTGATTTGCCCTCAAACATCCGCCCCCAATCTATGTTCTTCAGTTCCCGCCTAATATTGTTATAATTAGCCTTCCCCCAATTTAGCACATTCATCCTAGGACTACTCTTATCCTTGTCCACCAGTACTTTAAAACTTACTGAATTGTGGTCATTGTTACCGAAATGCTCCCCTACTGAAACATCTACCACCTGGCCGGGCTCATTCCCCAATACCAGGTCCAGTACCGCCCCTTCCCTAGTTGGACTGTCTACATATTGTTTTAAGAAGCCCTCCTGGATGCTCCTTACAAACTCCGCCCCGTCTAAGCCCCTGGCACTAAGTGAGTCCCAGTCAATATTGGGGAAGTTGAAGTCTCCCATCACCACAACCCTGTTGTTTTTACTCTTTTCCAAAATCTGTCTACCTATCTGCTCCTCTATCTCCCGCTGGCTGTTGGGAGGCCTGTAGTAAACCCCCAACATTGTGACTGCACCCTTCTTATTCCTGATCTCTACCCATATAGCCTCACTGCCCTCTGAGGTGTCTTCCCGCAGTACAGCTGTGATATTCTCCCTAACCAGTAGTGCAACTCCGCCTCCCCTTTTACATCCCCCTCTATCCCGCCTGAAACATCTAAATCCTGGAACGTTTAGCTGCCAATCCTGCCCTTCCCTCAACCAGGTCTCTGTAATGGCAACAACATCATAGTTCCAAGTACTAATCCAAGCTCTAAGTTCATCTGCCTTACCCGTAATACTTCTTGCATTAAAACATTTGCACTTCAGGCCACCAGACCCGCTGTGTTCAGCAACTTCTCCCTGTCTGCTCTGTCTCAGAGCCCCACTGTCCCTATTCCCTAGTTCTCCCTCAATGCTCTCACCTTCTGACCTATTGCTCCCGTGCCCACCCCCCTGCCATACTAGTTTAAACCCTCCCGTGTGACACTAGCAAACCTCGCGGCCAGGATATTTATGCCTCTCCGGTTTAGATGCAACCCGTCAATCCTGGGAGGGGGACCCAGGACTGGGTCCCTGGGAGGGAGGGAGGGGGGGGGGGGGGGGGCCTGGGTCTGGGACAAGGGGGCGCAGGTCTGAGACACTGGGAGAGGGCCTGGGTCTGAGAGGAGGCGGCTCGGGTCTGGGAGAAGGGTGCTCGGGTCTGGGAGAAGGGTGCTCGGGTCTGGGACTGGGGCTTGGGTCGGTTTTAGGTGGTTGGGGCATTAACAGTCTCCTGAGGATTGGGATCAACCAGGGTGCGCTTGTACTGGAGGTTAATAAGCTCTGTTGTGGGCTTGCACCAGTAGAACTCCCAGTGTTTAGCAATACTTGGCTGCAAGTTCCAGTCTGAGACTTAAAAGCCAAGAATCTAGAGAAAGAAGAAAATGTTCCCAGAAACAGCGGATAGTGATAAAATCCGAGGGACAGGAGTTTGATGTGGTTTTTGAAGTGGAAGATTGATGCAGAGGTGTGGAACAGTGGGAACGAGGTCATGAGCATAATTTGCGGCCCGTTGGCACTGTGGTTAGCACTGCTGCCTCACAGCGCCAGGTATCTGAGTTCAATTCCAGCCTTGTGTGGCTGTCTGTGTGGAGTTTGCACTTTCTCCCCGTTTCTGCGTGGGTTTCTTCCGCGTGCTGCGGTTTCCTCCCACAGTCCAAAGATGTGCAGGTTAGGTGGATTCATCATAGAATCATTGAATTTACAGTGTAGAAGGAGGCCATTTTGCCCATCGAGTCTGCACCAGCCATTGGAAAGAGTCCCTATTTAAGCCCACAACTCCACCCTATCCTCGTAACCCAGTAACCACACCTAACATAGAACATAGAACAGCACAGCACAGAACAGGCCCTTCGGCCCTCGATGTTGTGCCGAGCATGGTCCGAAACCAAGATCAAGCTGTCCCACTCCCTGTCATTCTGGTGTGCTCCATGTGCCTATCCAATAACCGCATGAAAGTTCCTAAAGTGTCTGACTCCACTATCACAGCAGGCAGTCCATTCCACATCCTAACCACTTTCTGAGTAAAGAACCTACCTCAGACATCCCTCCTATATCTTCTAACTTTTTCTTTTGGGACACTAAGGGCAATTTAGCAGGGCCAATCCACCGAGCCTGCACATCTTTGGACTGTGGAAGGAAACCAAAGCATCCGGAGGAAACCCACGCTCACACAGGGAGAACTTGCAGACTCCGCACAGACAGTGGCCCAAGCCGGGAATCGAACCTGGGACCCTGGAGCTGTGAAGCAACAGTGCTAACCACTGTACTACCATGCCGCCCTCATTGATTGCCCATGATAAATTGCCCCTCCGTGTCCAAAGATGTGCAGGTTAGGTTATTGGGTTATGGTAATAGGGCGGGGGAGTGGGCTCTTTCAGAGGGTCAGTGCAGACTGCAGACTCCATGGGTTGAATGGCCTCCTTTTGCACTGTAGGAATTCTATGTTTCTATGAAAGGAATGGAGGAGTGTTAGGTTTTGGTTGTACCATTGGATCCAATAGGGAAGTCAAAGGAGAAAAAAAAAGGGAAAAGTAAGAGAGTAGAATAAAAAGGAGAAAATGGAGAAATAGAAAAGGGGAAAGAAGAACAGAGATGAAAAGCTTGAGTGGAGCAGTGTAAAGGAGACAGGAGGGAAATAGTGACAGGAGGAATTGGAAATGAATGAAAATAAAGAAAGTGAGGAAGGAGGGGTCAGAGTAGGATGAAGAATAGAATACAATGAGAATGAGAATACAAACAGTGAAAAGGAAATAAAGATAAATGGCATCTGGAGCACGGGAAGTCACATATTGAGCTACCCCTCTCCTACTAAGGAGGCAGGCCTCTTAAATGTTTCCGAGGTGTTATTGGTTTTTGAGAATTAGCTACATGAAACACAATACACTTTTAATTGTTACTTTTCATAATGTTCTATTTGGCTACTTTTCAGGCACATTGCAGTAAAAACAGCAAATTATCCTGAATGCACGGTTCTCTATATTGCCATAAATGTACATGCATTATGTTGTACGTTTATAACGTTATTTCCTTCTCCGGAAATATTCCATACTGGCAAAAAAATTAAGCTCAACAAATTGCCAATAATACTTTGTAGAAGTTGAAAGCGCTAGCCGATCTTACTTCTTCTCAAAAGCCATTACAATTTCAGATTGCTTGTAAATGTCTGGAAGACCTTCTACCGCTGTACTGATACACTATATGGGTAACTGCGTCACTAGCATCCTTCAGGAAGGTGAATAGCTCCTTCCTACGTATATCTGTCCACAGCTTATCTGATGGCATCACATTTTCAGATGGGTTCTTGTCTGTTAGAGGTGGGGTTTCGGGGCTAATGTAATTAGAGGATTACATAATTAACTCAGCTGTCTCATTAAGGAGAATCAGCTGGAATTCTGAGCACATTTATTCATGCAGCAATTAGTGCTGTCATAAAGCACGTCCACTGCCCTTGCCACCATAATATTGTTATTTAAAGTACATGGCAGGTCAGAAAAATACACCCTATACTCCGCATTACTTTTAAATTTAAAAGGAAAATTAAAAATATGCTTCTAGGAAATCACACAGCTGTATTCTCGTTCAGTCACAGTCAAGGCAGCACGGTAGCCTTGTGGATAGCACAATTGCTTCACAGCTCCAGGGTCCCAGGTTCGATTCCAGCTTGGGTCACTGTCTGTGCGGAGTCTGCACATCCTCCCCGTGTGTGCGTGGGTTTCCTCCGGGTGATCCGGTTTCCTCCCACAGTCCAAAGATGTGCAGGTTAGGTGGATTGGCCATGATAAATTGCCCTTAGTGTCCAAAATTGCCCTTAGTGTTGGGTGGGGTTACTGGGTTATGGGGTTACTGGGTTATGGGGATAGGGTGGCGGTGTTGACCTTGGGTAGGGTGCTCTTTCCAAGAGCCGGTGCAGACTCGATGGGCCAAATGGCCTCCTTCTGCACTGTAAATTCTATGATTCTATGAACACACGCTGCCCCTAAAACAATATTTTACATTACAGACTTTGGCCCTATACAGCTGTGCCCATATTTCAAGCCACGTTAGAAGCTTGCAATGAGTTATCGTGATGAGAACCCCTAACCACAGCAGTTATGATTTACTGAGCGGTTCCACTACTGACCCACCGAGACTAGCTGCACAGGTTACACAGAAAACAAGGTATAGAGAAATTTGTCCCAGTGGGTCTGGATAGGATTAAAAGAAACAGTGCAACAACATAACAGATCAATATCAAACTCTATTCTCAGCATGGTTTGATAGAAGGCAGGGTTTGGTAGAAAGGCAGTAACGACCACACAACATAGAAACTAAAATTTACACAATTATTCAAGTTAAAATCAGGGTAAACATCGAAGGTTTGCCGTACAATTGTGTAACTTAGTGGGCACAATGGAAAGTTCAAGCTCATGTCTTTGTCCATACAATGTCACTTCATCTTCAGTATCCCCAACATCTCCAATCACCATGGCCTCTCTAATGCTGCAGCTGCTTAGTGAATCAGTATTTATTTATTATACTGACTGTCCACTGGAATATGGTTTTAGATTCACAAGTTGGGGCTAATTTTGAAATCAAATCCCAGGGAAAGCAAAGGACATAATCAAAGCATTTCTAAAACTCGGGAACTGACAGAAAATGCACTGGTCTAGGTCACAAAGCACTATGGAAAAATCACAAACATACCTGGAACATCAATTAGTCTTTTGTAAACATTTAAAAAGGCTGCCTCTGCTTCTTTGCTTCTTTTACTTAGGGCATCGATCTGAAACGAACAACAAAAATTCTCATTAAAAGAAAAACATCACTCGTTCCTTAACAGAGATCCCTCAATCCCGCGACATCAGTGCAGGAGTTCCTCAAGATTGTATCCTTGGTCCAATCATCTTCAGCTGCATTTAAAAGTTTATTGGATAAGCATATGGATGATAATGGCATAGTGTAGGTTAGATGGCTTTTGTTTCGGTGCAACATCGTGGGCCGAAGGGCCTGTACTGCGCTGTATCGTTCTATGTTCTATGCTTCATCAATGACCTTCCTTCCATCAAAAAGGTCAGAAGTGGGATGTTTGAGGTGAGGGATGCCGTTAGTGTCCCTGCTGATTTTACCTGCAGGAAGTGCAGCCATCTCCAGCTCCTCCAAGACCGAGTTAGGGAACTGGAGCTGGAGTTGGAAGAACTTCGGATCATTCGGGAGGCAGAGGGGGTCATAGATAGCAGCTTCAGGGCATTAGTTACACCAAAGATTGGAGATCGATGGGTAACTGTAAGAGGGACTGGGATGAACAGATCCCTTTTATTCTAAGGCTGTGCCCCCGGGTCCTAGTCTCCCCTGCTAATGGAAACAACTTCCCTACATCCACCCTATCTAAGCCATTCATTATCTTGTAAGTTTCTATTAGATCTCCCCTCAACCTCCTAAACTCCAATGAATATAATCCCAGGATCCTCAGACGTTCATCGTATGTTAGGCCTACCATTCCTGGGATCATCCGTGTGAATCTCCGCTGGACCCGCTCCAGTGCCAGTATGTCCTTCCTGAGGTGTGCGGCCCAAAATTGCTCACAGTATTCTAAATGGGGTCTAACTAATGCTTTATAAAGCTTCAGAAGTACATCCCTGCTTTTATATTCCAAGCCTCTGGAGATGAATGACAACATTGCATTTGCTTTCTTAATTACGGACTCAACCTGCAAGTTTACCTTTAGAGAATCCTGGACTAGGACTCCCAAGTCCCTTTGCACTTCAGCATTATGAATTTTGTCACCGTTTAGAAAATAGTCCATGCCTCTATTCTTTTTTCCAAAGTGCAAGACCTCGCACTTGCCCATGTTGAATTTCATCCGCCATTTCTTGGACCACTCTCCTAAACTGTCTAAATCTTTCTGCAGCCTCCCCACCTCCTCCATACTACCTGCCCCTCCACCTATCTTTGTATCATCGGCAAACTTAGCCAGAATGCCCCCAGTCCCGTCATCTAGATCGTTAATATATAAAGAGAACAGCTGTGGCCCAACACTGAACCCAGCGGGACCCCACTCATCACCGGTTGCCATTCCGAAAAAGAACCTTTTATCCCAACTCTCTGCCTTCCGCCTGACAGCCAATCGTCAATCCATGTTAGTACCTTGCCTCGAATACCATGGGCCCTTATTTTACTCAGCAGTCTCCCGTGAGGCACCTTATCAAAAGCCTTTTGGAAGTCAAGATAGATAACATCCATTGGCTCTCCTTGGTCTAACCTATTTGTTATCTCTTCAAAGAACTCTAACAGGTTTGTCAGGCACGACCTCCCCTTACTAAATCCATGCTGACTTGTCCTAATCCGACCCTGCACTTCCAAGAATTTAGAAATCTCATCCTTAACAATGGATTTGAGAATCTTGCCAACAACCGAGGTTAGGCTAATTGGCCTATAATTTTCCATCTTTTTCCTTGTTCCCTTCTTGAACAGGGGGGTTACAACAGCGATTTTCCAATCCTCTGGGACTTTCCCTGACTCCAGTGACTTTTGAAAGATCATAACTAACGCCTCCACTATTTCTTCAGCTATCTCCTTTCGAACTCTAGGATGTAGCCCATCTGGGCCCGGGGATTTATCAATTTTTAGACCTCTTAGTTTCTCTAGCACTTTCTCCTTTGTGATGGCTACCATATTCAACTCTGCCCCCTGACTCTCCGGAATTGTTGGGATATTACTCATGGCCAATCCACCTAACCTGCACATCTCTGGACTGTGGGAGGAAATCCCGGAGGAAACCCACACAGACACGGGGAGAACGGGCAGCACAAGTGGCTAGCACTGTGGCTTCACAGCGCCAGGGTCCCAGGTTCGATTCCCCACTGGATCACTGCTTGTGCAGAATCTGCACGTTCTCCCAGTGTCTGCGTGGGTTTCCTCCGGGTGCTCCGGTTTCCTCCCACAGTCCAAAGACTTGCAGGTTAGGTGAATTGGCCATGATAAATTGCCCTTAGTGACCAAAATGTTTAGGAGGGGTTATTGGGTTATGGGGATTGGGTGGAAGTGAGGGCTTAAGTGGGTCGGTGCAGACTCGATGGGCCGAATGGCCTCCTTCTGCACTGTATGTTCTATGTTCTATCTACCCACTTTTTCCGCCAAAATATACTTCATTCATAAAATAAAAGGGCATTCCAAAATAGCCATTACAAAAAATGCAATAAATATTCAACTTTTCTCCATTGATTATGTTCCCTTGACTAACAAAAATCTTTATTTCTTTCAATTGAAAATTGTAATTGGCCCTCAGAAACCACAGCTCTTTTGCCATGTATTATTTTCACAATACCCCTGGCTCCATAGCACATGGGCAAAAATGAAAATAAAATCACATCACAAATGTGAAAATATCACTGGCCACAGGTGGGTTTCAGTAACATTAAGGAACAAGAATAACACGATTTTGATTTGATTTATTATTGTCACATGTATTAGTATACAGTGAAAAGTATTGTTTCTTGCATGCTGTACAAACAATGCATACCGTACATAGGGAAGGAAGGAGAGACTGCAGAATATGTTACAGTTATAGCAAGGTGTAGAGAAAGGATCAACTTAATACGAGGTAGGTCCATTCAAAAGTCTGACGGTAGTAGGGAAGAAGCTGTTCTTCAGTCGGTTGGTACGCGACCTCAAACTTTTGTATCTTTTTCCTGACAGAAGAAGGTGGAAGAGAGTATGTCCGGGGTGCATGGGGTCCTTAATTATGCTGGCTGCCTTTCCGAGGCAGCGGGATTTGCAGACAGAGTCGATGGATGGGAGGCTAGTTTACGTGATGGATTGGGCTACATTCACGACCTTTTGTAATTTCACAATGTGAGATACTCGTATTGTGATTCCATTATCTGGTTATCGTCCAAAAACAGTTATACAGCCACAAAGTATTAAACAGCTGTCACTAGTAAAGAGGCCGGCGGCAGCCAAGGTACTTAGGGGGTTTATGGATCAGATGGGGGGAGTGGACCCATGGAGGTTTGCAAGGCCGCAAGCCAGGGAATTTTCTTTCTTCTCCCATGTACACAAAGCCTACTCCCGGATAGATTTCTTTGTTCTGGGTAGGGCGCTCATCCCGAGGATGGAGGGGACGGAGTATTCGGCTATAGCCGTTTCGGACCATGCCCCGCACTACGTGGAACTGGAGCTGGGAGAGGAGAGGGACCAACGCCCGTTGTGGCGGCTGGATGTGGGACTGCTGGCTGACGAGGTGGTGTGTGGGAAGGTGAGGGGGTGTATCGAAAGGTACTTGGAGGCCAACGACAATGGGGAGATGCGGGTGGGGGTGGTATGGGAGGCGTTGAAGGCGGTGATCAGGGGAAAGCTCATTTCCATTAGGGCTCATAGGGAGAAGACAGTGGGTATGGAAAGGGAGAGGTTAGTGGGGGAGATTTTGAGAGTGGACAGGAGATACGCAGAGGCCCCGGAGGAAAGATTACTTGGGGAAAGACGACGGCTCCAGACCAAGTTTGACCTGTTGACCACAGGGAAGGCGGAGGCACAGTGGAGGAAAGCGCAGGGGGCGACCTACGAGTATGGCGAAAAGGCTAGTCGGATGCTGGCACTCCAGCTCCGTAAGAGGATGGCAGCGAGGGAAATAGGGGGAGTCAAAGATGGAAGGGGAGCCACGGTTCGGAGTGCAACGAAAATAAACAAGGTATTCAAGGCCTTTTATGAAGAGCTGTACAGATCCCAGCCCCCAGCGGGGGAAGAGGGGATGAGACGATTCCTAGATCAGCTGAGATTCCCGAGGGTGGAGGAGCAAGAGGTGGCTGGTTTGGGGGCACCAATTGGGTTGGAGGAGCTGAGCAAGGGTTTGGGGAGCATGCAGGCGGGGAAGGCCCCGGGACCGGACGGATTCCCGGTGGAGTTCTACAGAAAGTACGCAGACCTGTTGGCCCCGCTACTGGTGAGGACCTTTAATGAGGCAAGAGAGGAGGGAACCCTGCCCCCGACAATGTCGGAAGCGACAATTTCTTTGATCCTAAAGCGGGACAAGGACCCACTGCAATGTGGATCGTACAGGCCGATCGCGCTCCTCAATGTGGATGCAAAGTTGCTGGCAAAAGTGCTGGCCACGAGGATCGAGGACTGTGTCCCGGGGGTAATCCACGAGGACCAGACGGGATTTGTAAAGGGCAGGCAACTAAACACCAATGTGCTTAAACGTGATAATGATGCCATCGGAGGAGGGAGAGGCAGAGATAGTGGCAGCTATGGACGCGGAGAAGGCCTTTGACCGAGTAGAGTGGGAGTACCTCTGGGAGGTGCTGCGTAGGTTTGGGTTCGGGGTAGGGTTTATCAATTGGGTTAAGCTCCTTTACAGAGCCCCGATGGCGAGTGTAGTGACGAACCGGCGGAGGTCGGAGTACTTTCGACTGTACCGAGGGACGAGGCAGGGGTGCCCCCTGTCCCCCCTGTTGTTCGCATTGGCGATCGAACCATTGGCCATGTCATTGAGGGAGTCTAATAAATGGAGGGCGGTGGTCCGAGGGGGAGAAGAGCATTGGGTGTCGCTATATGCGGATGACCTGTTGCTGTACGTGGCGGATCCAATGGAGGGGATGGTGGAGGTCATGCAGACTCTAAGGGAGTTTGGGGAGTTTTCGGGCTATAAGCTCAATGTAGGGAAGAGTGAGCTCTTTGTATTACAGGCGGGGGACCAAGAAAGAGGGATAGGGGACCTACCGCTGAAGAGGGCGGAGTGCAGCTTTCGGTATCTGGGGTTCCAGATAGCCAAGAGTTGGGGGACCCTACATGAACTGAATCTGACGAGGTTGGTGGAGCAAATGGAGGAGGATTTCAAAAGATGGGACATGTTACCGCTCTCGCTGGCGGGTAGAGTGCAGTTGGTCAAAATGGTGGTCCTTCCGAGGTTTCTGTTTGTGTTTCAGTGCCTTCCCATCATGATCACTAAGGCCTTTTTTAAGAGAGTAGGCAGGAGTATTATGGGGTTTGTGTGGGCGAATAAGACCCCGAGAGTAAGGAGAGGGTTCCTGGAACGCAGTAGGGACCGAGGAGGGTTGGCGCTGCCAAACCTGAGGAGCTACTACTGGGCAGCAAATGTGGCGATGATCCGCAAGTGGGTTATGGAGGGAGAGGGGGCAGCATGGAAGAGGATGGAGATGGCGTCCTGTAAAGGAACGAGCCTGGGGGCGTTGGTGACGGCACCGCTGCCGCTCTCGCCGACAAAGTATACCACGAGCCCGGTGGTGGCGGCAACGCTAAGGATCTGGGGCCAGTGGAGACGGCACCGGGGTGCAATGGGAGCATCTGTGTGGTCCCCGATCAGGGGTAACCACCGGTTTGTCCCGGGGAAAATGGACGGGGGGTTCCAGAGCTGGCATCGGGCGGGGATTGGAAGAATGGGGGACCTGTTCATCGACGGGACGTTTGCGAGCCTAGGGGCACTGGAGGAGAAGTTCGAGTTACCCCCGGGAAATGCCTTTAGATATATGCAGGTGAGGGCTTTTGTGAGGCGACAGGTGAGGGAATTCCCGTTGCTCCCGGCACAAGAAGTTCAAGATAGGGTGATCTCGGGTGTATGGGTCGGGGAGGGCAAGGTGTCGGAAATACACCAGGAGTTGAAAGAAGAGGGGGAAGCGCTGGTAGAAGAGTTGAAGGGTAAATGGGAGGAGGAGCTGGGGGAGGAGATCGAGGAAGGTCTGTGGGCTGGTGCCCTAGGTCGGGTTAATTCCTCCTCCTCGTGTGCCAGGCTCAGCCTGATACAATTTAAGGTGGTCCACAGAGCGCACTTGACGGAGCGAGGTTGAGTAGGTTCTTTGGGGTAGAGGACAGATGTGGAAGGTGCTCAGGGAGCCCGGCGAACCATGTCCATATGTTTTGGCCATGCCCGGCACTGGAAGGGTTCTGGAGAGGAGTGGCGGGAGCAATGTCTCAGGTGGTGAAAGTCCGGGTCAAGCCAAGCTGGGGGCTAGCAATATTTGGAATAGTGGACGAACCGAGAGTGCAGGAGGCGAAAGAGGCCGGCATTCTGGCCTTTGCGTCCCTAGTAGCCCGGCGAAGGATCTTGCTCATGTGGAAGGAGGCGAAGCCCCCCAGCCTGGAGGCCTGGATAAATGATATGGCTGGGTTCATAAAGTTGGAGAGGATTAAGTTCGCCTTGAGAGGGTCTGCGCAGGGGTTCTACAGGCGGTGGCAACCGTTCCTAGACTACCTCGCAGAGCGTTAGAGGAAAGTCGGCCAGCAGCAGCAGCAACCTTGGGGGAGGGGACGTCCTGGGAACGGTGGAGGGGGGGGGGGGGGGGGGGGGGAGACTGCCTGGGAGGGTGGATGAGCAAGAGATAACATGAAGGGTTGGGGAAACTGGCACGTACAGGTGAGGGCCAGTGTACAAAGCTGTGTAAATATATCATTTTGCCACGTATATATCTTGCTCTGCGCGATTTCTCTTTTTTTTTGTTACGAGGGGGGGGGGGGGGTTATTGTTTGTAAGGGAGAAAAATTGTGTTGAAAGACTTTAATAAATGTATTTTTTTCTTTAAAAACCAGCTATCACTAGCCACCGCAGCCCACACATTTATTCACTTCTTAAGAAATTGTCATTAGCCGTTTTTCTCTCTCTTCTCAAAATACGTCTTAACTGGTGTCTTTCCTGTTTTCCCAACATGGCTAAAAATCATCTAATCCACAATATCGGAAACTAACAATCATCTCCAGGATCTACCAATCATGATACTCCACTCTAAAACCTCTATTCCCACACTTAAATTCCTGATAACACATGGAGCAACATTGTTTCATTATGAGAAACCTGCACCAGTCAAGCAAATGCCCCACCCCTCAAGGTCCTTTCACTATTGTTTCATTTGTTCTTCCAATTATAACAGTGGTGTTTGAAATGATTACAACACAAAGCGGTGTGGTAAAGTGGCCACCTTAGGCCCAATATACAATCAGGCACTTTAAATTAAGAATTTGACACTTTAAATTAAAGCCACAGTCAAACAGGCCTGATGGGAATTCAAACAGCCAAGTTCGAATGCACCGGGACAGACAGCCGGAGCAAGTCTGGGTCTGTTCCGTAAATAGGAGATCAGAAGATAATCTGCCCCATTCAAATGGATTGATTGTTGATGATTGCCCAGATGAAACCAGAATTTCTGGAAACTAGATTTTCCGCCGTTATCTTATATGGGATGAAGTTACGTGGAAACAATGCCCATGAGCATGGACCCAGAGGGAGTTTCTGATGTCCTGCAGAATTGCAATCGGCAACTCATGGGTGTTGTAACATCGGCCCAGCGACCGCTTTGGCTGAAGGCCAGAGAAATTATTGGAAGGGCACAACGAGGGGGATAAGAATAGACACCCAAGGACCCTCCCCAGTGAAGCATCGACGCAGAGGCAACGGAGAAAACCCGAAGGCAAACCAGACAATTGACGGAAGATCCACCTTTGCAGCGAGAGCTCTGAGACAACGGGAGGCTCAGAGGATTGGACCCACATCGCCATCAAATTCATCGGCACGGGTATTTATATATTGTGCATATTATAGTTGAGATAATTTGGGACAATAACTGTTTTGTTGTGTTTAAAAATAAATTTGGGTTGAATTGTGAACCTTTGTTTGTCCTTTGTTCATCTCGCAAATAAGGGCACCTGGGTAAAAAGTTTTACTAATTAGCTGGTCGAAGCGGATGATTTACAGACAACAGCTGACAAAAGAATGCATAATGGGTGGGATTCTCTGTTGGCCGACAGATGGAGTTTAATTTAGATAAATGTGAGGTGATGCATTTTGGCAGATCGAATCAGGCCAGGACCTACTCAGTTAATGGTATGGCGTTGGGGAGAGTTATAGAACAAAGAGATCTAGGAGTACAGGTTCATAGCTCCTTGAAGGTGGAGTCGCAGGTGGACAGGGTGGTGAAGAAGGCCTTCGGCATGCTTGGTTTCATTGGTCAGAACATTGAATACAGGAGTTGGGACGTCTTGTTGAAGTTGTACAAGACATTGGTACGGCCACACTTGGAATACTGTGTGCAGTTCTGGTCACCCTATTATAGAAAGGATATTATTAAACGAGAAAGAGTGCAGAAAAGATTTACTAGGATGTTACTGGGACTTGATGGTTTGAGTTATAAGGAGAGGCTGGATAGACTGGGACTTTTCTCCCTGGAGCGTAGGAGGCTTAGGGGTGATCTTGTAGAGGTCTATAAAATAATGAGGGGCATAGATAAGGTAGATGGTCAACATCTTTTCCCAAAGGTAGGGGAGTCTAAAACTAGAGGGCATAGGTTTAAGGTGAGAGGGGAGAGATTCAGAAGGGATCCAGAGAGGCAATTTCTTCACTCAGAGGGTAGTGAGTGTCTGGAATGGGCTGCCAGAGGTAGTAGTAGAGGCGGGTACAATTGTCTCTTTTAAAAAGCATTTAGATAGTTACATGGGTAAGATGGGTATAGAGGGTTATGGGCCAAGTGCGGGCAACTGGGACTAGCTGAATGGTAAAAACTGGGCGGCATGGACTGGTTGGGCCGAAGGGCCTGTTTCCATGCTGTAAACTTCTATGATCTATGATAGCAACTCAGACACCCACTTCTTGTTTCTAGCAGGAAACAAAAAATTTACCAATCAACTTTCTATTGAACTCAACAGTAACATACTAGTTAAGTGATCCAGAGACCTGGACTAGACATCTACCAACATGAGTCAAATCCCATCACAGCAGCTGGGGTATTTAAATTCAGTTAATCAAATACAGTTGGAAATTAAAAGACTAGTATTAGCTAATGACTATATATGTACCCAATCGTTGCAAAAAACCATCTGGTTCGCTAAAGCCGGTCAAGAAAGGAAATCTGTCGCTCTTACTCAGTCTAGCCGGTCTGTGAAAACAGACTCATAGCCATGTGATTAACTCTAGCCTCTCTGAAAAGGCCTAGATAGCCACTCAGTTGTACCAAAACACACCACGCAGAATGCAGGTCAAGGAGACAGCTCATCACCTCGTTTAAGGGTAATACACGCCAATGATGTCCATATCTCGTGAATGAGTTAAAAAATCCCCTATTTTTTGCCCCTCAAAGAACTTTGTCAGAATTTTGGGGGCAGCACGGTAGCATTGTGGTTAGCACAATTGCTTCACAGCTCCAGGGTCCCAGGTTCGATTCCGGCTTGGGTCACTGCCTGTGCAGAGTTTGCACATCCTCCCCATGTTTGTGGGGTTTCCTCCGGGTGCTCCAGTTTCCTCCCACAGTCCAAAGATGTGCAGGTTAGGTGGATTGGCCATGATAAATTGCCCTTAGTGTCCAAAATTGCCCTCAGTGTTGGGTGGGGTTACTGGGTTATGGGGATAGGGTGGGGGTGTTGACCTTGGGTAGGGTGCTCTTTCCAAGAGCTGCTGCAAACTCGATGGGCCGAATGGCCTCCTTCTGCACTGTGAATTCTGTGAATCCCCTTTGCTTAAGATTGCTACTGACAGATTTCTCCATGATTGAAAATTACCATGTGCTTGCTTAGTCAACAGACAGCTCAGCAGTATCGAGGGGTAGAAATCTTTCTTTATACTTGTTCCATACCATAGGTCAGGAGTAGGAATTACATTTTAATCAGGTCAAACTGCTTTTCTTTAACTTCTGACTATCATGTGTTAGCCCAAGAAAATAATCAGTTACAACTGCAAAAATAAAATAGCTGTCCTAAGTAGCAATTAAATGACTATCATGGGAGAATATATCACTTTTCTAATGGTCGCTGTATCTCTCTAATGGCTTTGTGCGAAAATATAGTGAGTCACACTGAGCCACGCAGATCTGTGCCCATAACATCTCAAATTTTACATGCACTGATGAAGCTATAAATGGAAACAGCATTACAGAACTATAGAGGGATATAGCCAGAGTTTCCAGTCCTGAGTGTTATCTGGGTAACTTTGTTCAGATTGGGATCAGCTGAAATGACTTCACACCCACAGGTTCAAACTAATCACACCTACTTCAGCAAGGGATTGGATGGACAATGGTGCATCCAAGCTCGGCCTTTTGGCTAAGATGAGCGGGAGGTCAGGTGTAATGCCTGGATCTGGTATGTCTCTCTTGTGGGGACCATGAATTGGATTCAATTTGAATTAGGTTTTTGGAGCAGGCAAGAAGATGGATTAGGGGGTTTGCCCCTGTCCACACTCTTGAGCTCTGGCTTTGTAACTCTGATAAAGTAATTTAAAAAAAAGATTTACTACAGTTTAGGCATAGCTAGAACAATGCTGAAATGTTTTTCACAAGTGACAACTGAAGCACTGTAAACCAGGATAATAATAATAATCACTTATTGTCACAAGTAGGCTTCAATGAAGTTACTGTGAAAAGCCACTAGTCGCCACATTCCGGCGCCTGCTCGGGGAGGCTGGTACGGGAATTGAACCCGTATTGCTGGCATGGTTCTGCATTACAAGCCAGCTGTTTAGCCCACTGTGCTAAACCAGCCCCAAGATGTTATAATAATAATCTTTATTAGTGTCACAAGTAGGCTTTCATTAATACTGCAATGAAGTTACTATGAAATCCCCTAGACTCCACATTCCGGCGCCTGTTCGGGTATACTGAGGGAGAATTCAGAATGTCCAATTCACCTAAGAAGCACGTCTTTCGGGACTTGTGGGAGGAAACCGGAGCACCCGGAGGAAGCCACACAGACACGGGGAGAATGTACACTGTCCGCACAGACAGTGAGCCAAGCGGGAATCGAACCAGAGATCCACGGATACTGATTAGAAAGACTGATGACCAAAGTTAAGTTTATATCCCTAGCCAAGTAGTCCATGTAACAAAAGAATTTTAGTTTTCATAGCTTTCCATAAAGCACCCAACTGCAACCTAAAAGAATTATTTACATTTTATTTAAAGAACTTAATAGGAAAAGTTTCAGAATCTTTCAGACTTGAGGCTATAAAAACTTTTTTAAGGACTTGCACTGAGAAGTTTGAAAGCAACCAGAAAAACTGACACTAATTGAAATTGCGCCCACTCAATCCTTTAATGGAGTCAACAAAATATTTTAAACTGCTCTGCGTGGGCTAGAATAAATGAACAAAAGACTCAGTTTGACGCAGTCACAGAACTGAATAACTCCCTGGTCTCAGAAGAAAATATCTCATCTCTCAATGTAAAGGCCTCAAAGTAATTCCAAGCACAATTGTTTCAGATAAGTAAACATTTAATCATTAAGTGACGAAGGACAACATTTAACTTAAAAATCATTAATTTAAGACAGAAAATGTTCAACCAGACAAAAATAAAATGTTAATTCCAGAATTCAAATATACAAGTCCTGCCCCTGCATTCTATGAAACTAAACCACAAACATCTTGAATAAAAATCGAATCACTCAACCCGTACAAACAAGACTGTAGAGATTTCTCCCTGTAAGCACATCCACCCCGACTCAGAAGCGGCATTGGGTTTGAAAATATTTGCAAGACTTGAAACATGTTCATACTCTAATATTATTAACATTGTTTTTCCACCATAACTATATTAACATTTCTCATGCTGTGCAGCGGAAATAAACTGCTCAAAAAACATTTTAGTTGCTGACAGCTGTAACTCATTGTTTAGGCCACAATTAAACCATTGAGACCAATTTTGGGCATCTACAATGCAGAGGAAATGCACGAAGAGTATATCAGGATTGAGACACATGAGTTATCAGGTATATCTATCAGGCCCATACTCTCTAGAGTTTAGAAGAATGAGGGGAGATGAAATTGAGATATACAAGATAATAAAAAGCTATGTATAAAGTAGACGTGGAGCGGATGCTTCCACTTGTGGGGCATTCTAGAACGAGAGGTCATAGACTTAGGATAAGAGGTAGCAAGTTTAAAACGAAGTTGAGGAGAAACTACTTCTCCCAAAGGGTTGTGAATCTGTCGAATTCGCTGGGACAGTGAGTAAATTTAAGGAGTTACAGATTTTCATTTGGTTATGGAGAACGGGCAGGACGGTGGAGTTAACATCAGCCATGATTGAATGGCGGAGCAGGCTCCATGGGCCAAAGGGCCTAATTCTACTCCTGTATCTCATGAACATACAACTTATGAATAGAAATGGAGGGCAGAACAAGAGCTATGGGATGGAAAAAGAGAACTAGGTTTTGAAATGAATGGACGTTCAAAAGAACACGAGGAGGAAGCTAAGCCGTGGAGAGGGATGGAAGTGATACTTGAGAAAAGGTGAATTAAGGAGAACAGGGAGTTTAGAAATGGTGATAGGCAGCAAGGTAATGGCTGCTCATCTGAGTGTGGTGTGGTGTAAAACAATGCCGTTAATATCACTCATGGCAATGTAGTTTTTATGGGGGGAAAGCAGAAGGAGGGAAAAATATGCAGAGCATATCCTCCAAATGTGAGCTGTTTTTCTTAAAATTTGACAGCCGAACAATATTTTCTTTGCATCTTTTACCCTGATGTCCTGCAAAAGAAGTAGGCCCTTGATCCCCTTGAGTCTGATCCGCCATTCAACAAGATCATGGCTAATCTGTTGTGTTTCTAATTCCACATTCCCATCTACCTCCAATAACCTTTAATTCCTTCGCCAACAAGAATCTATCAATCTCTGCCTTAAAAACAATTCACTGATCCCACCTCCAGCACTTTCTGAGGCAGGGTTCCAAAGTCCCACAACTCTCAGAAAATATTTATCTTTATTTGTGTCCCAAAAGGGCGACCCCTAATTTTACAACAGTGTCCGTTCTGGACTCACACACAAGGGAAAGGATAATTTCCACATCAACTTTGTTGAGATCATTCAGAAACTTATATACTACAGTCAAAAATACTCTTCTAAACTCTAGCAGAAACAAGCCCAGACTGTCCAAGCTTTCTTCATAAACTCATTCCAGGTATCAATCTAGTAAACCTCCTGCAAACTCCCTCCAATGCATTTACATCCTTCCTTAAAAAAGAGACCAAAACTGCAAACACTATTCAATATGTGGCTTCACCAAAGCCCTGTATAAGTGGAGCATAACACCCACACTTTTATAAGAACAGAGGATGCTGGAAAAACTCAGCAGATCTAGCAGCATCTGTAAGGAAAGAAAATAGAGTTAACATTTCAAGTCCTTTTGGCTCTTCATCAGAACTGAAGAGAGGGAGAATGTGGTAAACATTAGAGTGTAGCTGTGAGATATTGTAACAAAATATAGATAGATGACCTGGTGTGGTAGGGGTGTTGCACTGAGGCAATAAATATATGGGATATTTGAAAAAAAGAGGGCTCAAGATGGAGGAGAAAGGCTACAATTTAAAGCTGCCGAACTCAACGTCGAGTCCCTTTGGCTGCTCCAGCCGGGCTTCACTGGAGCATTGCAGCAGGCCAAGGATAGACATGTGGGCATGAGAGCAAGGTGATGAATCGTCCCTTGCCCACACCAGGTCATTTGTCTTTTGTTCTTTAAGTTGCTCCTTTTTGTTGCAATCTTTCCCAGCTGCACTTTAATATCTAACACATCTCCCTCCCTTCAGTTCTGAAGAAGAGCCAAAAGGACTCAAAGTTAAATGTTTTCTCCCCTTATAGATGCTGACAGACAATCTGAGTATTCCCAGCATTCTCTGTTGTTGTTTCAGATTCCAGCATCCACAGTATTTTGCTCATTTGTTCAATTCATCTCATAATAAAGGACGGCATTCCATTAGCCATTTTAATTACTTGCTATAACTGCAAACTAATGTTTTGTTACTCATGCACTAGAATACCTATTGCCCTCAGCATCTTAGAATTCTGCAGCCATTCTCCGTTTAAGGTAATACTTTTTTGCCTTCTTGCCTAAGTGAACAATTTCACAACTTCCCACATTATACTCCATCTGCCAGATTTTTGTCAACTTGCTCAAGCTAACTATATCCATCTGCAATCTCCTTTATATCCTATTCACAACTCACTTTCATACCTACCTTTGTAATCTACTAATTTACCCACCATGCCTTCACACCCATCACCTAGTCATTAATATAAATTGTATAAGGTTGACGCCCCAGCACAGACTCCTGTGAGACTCCACTCGTCACATCCTGCAAATCAGGAAAAGACCCATTTATGTATACTCTGTTTTCTGCCAGCCAGCCAATCTTCTATCCAGGCTAATGTGTTGACCTGTACATGATAAACATTGATGTTTCATAATAACTTTTGATAGAGAACCTTATCAAATTCCTTCTAGAAATCCAAGGACAGTATGTCAACCATCTACCTTTTGTCAACAGCATATGTTACTCCTTCAAAGAACTCTAATAAATTGGTTAAACATGATTTCCCTTTCACAAAACCATGCTGACGCTTCTTGATTACCTTGAGTTTCAGTTCCCAGCTATAACCTCCCTAATGAATGATTGATATTAATACCTTCCCGTGACAGATGTTAAGCTAACTGGCATATAGATTCCTGTCTTCTGCCTCCCTCCTTTCTTGAATAGATTTTCTACTTTCCAGTTTGTTGGAACCTTTTGAGAATCCAGCGGATTTTGGAAAATCAACACCCAACACATCTACTACCTCATTTGCCACCTCTTTTGACATCTTAGGATGAAGTCCATCAGGACCTGGAGACTCGTCAGTCCTCAGCTCCATCAGTTTGCTCAGTACCACTACCCGACTGACTGCAATTGCACCGAATTCCTCTCTCCCTTCCAGCGCCTGATTTACAGTTACTGCTTGAATATTTTGCATTTTCTATAACGAAGACAGAAACAAAATATTTGTTCATCTTCTAATTCCCTATTATCTACTATTAACTCCCCATTGTCACTCTCTAGAGAATTAACACTCATTTTACTTACTTTTTCCCATTTTAAATACATAGAAACTCTTGCTATCTTTTTTTTACATTTTTAGCTAGCTTCCTCACAAATTCTAATTTCTTTCCCCAGATTAATCTTTTAGTCATTCTGTTTCTCTTTATATTCTGACCAGCCACTAATTTTTGTGCAATTATGTTTTTTCCTCAAGTTTGATGTTTTCTTTAACTTTAATTAATCACAGATGATGGGTCCATCCCTTAGAGTTTTTCTTTCTACTAAAAATATACTTATTCTGAAATATCACCGTAAACATCTGCCACTGTTTCTCTAGCCGAGTATCCCAGTTCAATTCAGCTAGCTCAGCTTTCATGCCCACATTGTTGTCCTTATTTAAGTTCAAAACATTTGTCTTAAACCTACTCTTTTTCCCTTTGAAACGAGATGTCAAATTCAATCATATTGTGGTCACTGCTACCTAGGGATGCCTTCACTCTGAGGTCATTAATTAATCCTGTCACATTACACAAACCAAGTCTAATATAACCTGCTCTCTGGTTGGTTCTAGAACATGCTGCTCTAAGAAACTATCTCAAAAGCATTCTATGAATTCCTCATCTGGGCTGTTATGACCAATCTGATTTTCCTAGTTTATATGTAGATTAAAGTCACCCGGGATTAATACCATTTCTTTATCACAAGCACTTAATATTTCTTCTTGTATACGGAGTCTTATTTTGCAGTTACTGTTAGGGGACATGTTGACCAATCCCCCCCGAGTGACTTCTTTACCCTACTATTCCTCATCTCCTTCAAACCAATTCTGCATCCTGATCTGAGGGGCTGGTTTAACACAGTGGGTTAAACAGCTGGCTTGGAACGCAGAACAAGGCCAGCAGCGCAGATGCAATTCCCGTATCGGCCTCTCCGAACAGGTGCCGGAATGTGGCGACTAGGGGCTCTGTGACAATAAGCGATTATTATTATATTATTATCTCCTGAAGCAAGGTCATCTCTAACTACTGCACCAATGCTATCCTTAATTAACAGGGCTACCCATTACCTACCTTCCTATTCTTCTTGAATGTCATAGACCCTTCAATACTCTGGACCCAATTCTTGTCCTCCTGCAGTCACATCTCCGTAATGACCATCAAATCATATTTATTTCCTTCAAAGGGTACTGTCAATTCACTTACTTTATTATGAATGCTATGTGCATTCAGATACAGAGCTTTAGTTTCCTCTTTTCATAGAATTTACAATTTACAATGCAGAAGGAGGCCATTCGGCCCATCGAGTCTGCACCGGCTCTTGGAAAGAGCACCCTACCCAAGGTCAACACCTCCACCCTATCCCCACAACCCAGCAACCCCACCCAACACTAAGGCCAATTTTGGACACTAAGGGCAATTTATCATGGCCAATCCACCTAACTTGCACATCTTTGGACTGTGGGAGGAAATGGGAGCACCCGGAGGAAACCCACGCACACACGGGGAGGATATGCAGACTCCGCACAGATAGTGACCCAAGCCAGAATCGAACCTGGGACCCTGGAGCTGTGAAGCAATTGTGCTATCCACAATGCTACCGTGCTGCCCAGAAACAACATCAAAGGGCTCGTCCGGGATTTGAACCCGGAACCTCTCACATTTTCATGTATCACAAACCCCGAAGCGAGAATCTTACCCCGATACCAACGAGCCGATCTTTATTATCTTTGTAACGTCTAGTCTCGACTGTTGGTGTACTCTTAGGTTTTATCTCGCTGTCCCTTCCTGCCATTCTCAGACCCTCATTTCCCATGTTACTATTTTGCTCTCCTGCTTTCACTTTACCCCTTGATTTGCAAAATCTACCAAAGCATGAAACCTCACCCCTTGTTTAGTTTATAGCCCTCTCTACTTGCCTAGTTATACAGTCCACTAGAACACTGGTCCAGCACAGTTCAGGTGTAGACCTTCCCAACCTTATAGATTCCCCACTTTACCCAGTACAGATTGGTGTCTCACGAACCAGAGCCCACATCTTCCAAACCAGTCTTTAAGGAACGCATTCATTTCTAATCTAATTTGTCCTATGACAATTTGCACTTAGCTCAGGTAATAAACCTTTGAGGTTCTGCTTCTTTTTTAAAAAAATGTTTATTCAAATTTTCCAACAACATTTTTAACAACCCTCCCCCCCAAAATAACAAAAAGAAAGAAACACAAACGCAATAGTCAAAAATTATACAAAACTTATACATTGGGTTTCCCCCATATACAGTAACCGCCCCATATGACATTCAAAGGTACCCAGAGGTAAGCCCCCCCCCACCCACCCGAATTCCCCCCCCGAAAGAGACCCCCCCCTCCCCTGCCACCCTTGGGTTGCTGCTGCTGCTGACCCCCTCCTAACGCTCCGCGAGATAGTCTAGGAACGGTTGCCACCGCCTGAAGAACCCCTGCACAGACCCTCGTAAGGCAAACTTTATCCTCTCCAGCTTAATGAACCCTGCCATGTCATTTATCCAGGTTTCCACACTGGGGGGCTTCGCGTCCTTCCATAATAGCAAGATCCTCCGCCGGGCTACCAGGGACGCAAAGGCCAGGATACCGGCCTCTTTCGCCTCCTGCACTCCCGGCTCGTCCGTTACCCCAAATAGTGCCAACCCCCAACTCGGCTTGACCTGGACTTTCACCACCTTGGACATAGTCCTCGAGATAACCCCTCCAAAACCCATCCAGTGACGGGCACGATCAGAACATGTGGACGTGATTCGCCGGGCTTCCCGAGCACCTCCCACATCTATCCTCCACCCCAAAGAACCTACTCTGTGAGTAACCTTGAATTGTATTAGGCTGTGCCTGGCGCAAGAGGAGGAAGAGTTAACCCTACTCAGGGCATCAGCCCACAGACCCTCATCTATCTCCTCCCCAAGCTCCTCCTCCCACTTGCCCTTTAACTCCTCTACCGAGGCCTCCTCCTCTTCTTTCAGCTTCTGGTAGATCGCCGAAACCCTGCCTTCTCCAACCCATACACCCGAAATCACCCACCCTGTCCTGAGTCCCCTGTGCCGGGAGCAGCGGGAATTCCCTCACCTGCCGCCTCACAAACGCTCTCACTTGCATATACCTGAAAGCATTTCCCGGGGGTAACCCAAACTTCTCCTCCAGCGCCCCTAGGCTCGCAAACGTCCCATCTATAAATAGGTCCCCTATTCTTCTCATCCCTGCCCGATGCCAGCTCCGAAACCCCCCATCCATCCTTCCCGGGATGAACCGATGGTTCTCCCGAAACGGGGACCAAACCGAGGCTCCCACCTCGCCCCTGTGTCGTCTCCACTGCCCCCAGATCTTCAACGTCGCCGCCACCACCGGACTCGTGGTGTACCTTGTCGGCGAGAGCGGCAGCGGTGCCGTCGCCAGCGCCCTCAGGCTCGTGCCCACACAGGACGCCATCTCCACCCTCTTCCAGGCCCCCTCCATCTCCCTCCATTACCCACTTACGGATCATCGCCACATTGGCAGCCCAATAATAGCCGCACAAATTCGTCAGCGCCAGCCCTCCCTGTCCCTACTACGCTCCAGAAACACCCTCTTTACCCTCGGGGTCTTATTTGCCCACACGAAACCCATGATGCTCCTACCTACCCATTTGAAAAAGGCCTTGGGAATCATAATGGGAAGGCACTGGAACATAAAGAGAAACCTCGGGAGGACCATATTTTAACCGACTGCACCCTGCCCGCTAGCAAGAGTGGCAGCACATCCCATCTTTTGAAATCCTCCTCCATCTGCTCCACCAACTGCGTCAAATTGAGCTTGTGCAGGGCCCCCCAACTCCCAGCCACCTGGATCCCTAAGTACTGAAAGTTCCTTTCCGCCCTCTTCAACGGTAGGTCGTCTATCCCCTTTCCCTGGTCCCCTGGATGCACCACAAAGAGCTCACTTTTCCCTGCATTGAGCTTATACCCCGAGAAGTCGCCAAACTCCCTTAGGATCCGCATGACCTCCGCCATCCCCTCCACTGGATCTGCCACATACAGCAACAGGTCGTCCGCATATAGCGACACCCGATGTTCCTCTCCCCCTCGGACCAATCCCCTCCATTTCCTGGACTCCCTTAGTGCCATGGCCAGAGGCTCAATTGCCAATGCAAACAACAAGGGGGACAGGGGGCACCCCTGCCTCGTCCCTCGGTACAGCCGAAAGTATTCCGGCCTCCGCCGATTCGTAGCCACACTCGCCACCAGGGCTCTATATAGCAACTTGACCCAGCTGATGAACCCCTCCCCGAACCCAAACCTCCGCAGCACTTCCCAAAGATACTCCCACTCCACCCGGTCGAAGGCCTTCTCCGCGTCCATAGCTGCCACTATCTCCGCTTCTCCCTCCACCGAGGGCATCATAATCACATTGAGGAGCCTCCGCACATTGGTGTTTAGCTGCCTGTCCTTTGTAAATCCCGTCTGGTCCTCATGAATCACCCCCGGGACACAGTCCTCAATTCTCGTAGCCAGCACTTTTGCCAGCAACTTAGCATCCACATTGAGGAGTGAGATCGGTCTATACGACCCACATTGCAGTGGGTCCTTGTCCCGCTTCAGGATCAGAGAGATCAGCGCCCTGGACATTGTCGGGGGCAAGGTCCCCCTCTCCCTTGCCTTATTGAAAGTCCTCACTAGCAACAGGCCTAGTAGGTCCACGTATTTCCTGTAAATCTCGACCGGGGACCCATCTGGCCCCGGGGCCTTCCCCGCCTGCATGCTCCCCAATCCTTTAACCAGCTCCTCCAGCCCAATCGGCGCCCCCAAACCAGCCACGTCCTCCTCCTCCACCCTCGGGAACCTCAGCTGATCCAAAAATCATCGCATCCCCTCTTCACCCGCTGGGGGCTCAGATCTGTACAGATCCCCATAGAAGTTCCTAAATACCTCATTTATTCTCACCGCACTGTATTCCCCCCGCTATCCTTAACTCCACCTACCTCCCTCGCTGCCTCCCTCTTACGAAGCTGGTATGCCAGCATCCGGCTCGCCTTCTCCCCATACTCATATGTCGCCCCCTGCGCTTTCCTCCACTGTGCCTCTGCTTTCCCTGTGGTCAACAGGTCGAACTCCGTCTGGAGGTTCCGGCGCTCCCCGAGTAGTCCCTCCTCAGGGGCCTCTGCATATTTCCCCCACCAACCTCTCCCTCCCCTCTCTCATTTCCCTGTGGGCCCTGATGGAGATTAACTCTCCCCTGACCACTGCCTTCAGCGCCTCCCAGACTACCCCCACCTGCACCTCCCCGTTGTCATTGGCCCCTAAATATCTTTCAATGCACCCTTGCACCCGCCCGCACACCTCCTCATCCGCCAATAATCCCACATCAAGACGCCACAGCGGGCGCTGGTCCCTCTCCTCTCCTAACTCCAGCTTCACCCAGTGCGGGGCGTGGCCTGAGATGGCTATGGCCGAATACTCCGTCCCCTCCACCCTCGGAATTATTGCCCTGCTCATAACGAAGAAGTCTATCCGGGAGTAGGCTCTATGAACGTGGGAAAAGAATGAAAATTCCCTGGCCAGGGGCCTGACAAACCTCCATGGATCCACTCCCCCCCCCCCATCTGGTCCATAAACCCCCTAACGGCCTCTTACCCGTCTTGGACCTAGAGCGATCCGGTGCTGGGTCCAGCACAGTGTTGAAATCCCCCCGCATTATCAAGCTTCCTACCTCCAGGTCCGGAATCTGACCCAGCATGCGCTTCATAAATCCGGCATCATCCCAGTTCAGGGCATATACGTTTACCAGTACCACCCGCACCCCCTGCAACCTACCGCTCACCATCACATATCGACCTCCATTATCCACTACAATATTCATTGCCCCAAACGACACCCGCTTCCCCACCAGTATTGCAACCCCTCTGTTCTTCGTATCCAGCCCTGAATGGAATACCTGTCCTACCCATCCCTTTCTCAGCCTAACCTGATCTGCCACCTTCAAATGTGTCTCCTGGAGCATAACCATGTCTGCCTTCAGTCCCTTTAAGTGCGCGAACACCCAGGCCCTCTTGACCGGCCCGTTCAGGCCCCTCACATTCCAAGTTATCAGCCGTATTGGGGGGCTGCTCACCCACCCCCCTCGCCGACTAGCCATCTCCTTTTCTAGGCCAGCCACATGCCCGCACCTCCCGCACCCTCCAGTCCCCCAGACGGCGGACCCCCGCCCCGACCACCTCTCCTACTTCCAGCTCCCCTTTGGCCAATGCAGCAGCAACCCTATACCCCCCCTCTCCCCCCGCTGGATCCACATCTAGCCCTTTTGCTCCCCCCATAACACTCCCGTAAGTCAGCTGACTCCTGCTGACCCCGGCCTTTCTCGCCATTCCATCGACCCCCCCCCCCCCCCCCAGTGTGAGAATGCCCCCTCCCCCTCCCTGGCAGTCAGTGTGCGCTCCTCTCCAGCACCGCCCATCCCCCCCGGCCCCCACCCCCGTCCTTCCCTAGCGCGGGAAAAAGCCTGCGCTTTCCTGAGCCGGCCCTGCCCCCTCTGGCGCAGCTCCTTTTGCGGCCTTACTCCAATTCCCCATCCCCGGGCCTCCACTCCCCCTTTTCCTTCGTGGGGGTCTGCCCCTCCAACACCGGCGCCCACACTCTCCCACAGTCTCCCCATCAAATCCCTTCACCCATCCCCATCCAGCACCCAACCAAAGGAACATTCCCTAAACGTAATAAACACCATATACACAGTAAATATCCCCCCACAACAAACCCTCAATTTGAGTCCAACTTTTCAGTCCACATAAAGCTCCATGCCTCATTAGGCGTTTTGAAATAGTGGTGCCGATCCTGGAACGTGACCCACAATCGCGCTGGCTGCAGCATACAGAACTTCACCCCCTTCCGATGGGGCACCGCCTTAGCCCGATTGAAACCAGCTCTCTTCTTAGCCACCTCTGCACTCCAGTCCTGGTAGATTCGGATCTCCGTGTTCTCCCACCTGCTGCTCCGCTCTTTCTTGGCCCATCTCAGGACACACTCTCTGTCCATAAAGCGGTGAAACCTCACCACTACAGCCCTTGGCAGCTCGTTGGCCTTGGGTCTCCTTGCTAGAACCCGAGGAGCCCCATCTAGCTCCAGGGGCCTCGGAAAGGTTCCCGCGCCCATCAGCGAATTGAGCATCGTGCTCCCATATGCCCCGGCATCGGGCCCCTCCACTCCTTCAGGGAGACCCAGAATCCGAAGAATCTTCCTCCTCGACCTATTCCCCAGGTCCTCAAATCTTTCCGCCCACCTCTTGGGCAGCGCCTCGTGCGCCTCCACCTTCACCGCCAGACCCAAGATCTCGTCCTCGTTCTCCGAGGCTTTTTGCCGCACCTCCCGGATCACCGCCCCTTGGGCCTTCTGGGTCTCCACAAGCCTCTCAATCGCCGCCTTCATTGGCGCCAGCATTTCGGTTTTCAGCTCCTCAAAGCAGCGTCTAAGAAACTGCTCCTGTGACCACGCTGCTTGGTCTCCACCCGCTGCCATCTTGTTTTTTCTCCCTCTCACTTTTCGCTGCTCCAAGATCACTTTTTTCACCGCTCCACTCCTGGTCCAATCCATATAATGTCGGGGGGACCTTGCTGTCACCTTTCCACACTGGAAGCCGTAGAACAATTGTCGTTGGGGCCCCTCTAGAGAGCCCAAAAGTTTGTTCCCGGCGGGAGCTGCCGAACGTGCGACCTACCTAGGCATAGCCGCAATCGGAAGTCGAGGTTCTGCTTCTTAATGTGGTGTCTAGCTCTTCATATCGACTATACAGAACCTCCCTCCTCTTCCTGTCAATGTTGGTGGTACCTGCATGGACTTTGACAACTAAATCCTCCCCCTCCCACCGTAAGTTCCTCTCCAGCCCTGTCCAAATGTCCTGAACCCTGACATCGGGCAGGCAACACAACCGTATGGACCCACTCCTTGCTACAGAGAACAGTGTTAATCGCCCTCACTATACTGTCCCCTTCTGCTACTACATTCCTATGTGCTCCCCGACTTGAATAGCTTCGTGCACCACGCTGCCGTGGTCAGTCAGCTCATCCACCCTGCAACACCCACGCTCATCCAAACAAGTTGAAAGAACCTCAAACCTGCTGGACAATTGCAGAGAATGGCACCCTTACCTGTCTCAGCTGCAGTCACATCCTCCTGCCCCTGATCACCTTCCAAATCAGAAAACCCTTTAAAAAGGGATGTGACCACCTCCTAACACAAAGGATCCAGGTAACATTTCCCCTCCTGATGTGCCACGGTATATGCAGATTCGCTTCTAGCTCAATGACCCTGAGCCAACACTCCTCAGAGCACATTTTCTGCTAACATGTTTGCCCTGGATCACACTGGTATCCAGGAACTCCCACATGCTGCAGCCATGACATGTCACCTTTCCTGCCATCCTTCTGTTCTAATAACTTAATGATTTTATTCAACTATTTATTTTACCTTATGTATCAGTCGTACCACAAATTCCTGTACTATTTCAAACCTTAGGACCAGAGCAGACCTTAACCATTCACCAGATACTTATCAGATGCTCCCAAACCAGAAAACTTCTTCCTTTCAGCAGGGCAAGAACCAATCCCAAATGGTGAAAAAGTTAGGAAAAGCACAGGTGCAGCTCCCTCCTCGCCAAACTTCCAGTGCTCCATTGAGGTCACACTCCAGCCATGCATGATACATTTAAATTTGTTACATCCATTGTCATGATATCCACATTAACATATCATGGTGCAATCTCACACACACACTGATGGACAGGTAGTTGGACCAACCAACACACACATAACATCACAGCCAATCACCAGTGAGAGCACACGCACCATAAAGCAGGGAACACCACAGGTCCCGCTCATTCTACCAGGAGATAGCTCAGAGCACAGAGCTCACAGCGTGCCACTCAGACATACACCATGTGCTGAGTGCCTCACCAAGATAGTGCAAGGGCTGGGCCCACAGGTTAGCTGGTGAAGTACGAACCTCAGCCAGCAGTTAGTAGTTATTATTGTACAGACCAATAAAACAGAGTTGTACCATCTACAACCGTGTTGGTTCGTTTGTGTATCGGAACACCCAACACGACATCCATGATACCACCAGTTTCACACTTTATCCCTCAAAAGGCATTTGTTGTAATTTTAGACCAAAATTATTGTGTGGCACTTAAACCGTGCTAAATGGAATAGATTTAGAACAGATCCAGGAGCTCAAAACTGGACATCCATTAGGTGGTGTTGGCCATCGGTAGTAGCATAATTGTATTCCACCAAAATCTGTAACCTTATGGCCTAGCCTATCCCCCACTCTACCATAAGCCAGGGGATCAATCCAGCTTGAATGAAGAGTGCAGGAGGGCATGCCAGGAGCAACACCAGGCATACCTAAAAATTAGGTGTCAACCTGGTGACACTACAACACAGGACTATTTGCACGCCATCAGCAGAAGCAGCATGCGATAGAGCTAAACAATATCACAACCAACAGATCAGTTCTAAGCTCTGGCATCCTGTCATGTTCAGTTTATGAATGGTGGTGGACAATTAAACAACTCACTGGAGTCCTCATCTCCATAAATATCCCTATCCTCAATTATAGCGGAGCCCAGCACATCAGTGCAAAAGATAAGGCTGAGGCAGTCTTCATCCAGTAGTTCCAAGTGGATCATCCATCTCCGCCTACTCCTGAGCCAATTTGACTCAGCCCGCGTGGTATCAAGGAACGCCTGAAGCATTGGATACTTCAACAGTTATGGGCTCTGACAATATTCCAACAATAGTACTGAAGACTTGTGCTCCCGAACTTGCCTTGCCCCTAGCCACACTGTTCTAGTACAGCTATAATACTGGCATTGATCTAGCAATGTTGGAAATTGCCCTTGTGTGTCCTAAAACATAAGAGCTAGGAGCAGAAGTAGGCATCTGGCCCTTCGAGCCTGCTTCGCCATTCAATGAGATCATGGCTAATCTTTTGTGGACTCAGCTCCACTTTCTCCCCGAACACCATAACCCTTTATTCTTCAAATAACTATCTATCTTTACCTTGAAAACATTTAATGAAGGAGCCTCAACTGCTTCACTGGGCAGGGAGTTCCATAGATTCGCAACCCTTTGGGTGAAGAAATTCCTCCTAAACTCAGTCCTAAATCTACTTCCCCTTATTTTGAGGCTATGCCCCCTAGTTCTGCTTTCACCTGCCAGTGGAAACAACCTGCCCGCATCTATCCTATCTATTCCCTTCATAATTTCATATGTTTCTATAAGATCCACCTGCATCCTTCTAAATTCCAACTAGTACAGTCCCAGTCTACTCAACCTCCCCTCGTAATTCAACCTGTACACAAAGAGCAGGAAAATCCCAACCCGGCCAATTACCGTGCCATCAGTCTATTTCTGACCATCATCAAAGTGATGGAAGAGGTCCCCAGCAAATTGATACTTACTCAGGTAGAACCTGCTTACTGATGCTCAGTTTAGTTTCTGCCAGGGCCATTCAGCTCCTGACCTCATTACAGCTTTGGTCTACAGATTCCAGGGGTGACGTCAGACTGATTGCACTTAACATTGGGGCTGCATTTGACTAAGTGTGGCATCAAGGAGCCGGAGCAAAACTAAAGTCAATGGGAATCAAATGAAAATCTCTCCAGAGGTTGGAGTTATGCCTAGCACAAAGGAAGATAGTTTTTGTAGTTATTTTAGAGTCCATTATTAAAGCTGAGATTGAGGAGTGCATGATTAAATAGGGCTGAGTCAGCATGGCTTGGTCAAGGGGAGGTCATATCTGACAAATCTGCTAAGAGTTCTTTGAGGAGGTAACATAACATAAGAACATAAGAACTAGGAGCAGGAGTAGGCCATCTGGCCCCTCGAGCCTGCTCCGCCATTCAATGAGATCATGGCTGATCTTTTGTGGACTCAGCTCCACTTTCCGGCCCGAACACCATAACCCTTAATCCCTTTATTCTTCAAAAAACTATCTATCTTTATCTTAAAAACATTTAATGAATGCGCCTCTACTGCTTCACTGGGCAAGGAATTCCATAGATTCACAACCCTTTGGGTGAAGAAGTTCCTCCTAAACTCAGTCCTAAATCTACTTCCCCTTATTTTGAGGCTATGCCCCCTAGTTCTGCTTTCACCCGCCAGTGGAAACAACCTGCCCGCATCTATCCTCTCGATTCCCTTCATAATCTTATATGTTTCTATAAGATCCCCCCTCATCCTTCTAAATTCCAACGAGTACAGTCCCAGTCTACTCAACCTCTCCTCGTAATCCAACCCCTTCAGATCTGGGATTAACCTAGTGAATCTCCTCTGCACACCCTCCAGTGCCAGTACGTCCTTTCTCAAGTAAGGAGACCAAAACTGAACACAATACTCCAGGTGTGGCCTCACTAACACCTTATACAATTGCAGCATAACCTCCCTAGTCTTAAACTCCATCCCTCTAGCAATGAAGGACAAAATTCCATTTGCCTTCTTAATCACCTGTTGCACCTGAAAACCAACTTTCTGCGACTCATGCACGAGCACACCCAGGTCTCTCTGCACAGCAGCGTGTTTTAATATTTTATCATTTAAATAATAATTCCTTTTGCCGTTATTCATACCAAAATGGATAACCTCACATTTGTCAACATTGTATTCCATCTGCCAGACCCTAGCCCATTCACTTAGCCTGTCCAAATCCCTCTGCAGACTTCCAGTATCCTCTGCACTTTTTGCTTTACCACTTATCTTAGTGTCGTCTGCAAACTTGGACACATTGCCCTTGGTCCCCAAC
Organism: Scyliorhinus torazame; assembly: GCF_047496885.1. Lineage (NCBI taxonomy): Eukaryota > Metazoa > Chordata > Chondrichthyes > Carcharhiniformes > Scyliorhinidae > Scyliorhinus > Scyliorhinus torazame. The sequence goes on along the minus strand of NC_092718.1, from coordinate 142,629,546 downwards.
TCCAAATCATCTATGTAAATTGTGAACAGTTGTGGGCCCAACACTGATCCCTGAGGGACACCACTAGCTACTGATTGCCAACCAGAGAAACACCCATTAATCCCCACTCTTTGCTTTCTATTAATTAACCAATCCTCTATCCATGCTCCTACTTTCCCCTTAATGCCATGCATCTTTATCTTATGCAACAACCTTTTGTGTGGCACCTTGTCAAAGGCTTTCTGGAAATCCAGATATACCACATCCATTGGCTCCCCGTTATCTACCGCACTGTTAATGTCCTCAAAAAATTCCACTAAATTAGTTAGGCACGACCTGCCCTTTATGAACCCATGCTGCGTCTGCCCAATGGGACAATTTCCATCCAGATGCCTCGTTATTTCTTCCTTGATGATAGATTCCAGCATCTTCCCTACTACCGAAGTTAAGCTCACTGGCCTATAATTACCCACTTTCTGCCTACCTCCTTTTTTAAACAGTGGTGTCACGTTTGCTAATTTCCAATCCGCCGGGACCACCCCAGTCTAGTGAATTTTGGTAAATTATCACTAGTGCGTTTGCAATTTCCCTAGCCATCTCTTTTAGCACTCTGGGATGCATTCCATCAGGGCCAGGAGACTTGTCTACCTTTAGCCCCATTAGCTTGCCCATCACTACCTCCTTGGTGATATCAATCCTCTCAAGGTCCTCACCTGTCATAGCCTCATTTCCATCAGTCTCTGGCATGTTATTTGTGTCTTCCACTGTGAAGACCGACCCAAAAAACCTGTTCATTTCCTCAGCCATTTCCTCATCTCCCATTATTAAATCTCCCTTCTCATCCTCTAAAGGACCAATATTTACCTTAGCCACTCTTTTTTGTTTTATATATTTGTAGAAACTTTTACTATCTGTTTTTATATTCTGAGCAAGTTTACTCTCATAATCTATCTTACTCTTCTTTATAGCTTTTTTAGTAGCTTTCTGTTGCCCCCTCAAGATTTCCCAGTCCTCTAGTCTCCCACTGATCTTTGCTACTTTGTATGTTTTTTCCTTCAATTTGATACTCTCCCTTATTTCCTTAGATATCCACGGTCGATTGTCCCTCTTTTTACCGTCCTTCCTTTTTGTTGGTATAAACCTTTGCTGGGCACTGTGAAAAATCACTTGGAAGGTTCTCCACTGTTCCTCAACTGTTTCACCATAAAGTCTTTGCTCCCAGTCTACCTTAGCTAGTTCTTCTCTCATCCCATTGTAATCTCCTTTGTTTAAGCACAAAACACTAGTGCTTGATTTTACCTTCTCACCCTCCATCTGTATTTTAAATTCCACCATATTGTGATCGCTCCTTCCGAGAGGATCCCTAACTATGAGATCCTGAATCAATCCTGTCTCATTACACAGGACCAGATCTAGGACCGCTTGTTCCCTCGTAGGTTCCATTACATACTGTTCGAGGAAACTATCGCGGATACATTCTATAAACTCCTCCTCAAGGCTTCCTTGACCGACCTGGTTGAACCAATCAACATGTAGATTAAAATCCCCCATGATAACTGCTGTACCATTTCTACATGCATCTGTTATTTCTTTGTTTATAGCCTGCCCCACCATAATGTTACTATTTGGTGGCCTATAGATTACTCCTATCAGTGACTTTTTCGCCTTACTATTCCTGATTTCCACCCAAATGGATTCAACCTTATCCTCCATAGCACCGATGTCATCCCTTACTGTTGCCCGGATGTCATCCTTAAATAACAGAGCTACACCACCTCCCTTACCATCCACTCTGTCCTTCCGAAAAGTTTGATACCCTCGGATATTTAACTCCCAGTCGTGACCATCCTTTAACCATGTTTCAGTAATGGCCACTAAATCATAGTCATTCACGATGATTTGCGCCATCAACTCATTTACCTTATTCCGAATACTACAAGCATTCAGGTAAAGTACACTTATGTTCGCTTTTTTACCTCTGTTCTTAATCTTAACACCTCGAGCAGTAACCTCTCCTAAGTTATATTTCCTCTTAACCTTTCTCCTAATTTTCCTTGTCGTCGAACCCACATCTTCCTGTAACAACCTGCCACATCGCTTACCATTAATGTTTTCACTTCCCGTTTTATTTCTTTTAGTATTCCTGGTCCTATTCACTGAGCTCCCCTCAGTCACTATACCTTGTACTGTCGCCCTTTTTGATTTTTGACTATGGCTTCTCTGCCTTACACTTTCCCCCTTACTGCCTTTTATTTCTGTCCCTGTTTTACTACCTTCCAACTTCCTGCATCGGTTCCCATCCCCCTGCCACATTAGTTTAAACTCTCCCCAACAGCTCTAGCAAACACCCCCCCTAGGACATCGGTTCCAGTCCTGCCCAGGTGCAGACCGTCCGGTTTGTACTGGTCCAACCTCCCCCAGAATCGGTTCCAATGTCCCAGGAATTTGAATCCCTCCCTCTTGCACCATCTCTCGAGCCACGTATTCATCCTCTCTATCCTGACATTCCTACTCTGACTAGCTCGTGGCACTGGTAGCAATCCTGAGATTACTACCTTTGAGGTCCTACTTTTTAGTTTAACTCCTAGCTCCCTAAATTCAGCTTGTAGGACCTCGTCCCGTTTTTTACCTATATCGTTGGTGCCTACGTGCACCACGACAGCTGGCTGTTCACCCTCCCCCCCCCCCCCCCAGAATGTCCTGCAGCCGCTCCGAGACATCCTTGACCCTTGTACCAGGGAGGCAACATACCATCCTGGAGTCTTGATTTCGTCCGCAGAACCGCCTGTCTATTCCCCTTACAATTGAGTCCCCTATCACTATAGCCCTGCCATTCTTCTTCCTGCCCAGCTGCGCAGCAGAGCGAGCCACGGTGCCATGAACCTGGCTGCTGCCACCTTCCCCTGGTGAGCCATCTCGCTCAACAGTATCCAAAGCGGTATATCTGTTTTGCAGGGAGATGACCGCAGAGGACACCTGCACTGCCTTCCTACTCTTGCTCTGTCTTTTGGTCACCCATTTACTATCTCCCTCAGTACCTTTCACCTGTGGTGTGACCAACTCGCTAAACGTGCTATCCACGACGTCCTCAGCATCGCGGACGCTCCAAAGTGAGTCCATCCGCAGCTCCAGAGCCGTCAAGCGGTCTAACAGGAGCTGCAACTGGACACACTTCTTGCACGTGAAGGAGCCAGGGACAGTGGACGTGTCCCTGAGCTCCCACATCGCACACGAGGAGCATGACACGGGTCTGAGATCTCCTGCCATGTCTTAAACCAATTCCCCCCCCCAAAAAATGTAAATAAATAAATAAATAAACAACGAAGAAAAAAATAAATAAATATACCAATGAAAAGAAAAAGAAAACAGAAACACTACTTACCAGGGATAAAAAGCACTTCCTCCCCACCCAGCTTCGAATTCCCACCTCGAATTCCCAAACTCACTCTTTGCTGTGTCTCACTCCTGGCTGTCTTCTCTCTGGCTCACTGGGAGAACTCACTGGGAGTGAGTTTACAAGTGGCTCTTTTTAAACTGTCCTGAATTGACTCCCCTCCCCCACCTGCTTTTAGATCAAAGTAGATTAAAGTGACTGACACTTAACTGCCAACCAGTTATGTGAGTGGGTGGGACAGCCCTTGTTAACCTACACTGCCCAATGCCCAATACTAGCTTAAAATAAATTAATTTAAACTCCTGAAATTTAAAAGGAGCTGCCTTACTGATTCAATTTAATTCAATTCAATTCCCACCTCGATTCAAATTCCCAAACTCACTCTTTGCTGTCTCACTCTGGCTGTCTGAAGGAAGTTAGACAAAGGAAAACCAGTGGACAGGATTTATTTAGATTTCCAGAAGGCCTTTGACAAGGTACCGCACAGGAGATTATTAAATAAGTTACAAGCCCATGGTTTTAAGGGTAAGATCCTGGCATGGATGGAGGATTGGCTGACTGGCAGAAGGCAGAGAGTGGGGATAAAGGGGTATTTTTCAGGATGGCAGCTGGTGACTAGTGGTGTGCCTCAGGGGTCTGCGCTGGGACCACAACTTTTCATAATATACATTAATGATCTGGAAGAAGGAACTGAAGGCACTGTTGCTAAGTTTGCAGATGATACAAAGATCTGTAGAAGGACAGGTAGTATTGAGGAAGCAGGGAGGCTGCAGAAGGGATTGGACAGGCTAGGAGAGTGGGCAAAGAAGTGGCAGATGGAATGCAATGTGGAAATGTGTGAGGTTATGCACTTTGGAAGGAGGAATTGAGGCATAGATTATTTTCTAAATGGGAAAATATTAGGAAATCAGAAGCACCAGGGGACTTTGGAGTCCTTGTCCAAGATTCTCTTAACGTTATCGTGCAGGTTCAGTCAACATTTAGGAAGGCAAATGCAATGATAGCATTCGTGTCGAGAGGGCTAGAATACAAGATCAGGGATGCACTTCTGACGCTGTATAAGTCACTGGTCAGACCCCATTTGGAGTATTGTGAGCAGTTTTGGACCCCGAGGGCGTGATTCGCTAAAAATGGGGCTACGTCCTCACGCCGACGGGAAAACAAGCGCCAACAACTCCGGCGTCAACGGCCCCCGAAAGTGAGGAATTCTCACCTTTCTAGGGGGCTAGGTTGCCACCGGAGTCATCCCCACAGCTCCAGCCGGCGCCGAAGGCCTGGTGCGAGTTCGCGCATGCGCGGACTGGCCGGCGTGATCTCGTGCATGCGTGGACCGGCCGGTGTATTTCTGCGCAGGCGCAGAATGGCTGGCTTATTTCCGCGCATGAGCGGGGGTTCCCTTTTCCGCGCCGGCCCCCAGGCAATATGGCGGAGGCCTACAGGGGCCTGGCGTGGAGGAAAGAAGGTCCCCCACGGAACCAGCCCGCCTGCAGATCAGTAGGCCCTGATCGCGGGCCAGGCCACTGTGGCGCCCCCCCAGGGTTGGATCCCCAACCCCCCCCCAGGACTGCCCCCGCACACTTACCTGCCAGGTCCCGCCATGTGCGAGGTGAGTAATTCACACCAGCGGGACTGGGCAAAACTTGACAGCCACTCAGCCCATTGGGACCCGGAGTATCGCCAGAGGGGCTGCTGTCAAGAGCCTCCGACCGGCGTGGCGGGAATCCCGGCACCGCCCGGAAAATGGTGCCGGAGAGTAGGGGAGCCGGCGTTGGGGCAGGATTCGCGTCTCCCCTCGGGGATTCTCCGACCCAGCGCAGGGTCGGAGAATCCCGGCCCATATCTAAGGAAGGATGTGCTAGTCTTGGAAAGGGTCTAGAGGAGGTGATAAGAATGATCCCTGGGATGAAGAGCTTTGTCGTATGATTAACGGTTGAGGACTCTGGGTCTGTACTCGTTGGAGTTTAGAAGGATGAGGGGGATCTTATTGACACTTACAGGATACTGCGAGGCCTGGATAGAGTGGACGTGGAAAGGATGCTTCCATCAGTAGGAAAAACTAGAAGCCGTGGGCACAGACTCAGATGGGGCGATCCTTTAAAACAGAGATAAGGAGGAATTTCTTCTTCCAGAGGGTGGTGAATCTGTTGGACTCTCTGCCGCAGAAGGCTGTGGAGGCCAAATCGCGGAGTATCTTTAAGACAGAGATAGATAGGTTCTTGATTCATAAGGGGATCGCGGGTTATGGGGAGGAGACAGGAGAATGGGGATGAAAAAAATATCAGCCGTGATTGAATGGCGGAGCAGACTCAATGATCCGAGTGACCTAATTCTGTCCTATGTCTTATAGTCAGAGGCTCTGATTTCCTCCCACAGACCAAAAGATGTGCTGGTTAGATGGATTGGCAATGGTCAATGCACAGGGTTGTGGGGATTTAGAGAGAGAGTGGGCCGAGGTAGAATCACAGAGGTTTACAGTGCAGAAAAGGCCATTCAGACCATCACAGCTGCGCCAGTCAAAAATAACCATCAAACTATTCTCATTCCTTGCCTTGTCTGCCTTGGCATTGCAAGTGTGCATATTTTTTTAAAATTTAAAGTACCTGATTCTATTTTTCACAATTAAGGAGCAATTTAGTGGGTGCGAGACCCACGCAGACAAGGGGAGAATGTACAAATTCGACACAGACAGTGACTTGGGGCCGGGATCAAACCCAGGTCCCCGGCGCCGTGAGGCAGCAGTGCTAACCACTATGCAAGTGCGCATCTAAATACTTCTCAAATGTTATGAAAGTTTCTGCCTCTAACACCCTTTCAGGCAGCGAATTCCAGATCCCACCACCCTCTGGGTGAAAAAGTTTTTGCTCACATCCCCTCTAAACCTGGATTGTAGTTTTAGGGTAAGGGAGAATGAGAGTATAGAGGTCAGGAGCACAGATTTGACGTCGCAGGAGGGGGCCAGTGTTCAGGTAGGTGGTTTGAAGTGTGTCTATTTCAATGCTAGGAGTATACGAAATAAGGTAGGGGAACTGGCAGCATGGGTTGGTACCTGGGACTTCGATGTTGTGGCCATTTCGGAGACATGGATAGAGCAGGGACAGGAATGGATGTTGCAGGTTCCGGGGTTTAAGTGTTTTAGTAAGCTCAGAGAAGGAGGCAAAAGAGGGGGAGGTGTGGCGCTGCTAGTCAAGAGCAGTATTACGGTGGCGGAGAGGATGCTAGATGGGGACTCATCTTCCGAGGTAGTATGGGCTGAGGTTAGAAACAGGAAAGGAGAGGTCACCCTGTTGGGAGTTTTCTACAGGCCTCCAAATAGTTCTAGGGATGTAGAGGAAAGGATGGCGAGGATGATCCTGGATAAGAGCGAAAGTAACAGGGTAGTTATTATGGAAGACTTTAACTTTCCAAATATTGACTGGAAAAGATATAGTTCGAGTACATTAGATGGGTCGTTTTTTGTACAGTGTGTGCAGGAGGGTTTCCTGACACAGTTTGTTGACAGGCCAACAAGAGGCGAGGCCACGTTGGATTTGGTTTTGGGTAATGAACCAGGCCAGGTGTTGGATTTGGAGGTAGGAGAGCACTTTGGGGACAGTGACCACAATTCGGTGACGTTTACGTCAATGATGGAAAGGGATAAGTATACAACGCAGGGCAAGAGTTATAGCCGGGGGAAGGGCAATTATGATGCCATTAGACGTGACTTGGGGGGGTTAAGGTGGAGAAGTAGGCTGCAAGTGTTGGGCACACTGGATAAGTGGAGCTTGTTCAAGGATCAGCTACTGCGTGTTCTTGATAAGTATGTACCGGTCAGGCAGGGAGGAAGGCGTAGAGCGAGGGAACCGTGGTTTACCAAAGAAGTGGAATCTCTTATTAAGAGGAAGAAGGAGGCCTATGTGAAGATGAGGTGTGAAGTTTCAGTTGGGGCGATGGATAGTTACAAGGTAGCGAGGAAGGATCTAAAGAGAGAGCTAAGACGAGCAAGGAGGGGACATGAGAAGTATTTGGCAGGTAGGATCAAGGAAAACCCAAAAGCTTTCTATAGGTATGTCAGGAATAAGTGAATGACTAGGGAAAGAGTAGGACCAGTCAAGGACAGGGATGGGAAGTTGTGCGTGGAGTCTGAAGAGATAGGAGAGATACTAAATAAATATTTTTCATCAGTATTCACTCTGGAAAAAGATAATGTTGCGGAGGAGAATGCTGAGACCCAGGCTATTAGAATAGATGGCATTGAGGTACGTAGGGAAGAGGTGTTGGCAATTCTGGACAGGCTGAAAATAGATAAGTCCCCGGGGCTTGATGGGATTTATCCTAGGATTCTCTGGGAAGCCAGGGAAGAGATTGCTGGACCTTTGGCTTTGATTTTTATGTCATCATTGGCTACGGGAATAGTGCCAGAGGACTGGAGGATAGCAAATGTGGTCCCTTTGTTCAAAAAGGGGAGCAAAGACAACCCCAGCAACTATAGACCGGTGAGCCTCACGTCTGTAGTGGGTAAAGTCTTGGAGGGGATTATAAGAGACAAGATTTACAATCATCTAGATAGGAATAATATGATCAGGGATAGTCAGCATGGCTTTGTGAAGGGTAGGTCATGTCTCACAAACCTTATCGAGTTCTTTGAGCAGGTGACTGAACAGGTAGACGAGGGTAGAGCAGTTGATGTGGTGTATATGGATTTCAGTAAAGCGTTTGATAAGGTTCCCCAAGGTAGGCTATTGCAGAAAATACGGAGGCTGGGGATTGAGGGAGATTTAGAGATGTGGATCAGAAATTGGCTAGCTGAAAGAAGACAGAGGGTGGTGGTTGATGGGAGATGTTCAGAATGGAGTTCAGTTACAAGTGGCGTACCACAAGGATCTGTTCTGGGGCCGTTGCTGTTTGTCATTTTTATCAATGACGTAGAGGAGGGCGCAGAAGGGTGGGTGAGTAAATTTGCAGACGATACTCAAGTCGGTGGTGTTGCCGACAGTGTGGAAGGAGGTAGCAGGTTACAGAGGGATATAGATAAGCTGCAGAGCTGGGCAGAGAGGTGGCAAATGGAGTTTAATGTAGAGAAGTGTGAGGTGATTCACTTTGGAAGGAATAACAGGAATGCGGAATATTTGGCTAATGGTAAAGTTCTTGGAAGTGTGGATGAGCAGAGGGATCTAGGTGTCCATGTACATAGATCCCTGAAAGTTGCCACCCAGGTTGATAGGGTTGTGAAGAAGGCCTATGGAGTGTTGGCCTTTATTGGTCGAGGGATTGAGTTCCGGAGTCAGGAGGTCATGTTGCAGCTGTACAAAACTCTGGTACGGCCGCATTTGGAGTATTGCGTACAGTTCTGGTCACCGCATTATAGGAAGGACGTGGAGGCTTTGGAGAGGGTGCAGAGGAGATTTACCAGGATGTTGCCTGGTATGGAGGGAAAATCTTATGAGGAAAAGCTGATGGACTTGAGGTTGTTTTCGTTGGAGAGAAGGTTAAGAGGAGACTTAATAGAGGCATACAAAATGATCAGGGGGTTAGATAGGGTGGACAGTGAGAGCCTTCTCCCGCGGATGGAAATGGCTGGCACGAGGGGACATAGCTTTAAACTGAGGGGTAATAGATATAGGACAGAGGTCAGAGGTAGGTTCTTTATGCAAAGAGTAGTGAGGCCGTGGAATGCCCTACCTGCAACAGTAGTGAACTCGCCAACATTGAGGGCATTTTATTGGATAAACATATGGATGATAATGGCATAGTGTAGGTTAGATGGCTTTTGTTTTGGTGCAACATCGTGGGCCGAAGGGCTTGTACTGCGCTGTATCGTTCTATGTGTTCTATGTTCTAAACCGCCTGCCCTTTACCTTAAAGCTACGCCTCCTGCTCATTGATTCCCTTTACTGAGGGGAAATGTTTCTCCCTGTCCACTCTATCTATGCCCCTCTTACATTTACACATTTCAATCAGCACTGCTTCCTCAGTCTCCTCTGCTCCAAGAAAACTGTACTGGACCTGGTATTGGGGAATGAGCCCGGCCAGGTGGTAGAAGTTTCAGTAGGGGAGCATTTCGGGAACAGTGACCACAATTCAGTAAGTTTTAACGTGCTGGTGGACAAGGATAAGAGTGGTCCTAGGGTGAATGTGCTAAGTTGGGGGAAGGCTAATTATAACAATATCAGGCGGGAACTGAAGAACCTAGATTGGGGGCAGATGTTTGAGGGTAAATCAACATCTAACATGTGGGAGGCTTTCAAATGTCAGTTGAAAGGAATTCAGGACCGGCATGTTCCTGTGAGGAAGAAGGATAAATACGGCAAATTTCGGGAACCTTGGATAACGAGAGAGGCATTGTCAAAAAGAAAAAGGAAGCATTTGTCAGTGCTAGAAGGCTGGGAACAGACAAAGCCTGTGTGGAATATAAGGAAAGTAGGAAAGAACTTAAGCAAGGCGTCAGGAGGGCTAGAAGGGATCACGCAAAGTCATTGGCAAATAGGGTTAAGGAAAATCCCAAGGCTTTTTACACGTGCATAAAAAGCAAGAGGGTAGCCAGGGAAGGGTTGGCCCACTGAAGGATAGGCAAGGGAATCTATGTGTGGAGCGGGAGGAAATGGGTGAGGTACTAAATGAATACTTTGCATCAGTATTCACCAAAGAGAAGGAAGGAATTGGTGGATGTTGAGTCTGGAGAAGGGTGTGTAGATAGCCTGGGTCACATTCAGATCCAAAAAGACGAGGTGTTGGGCGTCTTGAAAAATATTACGGTAGATAAGTCCCCAGGGCCTGATGGGATCTACCCCAGAATACTGAAGGGGGCTAGAGAGGAAATTGCTGAGGCCTTGACAGAAATCTTTGGTTCCTCACTGTCTTCAGGTGATGTCCCGGAGGACTGGAGAATAGCCAATGATGTTCCTTCGTTTAAGAAGGGTAGCAAGGATAATCCAGGGAACTACAGGCCGGTGAGCTTTATGTCAGTGGTAGGGAAATTACTGGAGAGAATTCTTCGAGACAAGATCTACTCCCATTTGGAAGCAAATAGACGTATTAGTGAGAGGCAGCATGGCTTTCTGAAGGGGAGGTTGTGTCTCACTAACTTGATGAGTTTTTTGAAGAGGTCACAAAGATGATTGATGCAGGTAGGGCAGTGGATGTTGTCTATATGGACTTCAGTAAGGCCTTTGACAAGGTCCCTCATGGTAGACTGGTACAAAAGGTGAAGTCACATGGGATCGGGGTGAGTTGGCAAGGTGGATACAGAACTGGCTAGGTTATAGAAGGCAGAGAGTAGCAATGGAAGGGTGCTTTTCTAATTGGAGTCTGTGACTAGTGGTGTTCCGCAGGGATCAGTGCTGGTACCTTTGCTATTCGTAGTATATATAAATGATTTGGAGGAAAATGTAACTGGTCTGATTAGTAAGTTTGCAGACGACACAAAGGTTGGTGGAATTGCAGATGGCGATGAGGACTGTCAGAGGACACAGCAGGATTTGGATCTTTTGGAGACTTGGGCAGAGAGATGGCAGATGGAGTTTAATCCGGACAAATGTGAGGTAATGCATTTTGGAAGGTCTAATGCAGGTAGTGAATGGTAGAACCCTCAAAGAGTATTGAAAGTCCGAGAGATCTAGGTGTACAGGTCCACAGGTCACTGAAAGGGGCAACACAGGTGGAGAAGGTAGTCAAGAAGGCATACGGCATGCTTGCCTTCATTGGCCGGGGCATTGAGTATAAGAATTGGCAAGTCATGTTGCAGCTGTATAGAACCTTAGTTAGACCACACTTGGAGTATAGTGTTCAATTCTGGTCGCCACACTACCAGAAGGATGTAGAGGCTTTAGAGAGGGTGCAGAAGAGATTTACCAGAATGTTGCCTGGTATGGAGGGCATTAGCTATGAGGAGCGGTTGAATAAACTCAGTTTGTTCTCACTGGAACGACGGAGGTTGAGGGGCGATCTGATAGAGGTCTACAAAATTATGAGGGGCATAGACAGAGTGGATAGTCAGAGGGTTTTCCCCAGGGTAGAGTGGTCAATTACTAGGGGGCATAGGTTTAAGGTGCGAGGGGCAAGGTTTAGAGTAGATGTACGAGGCAAGTGTTTTTACACAGAGGGTAGTGGGTGCCTGGAACTTGCTGCCGGGGGAGGTGGTGGAAGCAGGGACATCTTGACAAATACATGAATAGGATGGGAATGGAGGGATATGGACCCAGGAAGTGTAGAAGATTTTAGTTTAATCGGGCAGCATGGTCGGTACGGGCTTGGAGGGCCGAAGGGCCTGTTCCTGTGCTGTACTTTTCTTTGTTCTTTGTTGAAAACAACCCCAATTTATCCAATCTCTTTTCACAGCTAAAACTCTCCAGATCAGGCAACATCCAGGTAAACCTCATCTGCACCCTTTCAAGTGCTATCACATCTCTCCTATAACGTGGATTCCAGAACTGCGCACAATACTCTAGCTGTGGCCCAATCAACGTTTAATACAGTTCCTGCTTTTGAACTCCATGCCTCAGCTAAAAAAGATAAGTATACCATATGCCTTCTTAACCGCTGTATCCACCAGCCCTGCTACCTTAAGGGGCCGGTGCATATTCACAAGGTCCACCTGATCCTTGGTGCTTCCCAGGGTCCTGCCATTTATTGTAAATTCCCTTGCCTCGTTTGTCCTGCCCAAATGCATCACCTCACACTTTCAGGGTTAAATTCCATTTTCCACTGATCAGCCCATCTAACCACCTGTCTCTATCCTCCTGTACTCTAAGGCTGTCCTCCTCATTATTGATGGCCCCACCAACGTTCGTATAATTCGTAAACTTACTGATCAAACCTCCTACATTCATGTCTAGAATATTTATATAAACCACAAACAGCAAGGGCTCCAACATTGATCCCTTTGGGACCCCACTGGACATAGGCTTCCAGTCGGAAAAACACCCCTCGACCATCCACTTCCTGCCACTTAGACAATTCTGGATCCAATTCACCAAATTTCTTGGATCTCATGCTCTTACCTTGGCTATCAGTTTCCCATGTGAGACCTTATCAAAAGCTTTGCTGAAGTCTACATCAAATTAATTGTCCTCATCTACACATCTGGTTACCACTTCGAAAATTTCAATCAAATTGGTCAGACATGACCTTCCCTTCACAAAACCATGTTGACTGTTCTCAATTAATCCCTGCCTCTCCAAATGCAGATGAATTCTGTCTCTCAGAATTGCTTCCAAGATTTTCCCCACCAGAGGTTAGACTGACTGGCCTGTGGCTGCCTGGTTTATCCCTTCCTCCATTCCTGAATAGTGGTAACACATTGGCTCTCCTCCAGTCCCCCAACACCTCTTCTGTGGCCAGAGAGGAATTAAATATTATTGCCAGCGCCCCTGCTATTTCCTCCCTTGCCTCACTCAACAGCCTGGGATACATTTCATCTGGCTGTGGAGACTTGTCAACTTTTAGGCCTGCCAGGCCACTCAGAACCTCCTCTCTAATTATGTTAATTTAAAAATGTTATAACCGTCCTTCTCCCTGATTTCTATACCAACAACATTCTTCGCACAAGTGAACACTGACACAAAGTATTCATTTAGAAACCTACCTACATCCTCCATCTCCACACACAGATTACCACTGTGGTCCTTTACGTGCCCTACTCTTTCCCTAGTTATTCTTTGATGTCCCCTTTCTACTCTTAAGGTACTTGTAAAACAACTTAGAATTTTCCTGTATATTACCTGCAGTTATCCTTTGATGTCCCCTTTCTGCTCTCCTAATTTTCTTTTTAAGTTCCCTCTTGCACATTCTATACGCCTCGAGATATTCTGCTGTTTTGAGCCCTCGCTATCTGCCATAAGCCTCCAGCAGAGGGCAGTAGAGCGGAGCTGCTGATTGGCTGTTGCGGGGGAAATTTGCATACATCTGTAGTGCTCACCCGAACTTGAACGTGTACCTGAGCAAGAGACCCTAGCTGTTCAAGTGAAAACATGCATCCAGCAGAGGGCAGTGGAGCGGAGATGCTCATTGGCTGTTGCGGGGGCAATTTGCATACGTCTGTTGTGCTCATCCTAACTTGAAGGTGGTTTGTGGAGGAGCTGTTGTCAAGTGACACTTAAACCCGAAACACTTTTTCAGTGTTACCCTCTCTACCCACCCCCCTCTAACCAAAAAAAACCCAACTGCTGTAAAGATCAAGAGTAAGGCTCGAGGGCAGGTAGAATTGAACCGTGAAGTCGCAGCCTGCAGGTAAGGGATTGGCTGGTGACTGGTAAGTAGTTTTTCTTCCATTTTCCCTCAGGTATTATCGTGCAGAGGTTGCTGAGTGAGTGCTTGCTGAGAAGGGGAGTGAATAACAGGTAAGCTCCTTCTTTCTTTTTCTTTTTTTATCTAGAGGAGATGGCAGGGAAGGTAGTACAATGTTCCTCCTGCAGAATGTTTGAGGTGAGGGACGCCATCAGCGTCCCTGCTGATTTCACCTGTGGGAAGTGCACCCATCTCCAGCTCCTCAGAAACCACGTTAGGGAACTGGAGCTCAGAGGTGGTCATAGATAGAAGCTTCAGGGATGTAGTTACTCTGAAGAATAAAGATAGATGGGTGACGGTGAGAGAGGGCTGGGAGGAAGCAGTCAATACAGGAATCCCCTGTGGTCGTTCCCCTTAGTAACAAGCATACAGCTTTGGATACTGTGGTGGGTGGGGGGGACTTACCAGGGGTAAGCCATGGGGTACAGGTCTCTGGCGAGTCTGTCCCTGTTGCTCAGAAGGGGAAGGGGGGAGAGGAGTAGAACATTAGTCATTGGAGACTCCATAGTTAGGGAGATAGATAGGAGATTCTGTGGGAACGAGATAGACTCACGGTTGGGGTGTTGCCTCCCAGGTGCCAGTGTGCGTGATGTCTCGGATCGTGTTTTCGGGATCCTTAAGGGGGAGCAGCCCCAAGTCATGGTCCACATAGGTGGAAACTTAGATCGAGGACAAATAGAGTTATTATCTCTAGGTTGTTACCCATGCCACGTGATAGCGAGACGAGGAATAGGGAGAGAGAGGAGTTGAACACGTGGCTACAGTGATGGTGCAGGAGGGAGGGTTTCAGATTTCTGGATAATTGGGGCTCATTCTGGGGTCGGTGGGACCTCTACAAACGGGATTGTCTACACCTGGACCAGACGGGTACCAATATCCTGGGGGGGAAATTTGCTAATGCTCTTCGGGGGGGTTTAAACTAGTTCAGCAGGGGCTTGGGAACCTGAATTGTAGCTCCAGTATACAGGAGGTTGAGAGTAGTGAGGTCATGAGTAAGATTTCAAAGTTGCAGGAGTGTACCGGCAGGCAGGAAGGTGGTTTAAAGTGTGTCTTCTTCAATGCCAGGAGCATCCGGAATAAGGTGGGTGAACTTGCGGCATGGGTTGGTACCTGGGACTTCGATGTTGTGGCCATTTCGGAGACATGGATAGAGCAGGGACAGCAATGGTTGTTGCAGGTGCCGGGGTTTCGATATTTCAGTAAGCTCAGGGAAGGTGGTAAAAGAGGGGGAGGGGTGGCATTGTTAATCAAGGACAGTATCACGGTGGCAGAAAGGACGTTTGATGAGGACTCGTCAACTGAGGTAGTATGGGCTGAGGTTAGAAACAGGAAAGGAGAGGTCACCCTGTTAGGGGTTTTCTATAGGCCTCCGAAAAGTTCCAGAGATGTAGAGGAAAGGATTGCAAAGATGATTCTGGATAGGAGCGAAAGCAACAGGGTAGTTGTTATGGTGGACTTTAACTTTCCAAATATTGACAGGAAACGCTATAGTTCGAGTACTTTAGATGGGTCCGTTTTTGTCCAATGTGTGCAGGAGGGTTTCCTGACACAGTATGTAGATAGGCCAACGAGAGGCGAGGCCGTATTGGATTTGGTACTGGGTACTGAACCAGGACAGGTGTTAGATTTGGAGGTAGGTGAGCACTTTGGTGATAGTGACCACAATTCGATTACGTTTACTTTAGAGGTGGAACGGGATAGGTATATACCGCAGGGCAAGAGTTATATCTGGGGGAAAGGCAATTATGATGCGATGAGGCAAGACTTAGGATGCATCGGATGGAGAGGAAAACTGTTAGGGATGGGCACAATGGAAATATGGAGCTTGTTCAAGGAACAGCTACTGCGTGTCCTTGATAAGTATGTACCTGTCAGGCAGGGAGGAAGTGGTTGAGCAAGGGAACCGTGGTTTAATAAAGCAGTCGAAACACTTGTCAAGAGGAAGAAGGAGGCGTATGTAAAGATGAGACATGAAGGTTCAGTAAGGGCGCTCGAGAGTTACAAGTTAGCTAGGGAGGACCTAAAGAGAGAACCAAGAAGAGCCAGGAGGGGACATGAGAAGTCTTTGGCAGGTAGGATCAAGGATAACCCTAAAGCTTTCTGTAGATATGTCAGGATAAACGAATGACTAGGTTAACAGTAAGGCCAGTCAAGGACAGTCGTGGGAAGTTGTGCTTGGAGTCCGAGAAGATAGGTGAGGTGCTAAATGAATATTTTTCGTCAGTATTCACACAGGAAAAAGACAATGTTGTCGAGGAGAATGCTGAGATTCAGACTACTAGACTAGAAGGGCTTGAGGTTCATAAGGAGGAGGTGTCAGCAATTCTGGAAAGTGTGAAAATAGATAAGTCCCCTGGGCCGGGTGGGATTTATCCTAGGATTCTCTGGGAAGCTTGGAAAAAGCTATCCACCCTGTCCATACCCCTTATAATTTTGTAGACCTCAATCAGGTCCCCCTCAACCTCCGTCTTTCCAACGAAAACAATCCTAATCTACTCAACCTTTCTTCATTGCTAGCACCATCCATACCAGACAACATCCTGGTGAACCTCCTCTGCACCCTCTCCTCTAAGAATCCACATCCTTCTGATAATTTGGTGACCAGAACTGCACGCAGTATTCCAAATGTGGCCTAACCAAAGTCCTATACAACTGTAACATGACCTGCCGACTCTTGTACTCAATACCCCGTCCGATGAAGGCAAGCATGCTGTATGCCTTCTTGACCACTCTATCGACCTGCGTTGCCACCTTCAGGGTACAATGGACCTGAACTCCCAGATCACTCTGTACATCAATTTTCCCCTGGACTCTTCCATTGACCGTATAGTTCGCTCTTGAATTAGATCTTCCAAAATGCATCACCTTGCATTTGTCCGCATTGAACTCCATCTACCATTTCTCTGCCCAGCTCTCCAATATATCTATATTTTGCTGTATTCTCTGACTGTGCTCCTCGCTATCTGCAACTCTTCCAATCTTAGTATCATCTGCAAACTTGCTAATCAGACCACCTATACCTTCGTCCAAATCATTTATGTATATCACAAACAACAGTGGTCCGAGCAAGGATCCCTGTGGAACTCCACTAGTCACCGTATTCCATTTTGAGACACTCCCTTCCACCACTACTCTCTGTCTCCTGTTGCCCAGCCAGTTCTTTATCCATCTAGCTAGTACATCCTGAACCCCATACGACTTCACTTTTTCCATCAAACGCCTTACTGAAGTCCATGTGTATGACATCTACAGCCCTTCCCTCATCAATCAACTTTGTCACTTCCTCAAAGAATTCTATTAGGTTTGTAAGACATGACCTTCCCTGCACAAAACCATGTTGCCTATCACTGATAAGTCTATTTTCTTCCAAATGTGAATAGATCCTATCTCTCAGTATCTTCTCCAGCAGTTTGCTTACCACTGACGTCAAGCTCAGAGGTCTATAATTCCCTGGATTATCCCTGCTGCCCCAACATTAGCAATTCTCCAGTCCTCCGGGACTTCACCCATGCTCAAGGATTATCATAGATCATAGAATTTACAGCGCAGAAGGAGGCCATTCGGCCCATCAAGTCTGCACCGGCTCTTGGAAAGAGCACCCTACCCAAGGTCAACACCGCCACCCTATCCCCATAACCCAGTAACCCCATTCAACACTAAGGGCAATTTTGGACACTAAGGGCAATTTATCATGGCCAATCCACCTATCCTGCACATCTTTGGACTGTGGGAGGAAACCGGAGCACCCGGAGGAAACCCACGCACACACGGGGAGGATGTGCAGACTCCGCACAGACAGTGACCCAAGCTGAAATCGAACCTGGGACCCTGGAGCTGTGAAGCAATTGTGCTATGCACAAGGCTACCGTGCTGCAAAGATATCTGTTAAGGCCCCAGCTATTTCGTCCCTCGCTTCCCTCAGTAACCTGGGATAGATCCCATCCGGACCTGGCGACTTGTCCACTTTAATGCCTTTTAGAATACCCAAAACATCCCCCTTCCTTATGCCGACTTGACCTAAAGTATTTAAACATCCATCCTTTGCATCCTGGGAGTGTTAATTACAAGGGGTCACGATTTCAAGGTGAGAGGGGGAAAGTTTAAGGGAGATGTGCGTGGAAAGTTTTTTACGCAGAGGGTGGTGGGTGCCTGGAACGCTTTGCCAGCGGAGGTGGTAGAGGCGGGCACAATAGCATAATTCAAGATGCATCTAGACAGATATATGAACGGACGGGGAACAGAGGGAAGTAGATCCTTAGAAAATAGGCGACAGGTTTAGGTAAAGGATCTGGATCGGCACAGGCTTGGAGGGCCGAAGGGCCTGTTCCTGTGCTGTAATTTTCTTTGTTCTTTTTAACCCATATATAAGGACAGGGCACACATGCTCGGTCTCTTTCCACAGGTGACGCTTAGAGAGTAGGACAGGGGCAGATCAGAAGCATCACACCCACCACGTGGCTTAGCGCAGACTGGTTAGTTAGACTGAGTTACTATAGCAAGATTAGCAGGAGAGTCAAACTCATAGTGAACTGTGCTAATGGTTCAATAAATCACATTGAACTTACTTCAAAGTCTGGAGTATCTTTTGGTCAAAGCTGCATCGAGTTGCAGCCTGTGTTATCCCAGAGTACATAACACAACAGGTAGCTTAATTATAAAAATGGTACTGCTGTTTCCAGATCATTCCCAATCATCATGTGCTAGATTACTTGAGCTACCATTTCTTAGATCACTCTCATGCGTGAGAAGTCATGAGGGATATACCAGGTCATGAGGTCAGAGATTGTGGTTGACAACAATTCGGCTGCTGCTGCAGATGTCCACAGTGTCTCATGATGCTCAATTTTGATGCTGCTGAATCTGTTGAGTCTATTTCATTTAGCACAGGGCAGCACGGTGACTCAGTGGTTAGCACTGCTGCCTCACAGCGCTGAGGACCCGGGTTCAATCCCGGTCCCAGGTTACTGTCCGTGTGAAGTTTACCCATTCTTCCCGTGGCTGCGCGGGTCTCACTCCCACAGCCCAATGATGTACAAGGTAGGTGATTGGCCACACTAAATTGCCCCCTTAACTGGGAAAAAAACAACTGGGTACTTTGAAACATTTTTTTTTTTAAAGCACAGTGGTATCATAGAATCAAAGAATTTACAGTGCAGAAGGAGGCCATTCGGCCCATCGAGTCTGCATCGGCTCTTTGAAAGAGCACTCTACCCAAGCCCACAACTCCACCCTATCCCCAAACCCAGTAACCCCACCCAACACTAAGGGCAATTTTGGACACTAAGGGCAATTTGGCATGGCCAATCCACCTAACCTGCACATCTTTGGACTGTGGGAGGAAACCGGAGCACCCGGAGAAAACCCACGCACACACGGGGAGAACGTGCAGACTCCACACAGACAGTGACCCAAGCCGGAATCGAACCTGGGACCCTAGAGCTGTGAAGCAATTGTGCTAACCACAATGCTACCGTAGTGTCAACACATGGTGGAGGGTGTCCGCAGTGATCAATCCTATCAATACCATCGCGGACAGATGCATCTGCAAAAGGTAGATTGGTGAGGACAAGGAAAAGTATATTTTTCCCTCGTGTTGGTTCCCTCACCACCTGACACAGGCCCAGTCTGGCAGTTATGTTCTTTAGGACTCAGTTAGCAGTCAGTAGTGGATGACTGACATCCACAAAGATCGATTTCACAAAATACTATAATATTTATAAAAATGGGAATTTTTGAGAAATTCTGGCCGAAACCAGCAATATTAGATATTCAAAAAGGAAGTTAGATAAGTATCCGTTTGGAAAGAACAATGAAGATTACAGATATTACCAGCACTGGCTTTTTTTTTCAGGAAGCAAAAGGAACTTAGTGTTTCTTAAAGTCGCGTTCAACATACGCTGGTAGCCAGAAATGGAATGGAATGGAATAGGAAGCGAATAGGGAGTCCATAATGAGTTTGGATAGAGATGGCTTGGCATGGCTCGTCTTTGTTGCAAACTATGAAGCCAAATTCCTAAGTGTCCAAGAGCAAACCACACCTGCCCGGGATGGTGGAGATCAAGGTGCACTCCTTCTCCACAATTTGAGGGAGTTTCTTCTTCACCTTGCAAGGCACAGAATGCGTCAGAGCCTTTACAGGTGAGCCCCTTAATATGGGAGCCAGGGAGTGCAAATAAAGAAGCCTCACCAAGCTTTGGGTTCCTGCACCCAAGCCTGGAATGGGACCAGAAGCACTAGTTGGATCCATTACATGGCGTGAACAGATGGGTGACTAGAATTGGGAGACCATCTCCACTGAGGTAGTGGTTGAAGCAGGTATGATAGTGACATGAATAGGATGGGAATAGAGGGGTACGGACCCCGGATGTGTAGAAGGTTTTAGATTAGACAGGCAGCATAGTCGGCGCAGGCTTGGAGGGTCAACGGACCTGTTCCTGTGCTGAACGTTTCTTTGTTCTTTCTTAAGAACATATTTGTTCTTAAGGGCAGCACGGTAGCATTGTGGATAGCACAATTGCTTCACAGCTCCAGGGTCCCAGGTTCGATTTCGGCTTGGGTCACTGTCTGTGCGGAGTCTGCACGTCCTCCCCGTGTCTGCGTGGGTTTCCTCCGGGTGCTCCGGTTTCCTCCCACAGTCCAAAGATGTGCAGGGTAGGTAGAGTGGCCATGATAAATTGCCCTTAGTGTCCAAAATTGCCCTTGGTGTTGGGTGGAGGTGTTGAGTTTGGGTGGGGTGCTCTTTCCAAGAGCCGGTGCAGACTCAGGGGGCCGAATGACCTCCTTCTGCACTGTAAATTCAATGATAATCTATGATTAATCTAGGACAAAGGTTCGGCACAACATCGTGGGCCGAAGGGCCTGTTCTGTGCTGTATTTTCTATGTTCTATGTTCTATTTGTCTACATGGAGATGGACATGTAATTTACAGCAAATATGATTAAGTGGGCACTACGAATGCACGTTGTTTACTAGCTGGGGAAGGGAGGGGCAAAATACTGGCATAATGATATAGTCGTTAGCACTGTTGCTTCACAGCGCCAGGATCCCAGGTTCGATTCCCGGTTGCACGTTCTCCCTGTGTCTGCAGGGGTTTCTGGGTGCTCCGGTTTCCTTCCACATATCCCGAAAGACGTGCTGTTAGATAATTTGGACATTCTGAATTCTCCCTCTGTGTACCTGAACAGGCGCCGGATTGTGGCAACTAGGGGGTTTTCACAGTAACTTCATTACAGTGTTAAAGTCAGCCTAATTGTGACAATAGAGATTATATTTTAGTATTTAAAGTATTTTAGGGCACATGTTCAGCAACAATATGCACACATATCATACAAAGTCCTACTGTTCAACAAATCAACAATGCGCATTTTTAAGTTCTTAAATTTGCTGTTTAGAAATGTGACAACTGAACTACTCTAATTAACTATAAAATTATGAAAGTTTGTCACAGTATTTTAAAAAATATACAATCTTTTTAAAGTTTTCTCTCAAACTCAAAAACTTTCTTCAGGAAAAGCCTGGAGAAAACAGCTATATTTCATAGCTAGTAGATCACCCATGGCGTTGTTCACTGCAAATCAGAGACTGACCTTTTTACAACAATATAGCTGTTCATACCAAGATGGGGATAAAATAATACTGACTGAATAAACCAAATTCATTTGCATTCAATGGTATTCTAGGATTTTTAAATGGTTCTTTGTTGATTGAATTCCACAACTTTCATTTTTTTTCATGAAAATTATAAGTAAAGTATAAATGTAAAGTATATATTCCAACATCCAAGTTTTTGAATGTTAATGCTGATGGAATTCAAGGTGCACAAATTGGACATAGGCATCTGGTATGTAGCAGTACTCAGGAAAGCACAATGGGTTTAAGCTGCAACATCAGGCACACTGGTGGATTGTCCTGGAGTTTGCATTCATGGATCATTCCTTGCAGGGGGACCTGGAATTTGGCAAAGCACAGAGATTTGAGTGTGAAGTTTGCGTCACTGGTAAATTCCAGGTGTCTCTCAGTGAGGAGGCAGAAAGAACATGACTAAGCCTGGCATTACTGAGTGTAGTGGAGGCTGGGAAAACTTGGGAAAGGATAAACCTCACAATCAGAATTCAGCTAACAAATACAGCTCTAAGAGTAAATATCAAGTTCATGCCCAGGATTTCAGGAGCGGTTGAAGATTGCAAGAAAAATTAATGAAAGTATTAAATGTCTCAAAAGAAAAATCAGTGGATAAGCAAAATTGTGCTATTGTGATATACATTAAAATTTTATTTAAATTCATTTTGAAAAAGAAACTTAAGCTGTTTACAAAAACTGGCTCAAGAAAATACCGATATATACAAATACCCGACAGGATATTCATTGAGAAAGAGTGAATGTCATATGACACATTTAACATTGGCAGTCTCCTCACAGAGCTACCTATAGGCATCGGAGGTAGGTATCTAAGTGCGAAACAAATTAGGTTTCCCATAGCTGCTGCCTTATGCAGGAAACAATGTGTACCATTACCCTGCATATAATACATAATTAATCTCTCAAAAGTCTCCATCTCAAAGTCATATCAGTTAGAAGATTCCGCAAACGGATGAACAAACCACAGCCCAAAATTTGGGGACAGAAAATTGGCCAGGTTTCCAGCTCTTTAATGTCAGGAAATCATGATGGAAATCAAGCTGGATGGGCACCAGGTAAGTAAAAGATTGGAACTGGCTGTTGATATCCAGAAATTAATCATGCCAAAGGCAAAGTTTGGGGTGAAACGATTGCCTGTTGAACATAATAGTTGAAAAGTCACACCTTCAGAAAAATTGGGGAGCTGACTGGAGAGCAAAGCTTATTTGACAAGGATAATGTCAAATTACTGACTAATGGAAAACACAGGAACCTACCCAAATTAAATTGCAGGGCTTCCGCCACTAGAGCTCTGTGGCAAGGACACTGAACTGTGCAGTTAACTTGAACAACTGCATATCCAGTCATATCACAACCAGGATATACGCGGATCGACTTTTTCGTGGTGGGGAAGGCTTTGTTGGCTGGGGTTAAGGGGTCGGAATACTCAGCAATTGCAGTGTCAGATCATGCTCCGCATTGGGTGGATATGGTGCTGGAGAAGGGGGTAGCGCAGAGGCCGGAGTGGAAGTTAGGTGTGGGACATTTGGGGGACCAAGTGTTCTGTGGCAAAACTGAAAAGGTAATTAAGGAATATGTAGGTTTCAACTGTACGGGTGAGGTGTCGAAGGCAGTTGTCTGGGAGGCTCTAAAGGCAGTGGTGAGGGGGGAGGTGATCTCGTTTAAGGCCAGGGTGGACAAACAGGAGAGGTTGGAGCGGCAGAGGGTAATAGATGAGATGTTGGAGGTAGATAGGAGTTATGCAGAAGATGGGGACCCAGCGAAGCTGGAAAAGTGGAAGGAACTACAGGCAAGCTTCGACCAACTGTCTACCAGGAAGGCGGTGCGCCAACTGAGACGAGCAAGGAGTGCAGTTTACGAACATGGAGATAAGGCTGTTAGGTCAGCTCCCGAGGGAAGCAGCGGCAAGGGAAATTGTGCAGGTGAGGGATAGGACAGGGAAGTTGTTGGTGGCGCTGGAACTGATTAACAAAGTTTTTGAGGAATTTTATGAGAGGTTGTACAGAGCCACCCGGGGGAGGTCGTGAGATGCAGGAATTTCTAGATGGGTTGGAGTACCCGAGGTTAGGGGAGGGGGACAGGGCTACATTAGGAGCGATAGTGGAGAAGGAGATAAAGGATGCGATTGGGAGGATGCAGTCGGGGAAGGTGGCAGGACTGGATGGGTTTCCGGTGGAATATTATAAAAAATTCAAGGATAAGCTGCCACCCCTGATGGTGGGGATGTTTGAAGAGGCGATAGGGAAGGGGGTGTTGCCACAAACCTTTCAGGGGCAGGCATCAATTTCCCTGTTGCTAAAAAAAAGATAAGGATCCGACGGAGAGGATGGTTCCACTTGTAGGAAAAACTAGAACCAGAGGACACCATCTCAAACTAAAGGGACAATCCTTTAAAACAGAGATGAGGAGGAATTTCTTCAGCCAGAAGGTGGTGAATCTGTGGAACTCTTTGCCACTGAAGGCTATGGAGGCCAATTCATTGACTGTCTTTAAGACAGAGATAGATAGGTTCTTGATTAATAAGTGGATCAGGGGTTATGGGGAGAAGGCACAAGAATGGGGATGAGAAAAATATCAGCCATGATTGAATGGCGGAGCAGACTCGATGGGCCGAGTGGCCTAATTCTGCTCCTATGTTTTATGGTCTTATGGAGTGTGGGTCGTATAGGCCCATATCACTTCTGAATGTGGACGCAAAAGTATTGGCGACGGTACTGGCGGATAGGCTGGAGAGTGCCTCCCGAAGGTGATAGGTGAAGATCAGATGGGGTTTGTGAAAGGGAGGCAGCTCTTTTCAAACATTAGAAGGGTATTGAACGTTGTTATGGCACCGGCAGAGGGAAAGGAAACCGAGGTGGTTGTGGCATTGGTACTTGATGGCAGTTCTGGAGCGGTTTGGGATTGGACCAAGATTTGTGAATTGGGTAAAGCTACTATATAAGGCGCCGAGGGTGAGTGTCTGCACAAACAACATCAGCTCGAGATACTTTTCTCTCCACCGTGGGACTAGGCAGGGATGTCCTATGTCCCCTCTGCTGTTTGCACTCGCGATTGAGCCGTTGGCCATCGCACTAAGAAGTTCGGGGGTATGGAAAGGAATAGTGCGGGGGAGGATAGAGCATAGGGTGTCCTTTTATGCCGATGACTTGCTGTTGTACGTGTCGGAACCAAGTGTGTCGATAGGGGGAATATTGGAGACTGCTTCGAGTGTTTGGGTCTTTCTCGGGGTACAAGCTGAATCTGGACAAGAGTGAGTATTTTGTGGTATCTCGGCCGGGTGTGGGGGCAGGGGTGGGGGGGCTGCCATTCCATAGGGCAGGGACTCACTTTAGGTACCTGGGGGTGCAGGTTGCCCGGGAGTGGTGGTGGTGGGGTGGGGTGGAGGGGGGGGGGGCCTCCGCAGGTACAACATTTCTAGTTTGGTGGGGAGAGTGAAAGCTGATCTGACAAGGTGGGATGGTCTCCCTCTGTCACTGGCGGGTCGGGTACAGGCGGTTAAAATGAACGTGTTGCCATGATTTCTGTTTATTGTTCAATGCCTGCCAATTTTCCTACCAATGGCTTTTTTCAGAGAGATTGAGGGAAGGATTCCGTCGTTCATATGGGGAGGGAAGGTGGCCAGAGTTAGAAATGTGCTACTACAGAGGGGAAGGCAGGGGGTTTGGGTCTTCCAAACCTGATGTATTATTACTGAGCGGCGAATGTGGAGAAGGTGCGGGGCTGGGTCAGAGGGGTTGATTCCCAGTGGGTCAGAATGGAGGAGAGTTTGTGCAGGGGGTCGGAATTGGCAACAGCGCCACTTCCCCGATAGCCACGGGGAAGTACTCAGGGAGTCCGGTAATAATAGCTTCATTGAGAATTTGGAGGCAGTTTCGCCAAATCTTCGGGTTGGGGGCAGGGTCAAGGGAAATGCCGATTCGGGGGAACCCCAGATTTGAACCAGGGACGTGGGATGTAAATTTTCGGAAATGGGAGAAGAAGGGGAGAAGACACTGAAGGATTTGTTTCTTAGGGGTCGGTTTGCAGGATTGAAGGAGCTGGAAACGAAGTATGGGCTGGAGCAGGGGGAAATGTTTAGATACATGCAGGTTCGAGATTTTGCCAGAAAGGAGATACAGAACTTCCTGGAGGAGCCAGCCTCCACATTGCTGGAGGAGGTGCTGACGACAGGGGGACTGAAGAAGGGGGTAGTGGCAGCGGTCTACGGAGCTATTTTGTAGGAGGAGAAGGCACCGCTGGAAGGGATCAAAGCAAATTGGGAGGAAGAGTTGGGAGAGGATATGGAGGAGGGGTTCTGGTGTGAGGTGCTCCGGAGAGTGAATGCCTCCACCTCGTGTGCGAGGTTGGGGCTGATACAGCTGAAGGTGGTATACAGAGCACACCTCACGAGGGCGAGGATGAACCGATTCTTTGAAGGAGTAGAAGATATGTGTGAACGTTGTGGGGGGGCGCGCGAACCACGTTCATATGTTTTGGTCCTGTCCAAAGCTAGAGGATTACTGGAAGGAGGTTTTTCGGTAGAACCCAAGAAATTTTGAATTAGAATCCAATTGGAAACAAAAAACCACAAGTGTTCAAGCAGTTCTGATTAATAGTCAAAATTCGGAAGTGTGTGTATGCATGCGTAACTAACAGAGATAAGATAAAACTGATAGATTTTGTTGCATCAAAACTGTTGGAAGTCTGTATTTTTGGAAATTAGCGCAAGCCGTACCCGCAATTACAACATCACCTTAGCCCCGTTCCAAATTTAAACGAAGCAAGCGGATAGGAGAGATGGTCATGCAGGCAATGCAGCACCTCATGAACCCTGAGGAATTTGCGGTCGCAGCGACCAGCAGCAGGAGAGTGGGATAGTGTCCCATTTGGGAAGAGGAAATTCGGAAATATATCAAGGGCAAAGGATGGCCCATGTGAAATGATTTCTGCAATAATGACGATTCAGGTCCCGGAAGTATAGGGCATACTTGGTGGGAGAACATGAGTGAGATCCATAAAAAGAGCTTAGCAAAAGCGCGTAAGCCGATGGCAATTGTGTCCTGTCTGGCACAATTGCGAGGCACAGTGGAGGTCGTCAGGACGCTCCGCAAAAAAATAGAAGGCATACATCGTATGAGTAAAATCGATGTATGCGAAGTTGAGAAAGAGAACCTGGAATTAAAAAGGAAATTAGCAGCAAAGGACGAAGAGGTGGCTGACGCCAAACGGGGTCACCAGTCTTGTCTGGCGCATTTGAGTAGTTTCCAGTCCCAGCATGAAAAGGCTTATCAGGACACGCAGCGTGCAGTCCTGGTAAAGAAAGAAACAGAAAAGCAGGTAGAGACGCTCCAGAAACAATGCAGTGATCTCAAGGCAGCCTTGAGAGCGCTCCACGCTGCAACCACAGAACAAAGACAGAGCACCATAGATCATGCAAAATGCCAGAAGCAGATTGCAGAGCTGCAATCACTGCTTTCTGTCCAGAAAGGATTTCAGGAAACCTTTGGGGAAAAGTTAGACCAGGAAGACGGCCCTGATTGGGAAGAGTTACAAGAAACAGCGCAGAGATATGTTCAGGGAACATGTGCGCAGGAAAAGCCCCAAAGGAGAAAAGCACCCCAACCCCCCACACAGCAGGTAGTTCAGGCTCCAATGAACCCTGTAACCATCCTCCGCACAGCCACACCGGACGATGCGGCATATCTATATTCCACCCCCTTAACAGTGACCCAATTACGGGACGCGTGCGAGAAGATCACACCGTTCCTCCCCAGCTCAGACCCCCACCAGTTCTTTGCCACAGTTAGACGCCAGGCGCACATGTGACGAGAGAGAGCATGTAAAGCTCATGGTTCTAAGTTTAGATCCGTCGGTAACAGCAGCCCTTCCCGATCCACAGAATGTAGGAGGAGGCACCCTTGCAGAAATGCATACCGCGATCCTGGATGCGATCGGGTATAACCGGGGTGACCCCGTAGAAGGCCTCAATAAGTGCAGGCCACCCCACAGCGTTTGCTGGACGCCTGTGGATTCATTTCACAGCAGTTTTTGGAAATTTAGAACGTGCCCATTTGTCCCAAGATGGTATGGCCAAATGGACCCGCACCCTTATCTCCCATGCCACAGAGGCAGGATAAAAAGCCTGTAAGAATTATGACCCCTCAGAGGAAATCCACAATGAGAAATGGGGTTTAAAAAGATTGTCCCGCGCCTGGGAGCAGTCTGTACAAAGCAAACCCGCAGTTAAAAATCCTGAAGAACAGCAGGCAGAAGCAGACAAACCCGCAGTTAAAAATCCTGAAGAACAGCAGGCAGAAGCAGATAAACCCGCAGTTAGGGAACCCGAGGAAGAGCAGGCAGACATGCATCCAGTTAAAACGCACCAGAACCCCGCATGGGTAAACAAAGGAAGCAACAGCCCCCCCCGAAACCACCGGAATGTTATAATTGCGGACAATTAGGACATTACACACAAGAATGTCAAGCCACCCTGAAACTGCAACGGAACCAGCCCACAAATGCCCCCCAAACCAGCAAAGACACCAACAGCCCCGACCCCCCCACCCAGGGAACCACACCCAAGGGAACAATGCACCAGAGAGCCTGCTGCACCTTATGAGCCCCAGGGGTCATGTTACAACTGTGGGCAGCCAGGACACTTCGCCCGAGATTGCAGGAGACCCCCACCAGCTAGACTAGCCCCCAGATATGGAAGAGAACACCACCCACAGCAGCTACAAGGTCCCAGCTGCCCCTTGCAAACTGTGAGCGTTACCCACCACTTCTCATGGCAGCGTTACCTCAGCAAGGCCACTTCATTTTTGTTTCACTCCTCCTTCCTTTCTTCTTCGGTCACGCTGCACTCCTTCCATATGCTAATTACACCCCAGCCCAAATGTGATTTACAATGTCCCGTATTCTGATGGAACCTACAGAATGTTTCATGTTGTTCGTACGTTTATTTAAGTGTTGTTCGTCCGACAGGAGAATTTTTCCACCCGCTTGTTCAGAGGAACTAGCTTTTCAGCTGATACCTGTTCAGGTTTCAGACGCCCGATCGTAACTGCTCTTCTGATTCAAGGATAAAATCACTGTAGCAACCCCACCACCATGACTACATTTTTGCCCGTTCTTGTCGGTTGCTCAGGCAGTAGAGAAACAGCGCGAGACCCGCCCTGCCTGGGGACCACCCCCGTTGGTCAAACACGCTCGGGTAGGGGAGATACGGCATTGGTAGCCGTCCTACCCGGGGACTCCATCCAAATCTTACCCGTCGCGGCCCATATTCGACATTTTCCTTTCAAAACAGTTTTATTTATTTAGGCAACCTTTAGGTTGCTGCCATATGCTATTTACATCCTAGCGCATTTGGATGGTAAATCAGCACTGGTCATGATTGGGAAGAGTGCCGTGTCCTACAATTTGTTGTGAAAAAAAAAGTGAGGGAGTCACACATAGTGACCAATTATAAGGGTATAATTGGCCCCAAAAAGGACAGACACACTAACACACCGGATATTAAACCAAGGTACTTACAGATACTATGCTTGTTTTCACAGAACTCCAGAACCGGAGAAAAACAGAGAACACAAAGAAAGACAAAGAAAGAGGACAGCCATGAGGACTTCGTTCATCGTGCTCAACACTCTTTTGATGAACATTTGGTTGCGCGGGAACGCGGACCCCATTACTTCAAACCCCCCTGCCGTTAATGTTTCACTGCCCCGCAGTACCGAGGGCCCAGTCACCACCACGCTGCATTATCCTGGTGTGCTAAGTTCATAACCTGGTACTCTCTGTCTTACGTAATTGAAGCACTGTTAACGTTGGCAATACTCTGCTGTGCAGTGCAGACTATGCGCCTCCGCAAACGGAGAAGGAGAGCGTACCGCGCTCGAACCCTGGTATATCAGATCCGATCCCCTATATTCGGGTATGACCAGACCCCAGACCCCCGCTACCTATAAAACCATAATAATAAAACATGCACTTGCGTTTTTCTGTAAATAAAAAAATGTACAAAACCCCAGTAACAGAAAATGTATGATCCTGCGCTTGACTGCCAAGCCAGGAAAGAGTATATTGAATGTTATAATTGTTGTTTTATGTTTTAGATAGATAGGATGATGCAATGCTCGATGAGTGTATTTAGGTAAAATTAGAGGTTCCAAGTTTTTATTTTGTAGATACATGCCCCTGGCTGACATAGCGCCCTCAAGAATTGTTAAGGTAAATTTTTGTGCATAGCTAGGGTCAGAGTAGTGGCCATGTAGGAGGTGTCCCCCCGGTCAGGGAACGGAAAGGACAAAATTTATGTGATCCTTCACGCTTCGCGTTAGGATCACAAGGAGGGTCTGTAGCCACCTAAAATGGCTGATTCCCGATTAATTTGGCCAAAACCCGATATAAAATGGCTAACCGAAAAGGCTGATGGGAAAATCAGCCAACAGGACTCAAACGGAAGGCTGCAGGTAAAACAGTGTATTCGCCTCTGGGGGAAGCCAGACTGATCAAATCATGCAGCCATTAACATCACAACAATCCAACCATCTGCATAGTGAACAGCCATCCCCGGGAACAATTGCTATACATTAGCATTTGTAAAGCTACTCCAGACCTCTCGGCACCAAGAGAGGCTAACACAAAGAAAGGTGGGCAACCACCCCCCGATCAAGGAATGCCCCATTATTGGAGCATATCGAACCGAGTGATTGGGACCAAGTCCAATCACTTGGAACCAGGGTCAAGGTCCGCCCCGAGAGGCGGGAAGACCCTAGCTAACTATAAGAATAGGGGCCAAGTTCAGATCGACCCTTCTCTTCCTGCTCGCAACCTTCGCAAGAACCTTCGACAAAGAAATAAGTAAGCTTGACTCCAGCGATCGCTACCAGATAGAGACTCCTAGCCATCGACCTGTATCAGCCTTTGAATCCCGCAGGCTCAGACCAATTCGAAAGACTATTTGTTTCCCTGACCTGGTGGGCCATTCCCAAAGTTAAGTATTGGCCTGTAGTGGTAGGTGTTAGTCTAGAAGTAGGATTATTGTATCAGTATTTATTGCTGTATATATAATAAACTCTCTCCAAAAAGATCCAGCTACTCTCTCCAAAAAGATCCAGCTAACTCTCTCCAGGAAGATCCAGCTAACTCTCTCCAGGAAGATGCAGCTAACTCTCTCCAGGAAGATCCAGCTAACTCTCTCCAGGAAGATGCAGCTAACTCTCTCCAGGAAGATCCAGCTAACTCTCTCCAGGAAGATGCAGCTAACTCTCTCCAGGAAGACCCAGCTAACTCTCTCTGGGAAGATCCAGCTAACTCTCTCTGGGAAGATGCAGCTAACTCTCTCTGGGAAGATCCAGCTAACTCTATCCGGGAAGATACAGCTAACTCTCTCCGGGAAGACCCAGCTAACTCTCTCTGGGAAGATCCAGCTAACTCTCTCCAGGAAGATGCAGCTAACTCTCTCCAGGAAGATGCAGCTAACTCTCTCCAGGAAGATCCAGCTAACTCTCTCCAGGAAGATCCAGCTAACTCTCTCCAGGAAGACCCAGCTAACTCTCTCTGGGAAGATCCAGCTAACTCTCTCTGGGAAGATCCAGCTAACTCTCTCTGGGAAGATCCAGCTAACTCTCTCCAGGAAGATGCAGCTAACTCTCACTGGGAAGATCCAGCTAACTCTCTCTGGGCAGATCCAGCTAACTCTCTCCAGGAAGATCCAGCTAACTCTCTCCTGGAAGATCCAGCTAACTTTCTCCAGGAAGATCCAGCTAACTCTCTCTGGGGAGATCCAGCTAACTCTCTCTGGGGAGATCCAGCTAACTCTCTCCAGGAAGATCCAACTAACTCTCTCCGGGAAGATCCAGCTAACTCTCTCTGGGAAGATCCAGCTAACTCTCTCCGGGACGACCCAGCTAACAGTCGCCACAAGGCCACTGTGTGTTCTCCGGAAAGCCTCTGGGTGCTATTTCCTAGAACTACCGAGCCTGAAGACAAGCCACGAACTGAAAGCAAAGTTTTAAGGTGCCTCTCCAGGAAAGTTAAGTGTACTGCATGTTTAAACAGCAGAGTACCTGAATGAATGAATCCACAAGGATCATCATTACAGGATGCAAACCAAAGACTTTAATCTGTAAGCTTGCTGTGAAGAAAAGTGTGCTAAAACCATCATCTGGAACTATGGGCTCGACCGAACAGCCACACTACGCACAGAAAGCAGCATGCCAGGATGCAATATGGTCAATAGAAGTCAGGAGATTCCGCTCCCGGAATCTACTCGGTTGCAATGCATCGTGAGATCTAACACAGTCCTGCGAGAGGTTGCGATGTGAATTCTGCAAATTGTGGGCGGATTCACTTTGTGGCAAATCTGCATATTAGATCGAAACAGCTAATCTCACTCTAATATGCAGTTTCCCGAGGCATAGGGATCTATTCCCCTCACCTCGGAGACCTCTGGTCAGCACCGTTCAGTACTGATAGCCACAAACGTGGTCCAGATGGAATGGAACTCTTGGGGATCTCCCAAGGGATAGAAGGCCCCCCAGGTGCATTACTTTGGGGCAGGTAGTGTGGCGACCAGAATTGAACACTATACTCCAAGTGTGGCCTAACTAAGGTTCGATACAGCTGTAACATGACTTGCCCATTCTTATACTCAATGCCCTGGCCAATGAAGGCAAGCATGCCGTATGCCTTCTTGACTACCTACTCCACCTGTGTTGCCCCTTTCAGCGACCTGTGGATCTGTACACCTAGATCTCTCTGACTTTCAATACTCGAGGGTTCAACCATTCACTGTATATTCCCTACCTGTATTACCTCACATTTGTCCGGATTAAACTCCATCTGCCATCTCTCCGCCCAAGTCGCCAAACGATCTAAATCCTGCTTCATCCTCTGACAGTCCTCACTGCTATCCACAATTCCACCAACCTTTTGTGTCGTCTTAAAAATTACCAATCAGACCAGTTATATTTTCCTCCAAATCATTGATATATACTACGAACAGCAAAGGTCCCAGCACTGATCTCAGCAGAACACCACTTGTCACAGCACTCCAATCAGAAAAGCACCCTTCCATTGCTACTCTTTGCCTTCTATGACCTAACCAGTTCTGTATCCATCTTGCCAGCTCACCTCTGATCCCGTGTGACTTCACCTTTTGTACCAGTCTGCCATGAGGGACCTTGTCAAAGGCCTTACTGAAGTCCATATAGACAACATCCACTGCCCTACTTGCATCAATCATCTTTGTGACCTCCTCGAAAAACTCTATCAAGTTAGTGAGACACGACCTCCCCCAACAGCGATGGGCAGCATGGTAGCATAGTGGTTAGCACAGTTGTTTCACAGCCCCAGAGTCCCAGGTTCAATTCCCGGCTTGGGTCACAGTCTGTGTGGAGTCTGCACATTCTCCCCGTGTGTGCGTGGGTTTCCTCCGGGTGCTCCGGTTTCCTCCCACTGTCCAAAGATGTGCAGGTTAGGTGGATTAGCCATTCTAAATTGCCCTTAGTGGGGTTACTGGGATAAAGGGGATAGGGTGGAGGTGTGGGGCGTAAGTAAGGTGCTCTTTCCAAAGGCGGGTGCAGACTCGATGTGCTGAATGGCCTCCTTCTGCACTGTAAATTCTAATATTCTATGATTCACAAAACCATGCTGCCTCTCACTAATATGACCACTTGCTTCCAAATGGGAGTAGACCCTATCTCGAAGAATTCTCTCCAGTAATTTCCCTACCACTGACGTAAGGCTCACCGGTCTGTAGTTCCCTGGAATATCCTTGCTACCCTTCTTAAACAAAGGAACAACATTGGCTATTCTCCAGTCCTCCAGGACATTACCTGAAGACAGTGAGGATCCGAAGATTTCTGTCAAGGCCTCAGCAATTTCCTCTCTTGCCTCCTTCAGTATTCTGGGTTAGATCCCATCAGGCCCTGGGGACTTATCCAGTTAATATTTTCAAGACGCGCAACACCTGTTCTTTTTCGATCTCAATGTGACCCAGGCTATCTACACACCCTTCTCCAGGCTCAGCATCCACCAATTCCTTCTCTTTGGTGAATACTGATGCAAAATAGTCAGTTAGTACCTCGCCCATTTCCTCTGGCTCCACACATAGATTCCCTCCCCTGTCCTTCAGTGTTACTTGGGTGCTAGTCTGGCATTGCCAAGGTGCCCAGGTGGCACTGCCAGCATACCAGGTTGGCACTGCCAAGATGCCAAGCTGGCATTTTTAACGTGGTGGCGAGTGTACCAGGGGTGCACTGCATGGGTGTTGGAGGAGCGGTGTGGGGGGCCCAGGAGCCCCCTCAGTGAGTTGGGGGGGGGGGTCGCATTGGGGGCTCCAGAGATCTGAACATCATTTAAAAATGGTGTCCTGGTCTCTCACTACACTGAGGAGCATGTGCAGCCTCGGTCCTGTGTTCTCCGCTGAGGCTCCCTTTCTAACCAGAGTGACATTTGGTAGCGTCGTGTTTCTCTGGTAAACAAGCGGCGAAACGCGCTTACTATGGGACTTTGTTCCCATTTAGTTAAATCGCGCCCAAAGACTCTTTCTTCTGACTTCACTTATGATTTTTACCACTTTCCACCCCTCTGTGTTTGTCTATCTTTTGTGTGTGCACATAGAGGGTGGGGGCAAGTATTAGGTGTCATTAACCAGTTGTGTTTACTGCATATTTCATGTTAGTTCTTGTTATAAATAATCAGTAATCATGTGTACATTTACAAACCTGATGACTATGATTACTGGGCAGCCAGGGGCCAAAGACTGTGGATATTTTTATAAGAACTATTGGTTTATGTGTGATTGTGTTGTGTTGCGATGTGACTCCAGGGCAGTGGGGCTGAAATTGACCGCACACTAGCCCAGGGTGTTGTAACACATTTTCATGTGTTTCACTGCACACTTACCATGTGCAACAAAATTATTGAATGTCCGAGAACGATATACACATCCTATATGTCTTTATATACACAACATTCTGGACCTTGAAATTGCAGGTCTGGTTGAAATATGTGTCTCTTTATCGAATAGAAGTAATTGAATTACATTTGCTATCAAAGGAATGCATCCACATTCTTTAAAATCAGCACAGATACCAAAGATCAGATCTGTTGAGTATGCCTATTGCAGCATGCAGAAAGATT
The DNA here is from genome assembly GCF_047496885.1 of Scyliorhinus torazame. Classification (NCBI taxonomy): domain Eukaryota; kingdom Metazoa; phylum Chordata; class Chondrichthyes; order Carcharhiniformes; family Scyliorhinidae; genus Scyliorhinus; species Scyliorhinus torazame. The sequence continues at coordinate 142,595,147 of NC_092718.1, read as the reverse complement.
GTATCTGCTATACAGAATAATATCATTGGAACTCTGCATGGAATACATGAGCATTTAAATGCAAACATACATTGCTACTCTAGAAAGGTTGCAGAGGATGTTGCCTGGGCTGGAGTGTCACGCCTATGAAGTGAGGCTGGGATTGTTTTCCTTAGAGCAGAGAAGACCAAGAGGGAGACCTCATTGACATGTACAAAATTATGAAGGACATAGATGGGAGGAACATTCCACCTGATTATAATGGTCAATAACCAGGGGACATAGATTTACAGTAAGGGGCAGGAGGTTTAGAGGGGATTTGAGGAAAATCTTTTTCACCCAGACGGTGGTGGAAATCTAGAACTCACTGCCTGAAAGTGCGGTAGAGGGGGGAACCCTCACAACATTTAAGCAGCATTTAGATGAGCACTTGAAACGCCATAGTATACAAAACTATGGACCAAGTGCTGGTGAATGGGATTAGAATAGATAGGTGGTTGACGGCTAGTGCAAACAATGGGTCGAAAGGTCTCTTTCCATGTGGTTAAACTCTATGACTCCATTACTCTGACTCCTAAGCCAAACCATGCACTCTTCCAAGATCATCCTGAAAAGCAAAGATATTGAATGCACTTGTCTCCATTACCCCATCTCCGTTGCCTCCAATGAGCTCATGAATTTCTTGATTGTTAAGATCGAAACGAGCCATACACCTGTTTTGCTGACTTCATACACCACCTCCTCCCTGTATCCTTCCCATTGCTAAACAAGCCAACCGTTTTCTCAGGATCCCTTCTGCCCTAGTTCTGAACCCATCTCTTTCCCTGTTTTTCCTCCCATTTCCCCCAAAAACCCTCCAAAAGTCAGTGTGTCTATGATACATACCTCTTGTTCCCTTGGGTCATTTACATTAAATTGCTGACCATCCACCTCTCCCTCTTGGCCTTAAGTTATTTTGTAATTTTCTCTCTTCAGGTACCATCTAACTCCCTTTCAAAGCTATCACTCCTTTCCCAAAAAACCACCTTCAAAACGTCTGCATTATAGGAAGGACGTGGAGGCTTTGGAGCGGGTGCAGAGGAGATTTGCCAGGATGTTGCCTGGTATGGAGGGAAAATCTTATGAGGAAAGGCTGAGGGACTTGAGGTTGTTTTCGTTGGAGGGAAGAAGGTTAAGAGGAGACTTAATAGAGGCATACAAAATGATCAGGGGGTTAGATAGGGTGGACAGTGAGAGCCTTCTCCTGCGGATGGAAATGGCTGGCACGAGGGGACATAGCTTTAAACTGAGGGGTAATAGATATAGGACAGAGGTCAGAGGTAGGTTCTTTACGCAAAGAGTAGTGAGGCCGTGGAATGCCCTACCTGCAACAGTAGTGAACTCGCCAACATTGAGGGCATTTCAAAGTTTATTCGATAAACATATGGATGATAATGGCATAGTGTAGGTTAGATGGCTTTTGTTTCGGTGCAACATCGTGGGCCAAAGGGCCTGTACTGCGCTGTATCGTTCTATGTTCTATGTTTGTAAAGGAATGCACACTTTACTGTCTCCTCCAAAGTTGTTAAACATGTTGTTGTCTCCTAAATTGGAGCCCAACTTTCCCACAAGTTCATAGAACATAGAACAGTACAGCACAGAACAGGCCCTTCGGCCCTCGATGTTGTGCCGAGCATTGTCCGAAACCATTCAGATTTGAATCGTTCCGATGGTATTAACTAAAGCCACAAATTACATCAACTGTGACTTGGGGGGACATAATGGGACTGTTAAGGCACTTTGGAGCTTTCTCCGGGTACAAATTGAATTTGGAAAAAAAAACAAATGTTTCAGGTTACTCCGCTGGGGAAGGGGTTAACTTGGAGGTATTGCTGTTTCGTTTAGCGAGCTCTCATTTTAGATACTATGGGGTGCAACTGGCTCAGGATTTCAGGCTGCTCCGCAAATAAAATTTGAAGAGTTTAGTGAGTAACGTTAAGGCGGATTTACAGAGGTAGAAGAGTGGAAGAGTGCAATCAGTGAAGATTCGTATTTTGCCACAGTTTTTGTTTTTATTCCAGTGCCTACCGGTTTTCTACCAAAGGCGTTTTTGGTGGGGATTGAAGGTTTGATCTCGTTGTTTATATGGATGGGTAAGGGGGAGAGGACTTGGAAAAGGGTCCTACAGAGGGACCGACAGTCTGGGGGTTAAATTTAGTGTGCCGAACATAACATTAGTGGAGAAGTATGTGCTAGCGCCGTCGAAGGGGTTCAGATACCTGCAGGTTCAGAATTTTGCTAGGAACATTCTTCTGATTTTCCCGGTGTTGCCGCGATCATCGTTGGTAGAGAAGATACTATCATTGGTGGGGGCAGAAGAGAAGAGTATTTCCGGAATTTGCGGGAGGATTCTGGCGGAGGAAAATTACGCTGGAGAGAATTAAGGCCAAGTAAGAGGAAGAACTAGGGAGGTGGGGTTGTGAAGGACTGTGGAGGGTGAATGTCACTTCATCGTGTGCAAGGCTCGTGCTCAGATACAACTAAAGGTGTTGCACCTTTCACAAGGGCTCGGATGAGTTGAGTGTTTGAAGGTTAGAAGATGGGTGGGAGTAATGCAGGGGGGGCCCCAGCAAATCATGTGCACATATGTTCTGGGCATATCCTAAGCTAGCAAACCTCTGGGGCTCCTTATTCAGCACCATATCACCGATCTTACAAAGGGAATTGGAGCTTGGTCCGCGAGAGGCTATTTTCGGGGTGTCAGACCTGCCGGAGCTGCAAACGGGTGAGGGGGCAGATGTCTTAGCCTTCACCTCACTAATTGCTCGCAGGCGGGCTCTGCTGGAGCGGCGGATAGTTTCTCCACCCAGTGCTTTGGTGAAGCTGGGGGATCTCATCGAGTTTTTGTACCTTGAGAAAATTAAATACACATTGAAAAGTTCGATTTGGAGGTTTAACACAAGATGGCAGCCATTTGTCATGTATTTCAAGGAGCTGATCATCATCAAAAGCTGGGGGAGGCTTTTGGGGGGTTGCTTATTTGTTTTGTATTTTTGTATTTATATATTCAAAAATTGTTCAATAAAAATATTTTTTTTTCAGGGACGGCACAGTGGTTCAGTGGTTAGCACTGCTGCCTCAAGACACCAAGGACCTGGATTTCAATCCTGGTCCCGGGTTGCACATTCTCACCGTATCTGCATGGGTCTCACCTCCCCACAACTCATAAATGTGCAGGGTAGGTGGATTGGCCACGCTAAATTGCTCCTTAATTGGAAATAAACAATTGATTACTCCAAATTTTAAAATGAAAAAAAAATTATATATTTTTTTAAACTGTGATTTGGACCATTATGTATTTCCTCCTCATCCTCTCTGCAATGGTTGATATGGTTGACCACACCACCCTTCTCCATCAATTCACTGCTGTTCCTCTTGGCTTCACTCTTAATTTTTAAGACAAGAGACAGAGCATCTCCAGTTTCATTTTCTCTTTCTGATCCACACCATTGCCTCTGAAGTACCCCAGAAATCCATCCTAGCTCCCCTCCTTTTCCTCATCTACTCACTGCTCGCTTGACAACAGAGTTTGCAAATATGGAGTCCACTTCTGCATGTAAATAGGGTGGCATAAAGCTTTAACCGGTCTCTTCCCATTCTGACATCAAGTCCTGCATAAGTGACAATTTCCACCATTTAAGCACTCTTGAGCTATCGTCTTCAGGGCCATGCCACCAATTCTATCCTCTTCATCAGAACTATAATAACCCAAAATAAGCAAAACGCTGCAGATGCTGGAACCTGGAACAAGAACAGCGAATGCTCCTTCCGGGAGCAGAGAGGAGCACAACTGCGTGGGACACTGTGCTGCAGGTAGGACAGCTGCAAATTTGGAAAAAAAACACGGTAAAGTGACGTCACAGGACACAGGAGTTTCAGTGGTTAAAACAGCGAGAGGAGAGCCGGGAGCAGAGAGGGACGGACCTGCGCGGGACACTGCGCTGCAGGTAGGACAGCTGCTTGTCTGTTTGTTTATTTCAAATTGAAAAGAAAACTGTAAAGAGACGTCACAGGAGACTGTGACCTGATTGGCTGAAAAGCAGGCGGGGCTAAATGTGAATATTTGTGGAGTTACTAGTTTTAATTTGATTCAAATTACTATTTTTAAATTGATTTGAATTACTATTTTTTTTTAAATTTGACTTAGATTACAATTTTAAAGTTGATTTGAATTGCTATTTCTTAAATTTTAAATCACACTGAATTAACTATTTTGGGTTGATTTAAATTACTATTTCTAAGATGATTTAAATAACTTTTTTAATTTTAATGAAATAATTTCAATTAAATAACTATTTAATTGAAGGTTTAATATAAAGGAAAAATTCATGGCAGGACAGCTCCAAGGCGTGGTCTGCTCCTCTTGCTCCAAGTGGCAGGCAGGAGACAGTTCCAGTCCCCAGGGTCAGCATGTGTGCAAAGAACAAAGAACAAAGAACAAAGAAATGTACAGCACAGGAACAGGCCCTTCGGCCCTCCAAGCCCGCGCCGACCATACTGCCCGACTAAACTACAATCTTCTACACTTCCTGGGTCCGTATCCTTCTATTCCCATCCTATTCATATATTTGTCAAGATGCCCCTTAAATGTCCCTATCGTCCCTGCTTCCACTACCTCCTCCGGTAGCGAGTTCCAGGCACCCACTACCCTCTGCGTAAAAAACTTGCCTCGTACATCTACTCTAAACCTTGCCCCTCTCACCTTAAACCTATGCCCCCTAGTAATTGACCCCTCTACCCTGGGGAAAAGCCTCTGACTATCCACTCTGTCTATGCCCCTCATAATTTTGTAGACCTCTATCAGGTCGCCCCTCAACCTCCTTCGTTCCAGAGAGAACAAACCGAGTTTATTCAATCGCTCCTCATAGCTTATGCCCTCCATACCAGGCAACATTCTGGTAAATCTCTTCTGCACCCTCTCTAAAGCCTCCACATCCTTCTGGTAGTGTGGCGACCAGAATTGATCCAAGTGTGGCCTAACTAAGGTTCTATACAGCTGCAACATGACTTGCCAATTCTTATACTCAATGCCCCGTCCAATGAAGGCAAGCATGCCGTATGCCTTCTTGACTACCTTCTCCACCTGTGTTGCCCCTTTCAATGACCTGTGGACCTGTACTCCTAGATCTCTTTGACTTTCAATACTCTTGAGGGTTCTACCATTCACTGTATATTCCCTACCTGCATTAGCCCTTCCAAAATGCATTACCTCACATTTGTCCGGATTAAACTCCATCTGCCATCTCTCCGCCCAAGTCTCCAGACAACCTAAATCCTGCTGTATCCTCAGACAGTCCTCATCGCTATCCGCAATTCCACCAACCTTTGTGTCGTCTGCAAACTTACTAATCAGACCAGTTACATTTTCCTCCAAATCATTTATATATACTACAAAGAGCAAAGGTCCCAGCACTGATCCCTGTGGAACACCACTGGTCACAGCCCTCCAATTAGAAAAGCATCCCTCCATTGCTACCCTCTGCCTTCTATGGCCTAGCCAGTTCTGAATCCACCTTGCCAGCTCACCCCTGATCCCGTGTGACTTCACCTTTTGTACTAGTCTACCATGAGGGACCTTGTCAAAGGCCTTACTGAAGTCCATGTAGACAACATCCACTGCCCTACCTGCATCAATCATCTTAGTGACCTCCTCGAAAAACTCTATCAAGTTAGTGTCTCCAGTTACAGCTCCTGAAAGCTCGAGTTTCAGAACTGGAGCAGGAAGTGTCTCCAGTTACAGCTCCTGAAAGCTCGAGTTTCAGAACTGGAGCGGCAGCTGGAGACAGTGTGGAGCATCCGCGAGTCGGAGAGCATCGTGGTTAGCACGTATAGAGAGGTGGTCACACCGCAGGCTCAGGCTCCGCAGGCAGGAAGGGAATGGGTGACCACCGGACAGAGGAAGAGAGCGAGGCAGGTAGTGCAGGAATCTCCTGTGACCATTCCCCTGCAGAACAGATATACCACTTTGGATACCGTTGAGGGGAATGGCCTCTTAGGGGAAAACAGCAACAGCCAAACTTATGGCACCACGGTTGGTTCTGCTGCAGAGGGGAGGGGTGATAAGTGTGACAGTGCAATAGCTATAGAGGATTCAATTGTAAGGGGAATAGACAGGTGTTTCTGTGGCCGCAAACGAGACTCCAGGATGGTATGTTGCCTCCCTGGTGCTAGAGTCAAGGATGTCTGGAGCGGGTACAGGACATTCTGGAGGGGGAGGGTGAACAGCCAGTGGTTGTGGGACACATAGGTACAATCCACATAGGTAAAAAAAGGGATGAGATCCTAAAAGCAGAATACAGGGAGCTAGGATGGAAGTTAAGAAATCGGACCTCAAAGGTAGTGATCTCAGGATTACAACCGGTGCCACGTGCTAGTCAGAGTAGAAATGACAGGATATATAGGATGAATACGTGGCTGAAGGGATGGTGTCAGGGGGAGGGTTTCAGATTCCTGGGGCATTGGGACCGGTTCTGGGGGAGGTGGGACCTGTACAAACTGGACGGGTTACACCTGGGCAGGACTGGAACGAATTGCTAGAGCGGCTGTGGAGTGTTTAAACTAATGTGGCAGGGGGATGGGAAACGATGCAGGAAGTCGGAAGGTAGTAAAACAGGGACAGAAACAAAAGGCAGTAAGGGGGAAAGTGTAAGGCAGAGAAGCCATAGTCAAAAATCAAAAAGGGCGACAGTACAAGGTACAGTGACTGAGTGGAGCTCAGTGAATAGGCCCAGTAATACTAAAAGGAATAAAACAGGAAGCAAAAACATAAATGGAAAGCGACGCGGCAGGTTGTCACATGAAGATATGGGTTCAACGACAAGGAAAATTAGGAGAAACGTTAAGAAGAAAAATAACCGAGGAGAGGTTACTGATCAAGGTGTTAAGATTCAAAACAGAGGTATAAAAGCCAACATAAGTGTACTTAAACTGAATGTTCGTAGTATTCGGAATAAGGTAGCTGAGTTGATGGCGCAAATCATCATGAATGACTATGATTTATGGAAATGAAATGAAATGAAAATCGCTTATTGTCACAAATAGACTTCAAATGAAGTTACTGTGAAAAGCCCCTAGTCGCCACATTCCGGCGCCTGTTCGGGGAGGCTGGTACGGGAAGTGGCCATTTTAGTGACCATTACTGAAACATGGTTAAAGGATGGTCACGACTGGGAGTTAAATATCCGAGGGTATCAAACTTTTCGGAAGGACAGAGTGGATGGTAAAGGAGGTGGTGTAGCTCTGTTATTTAAGGATGACATCCGGGGAATAGCAAGGGATGACATCTGTGCTATGGAGGATAAGGTTGAATACATTTGGGTGGGAATCAGGAATAGTAAGGCAAAAAGGTCACTGATAGAAGTAGTCTATAGGCCACCAAATAGTGACATTATGGTGGGGCAGGCAATAAACAAAGAAATAACTGATGCTTGGAGAAATGGTACAGCAGTTATCATGGGGGATTTTAATCTATATGTCGATTGGTTTAACCAGGTCGGTCAAGGCAGCCTTGAGGAGGAGTTTATAGAATGTATCCACGATAGTTTCCTAGAACACTATGTAATGGAACCTACGAGGGAACAAGCGGTCCTAGATCTGGTCCTATGTAATGAGACAGGATTGATTAATAATCTCATAGTTAGGGATCCTCTCGGAAGGAGCGATCATAATATGGTGGAATTTAAAATACTGGTGGAGGGTGAGAAGGTAAAATTAAACACTAGGGCGTTGTGCTTAAAAAAAGGAGATTACAATGGGATGAGAGAAATGCTAGCTAAGGTAGACTGGGAGCAAAGACTTTATGGTGAAACAGTTGAGGAACAGTGGAGAACCTTCCAAGCGATTTTACACAGTGCTCAGCAAAGGTTTATACCAACAAAAAGGAAGGACGGTAGAAAGAGGGAAAATCGACCGTGGATATAGAACATAGAACATAGAACAATACAGCGCAGTACAGGCCCTTCGGCCCACGATGATGCACCGAAACAAAAGCCATCTAACCTACACTATGCCATTATCATCCATATGTTTATCCAATAAACTTTTAAATGCCCTCAATGTTGGCGAGTTCACTACTGTAGCAGGTAGGGCATTCCACGGCCTCACTACTCTTTGCGTAAAGAACCTACCTCTGTCCTATCTCTATTGCCCCTCAGTTTAAAGTTATGTCCCCTCGTGCCAGCCATATCCATCCGCGGGAGAAGGCTCTCACTGTCCACCCTATCCAACCCCCTGATCATTTTGTATTCCTCTATTAAGTCTCCTCTTAACCTTCTTCTCTCCAACGAAAACAACCTCAAGTCCATCAGCCTTTCCTCATAAGATTTTCCCTCCATACCAGGCAACATCCTGGTAAATCTCCTCTGCACCCGCTCCAAAGCCTCCACGTCCTTCCTACAATGCGGTGACCAGAACTGTACGCAATACTCCAAATGCGGCCGTACCAGAGTTCTGTACAGCTGCAACATGACCTCCCGACTCCGGAACTCAATCCCTCTACCAATAAAGGCCAACACTCCATAGGCCTTCTTCACAACCCTATCAACCTGGGTGGCAACTTTCAGGGATCTATGTACATGGACACCTAGATCCCTCTGCTCATCCACACTTTCAAAACTTTGCCATTAGCCAAATATTCCGCATTCCTGTTATTCCTTCCAAAGTGAATCACCTCACACTTCTCTACATTAAACTCCATTTGCCACCTCTCAGCCCAGCTCTGCAGCTTATCTATATCCCTCTGTAACCTGCTACATCCTTCCACACTGTCGACAACACCACCGACTTTAGTGTCGTCTGCAAATTTACTCACCCACCCTTCTGCTCCTTCCTCTAGGTCATTGATAAAAATGACAAACAGCAACGGCCCCAGAACAGATCCTTGTGGTACTCCACTTGTGACTGTACTCCATTCTGAACATTTCCCATCAACCACCACCCTCTGTCTTCTTTCAGCGAGCCAATTTCTGATCCACATCTCTAAATCATCCTCAATCCCCAGCCTCCGTATTTTTTGCAATAGCCTACCGTGGGGAACCTTATCAAACGCTTTGCTGAAATCCATATACACCACATCAACTGCTCTACCCTCATCTACCTGTTCAGTCACCTCCTCAAAGAACTCAATAAGGTTAGTGAGGCATGACCTACCCTTCACAAAGCCATGCTGACTATCCCTGATCATATTATTCCTATCTAGATGATTATAAATCTTGTCTCTTATAATCCCCTCCAAGACTTTACCCACTACAGACGTGAGGCTCACCGGTCTATAGTTGCCGGGGTTGTCTCTGCTCCCCTTTTTGAACAAAGGGACCACATTTGCTGTCCTCCAGTCCTCTGGCACTATTCCTGTAGCCAATGATGACATAAAAATCAAAGCCAAAGGTCCAGCAATCTCTTCCCTGGCCTCCCAGAGAATCCTAGGATAAATCCCATCAGGTCCCGGGGACTTATCTATTTTCAGCCTGTCCAGAATTGCCAACACCTCTTCCCTACGTACCTCAATGCCATCTATTCTATTAGCCTGGGGCTCAGCATTCTCCTCCACAACATTATCTTTTTCCTGAGTGAATACTGACGAAAAATATTCATTTAGTATCTCGCCTATCGCTTCAGACTCCACACACAATTTCCCATCCCTGTCCTTGACTGGTCCTACTCTTTCCCTAGTCATTCGCTTATTCCTGACATACCTATAGAAAGCTTTTGGGTTTTCCTTGATCCTTCCTGCCAAATACTTCTCATGTCCCCTCCTTGCTCGTCTTAGCTCTCTCTTTAGATCCTTCCTCGCTACCTTGTAGCTATCCATCGCCCCAACCGAAACTTCACACCTCATCTTCACATAGGCCTCCTTCTTCCTCTTAACAAGAGATTCCACTTCCTTGGTAAACCACGGTTCCCTCGCTCGACGCCTTCCTCCCTGCCTGACCGGTACATACTTATCAAGAACACGCAGTAGCTGATCCTTGAACAAGCCCCACTTATTCAGTGTGCCCAACACTTGCAGCCTACTTCTCCACCTTATCCCCCCCAAGTCACGTCTAATGGCATCATAATTGCCCTTCCCCCAGCTATAACTCTTGCCCTGCGGTGTATACTTATCCCTTTCCATCATTAACGTAAACGTCACCGAATTGTGGTCACTGTCCCCAAAGTGCTCTCCTACCTCCAAATCCAACACCTGGCCTGGTTCATTACCCAAAACCAAATCCAACGTGGCCTCGCCTCTTGTTGGCCTGTCAACATATTGTTTCAGGAAACCCTCCTGCACACACTGTACAAAAAACGACCCATCTATTGTACTCGAACTATATCCTTTCCAGTCAATATTTGGAAAGTTAAAGTCTCCCATAATAACTACCCTGTTACTTTCGCTCTTGTCCAGAATCATCTTCGCCATCCTTTCCTCTACATCCCTAGAACTATTAGGAGGCCTATAAAAAACTCCCAACAGGGTGACCTCTCCTTTCCTGTTTCTAACTTCAGCCCATACTACCTCGGAAGAAGAGTCCCCATCTAGCATCCTCTCCGCCACCGTAATACTGCTCTTGACTAGCAGCGCCACACCTCCCCCTCTTTTGCCTCCTTCTCTGAGCTTACTAAAACACCTAAACCCCGGAACCTGCAACATCCATTCCTGTCCTTGCTCTATCCATGTCTCCGAAATGGCCACAACATCGAAGTCCCATGTACCAACCCATGCTGCCAGTTTCTTGTTTCGTACCTTGTTTCGTATACCTTGTTTCGTATACTCCTGGCATTGAAGTAGACACACTTCAAACCACCTACCTGAACACTGGCCCCCTCCTGCGACGTCAAATCTGTGCTCCTGACCTCTATACTCTCATTCTCCCTTACCCTAAAACTACAATCCAGGTTCCCATGCCCCTGCTGCATTAGTTTAAACCCCCCCAAAGAGCACTAACAAATCTCCCCCCCAGGATATTTGTGCCCCTCTGGTTCAGATGTAGACCATATCTAAGGAAATAAGGCAGAGTATCAAATTGAAGGAAAAAGCATAGATAGTAGCAAAGATTAGTGGGAGACTAGAGGACTGGGAAATCTTTAGGGGGCAACAGAAAGCTACTAAAAAAGCTATTAAGAAGAGTAAGATAGATTATGAGAGTAAACTTGCTCAGAATATAAAAACAGATAGTAAAAGTTTCTACAAATATATAAAACAAAAAAAAGTGGCTAAGGTAAATATTGGTCCTTTAGAGAACGAGAAGGGAGATTTAATAATGGGATATGAGGAAATGGCTGAGGAACTGAACAGGTTTTTTGGGACGGTCTTCACAGTGGAAGACACAAATAACATGCCAGTGACTGATGGAAATGAGGCTATGACAGGTGAGGACCTTGAGAGGATTGTTATCACCAAGGAGGTAGTGATGGGCAAGCTAATGGGGCTAAAGGTAGACAAGTCTCCTGTCCCTGGTGGAATGCATCCCAGAGTGCTGAAAGAGATGGCTAGGGAAATTGCAAATGCACTGGTGATAATTTACCAAAATTCACTAGACTTTGGGGTGGTCACGGCGGATTGGAAATGAGCAAACGTGACACCACTGTTTAAAAAGGAGGTAGGCAGAAAGTGGGTAATTATAGGCCAGTTAGCTTAACTTCGGTAGTAGGGAAGATGCTGGAATCTATCATCAAGGAAGAAATAGCGAGGCATCTGGATAGAAAGTGTCCCATTTGGCAGGCGCAGCATGGTTCATAAAGGGCAGGTTGTGCCTAGCTAATTTAGTGGAATTGTTTGAGGACATTACCAGTGCGGTAGATAACGGGGAGCCAATGGATGTGGTATATCTGGATTTCCAGAAAGCCTTTGACAAGGTGCCACACAAAAGATTGCTGCGTAAGATAAAGATGCATGGCATTAAGGGTAAAGTAGAAGCATGGATAGAGGATTGATTAATTAATAGAAAGCAAAGAGTGGGGATTAATGGGTGTTTCTCTGGTTGGCAATCTGTAGCTAGTGTTGTCTCTCGGGGATCAATGTTGGGCCCACAATTGTTCACAATTTACATAGATGATTTGGAGTTGGGGACCAAGGGCAATGTGTCCAAGTTTGCAGACGGCACTAAGATGAGTGGTAAAGCAAAAGGTGCAGAGGATACTGGATGTCTGCAGAGGGATTTGGATAGGTTAAGTGAATGGGCTAGGGTCTGGCAGGTGGAATACAATATTGACAAATGTGAGGTTATCCATTTAGGTAGGAATAACAGCAAAAGGGATTATTATTTAAATGATAAAATATTAAAACATGCCGCTGTGCAGAGAGACCTGGGTGTGCTAGTGCATGAGTCACAAAAAGTTGGTTTAGAGGTGCAACAGGTGATCACGAAGGCGAATGCAATTTTGTCCTTCACTGCTAGAGGGATGGAGTTCAAGACTAGGGAGGTTATGCTGCAATTGTATAAGGTGTGTTAGTGAGGCCACACCTGGAGTATTGTGTTCAGTTTTGGTCTCCTTACCGGAGAAAGGACGTAATGGTGCTCGAGGGTGTACAGAGGAGATTCACTAGGTTAATCGCAGAGCTGAAGGGGTTGGAGTAAAAGGAGAGGTTGAGTACTCTCATTGGAATTTAGAAGGATGCGGGGGCATCTTATAGAAACGTATAGAATTATGAAGGTAATAGATAGGATAGATGCGGGCAGGTTGTTTCAACTGGCGGGTGAAAGCAGAACTAGGAGGCATAGCCCCAAAATAAGGGGAAGTAGATTTAGGACTGAGTTTAGGAGAAACTTCTTCACCCAAAGTGTTGTGAATCTATGGAATTCCTTGCCCAGTGAAGCAGTTGAGGCTCCTTCATTAAATGTTTTCAAGATAAAGATATAGTTTTTTGAATAATAAAGGGATTAAGGGTTATGGTGTTCGGGCCGGAAAGTTGAGCTGAGTCCAAAAAGATCAGCCATGATCTCATTGAATGGTGGAGCAGGCTCGAGGGGCCAGATAGCCTACTCCTGCTCCTAGTTCTTATGTTCTTATGCTGGGAAAGCTCAGCAGGTCCTGCACAACTATCAGAGATCAAACCGAGTTACCTTTAGCTGTTCATCATCACTGAACTGAGGGGGAAAATGTGTGCGCGGGCATGTGCGCGTTGTGTGGTGGATTGAGGCAATACATGTATAGGATTCAGCAGTATCCATTCAGAGAGAAAGTAGAGTTAACATTAGAACTATTAGAGTCAACATTAATGAACCAAGCTGTTTACAATCACAACTCTATATTTATATTGATATAACTTGATATATATATATATATATTGATATTTACTCAGCTCAACAAACACGTATCCTCCCCATCACAAAGACCACCTCCCTCCACCACCACATCATCATCTGCCTCGACTCAATTTATTTGCTCCTCAGTGTTGACCTACAGTCCGGGTGCTCCAGTTTCCTCTCAGAGCCCAAAGATGTGAAGGTTAGGTGGATTGGTCACGCTAAATTGCCTTTGGTGTCCAAAAGGGGTAGGTGGGGTTACTGGGTTACGGAGATAGGGTGGAGGTGTGGGCTTAAGTGGGGTGCTCTTTCCAAAGCCGGGGCAGGGCCGATGGGCTGAATGGCCTCCTTCTACACTGTAAATTCATGAATCTTCATCCCACAGCGCCTCAAATTCTCACTCATGTATTCACTCTCATTGCTCTCCTTTCTGCAATCTCCTCCAAAACCACATTGGGCACTCCAAGGGCACCACGCATGCAACTTCAGAGCTTTCCCATTCCCATCTCTGGCTTTTTAAGTATCTGTGCATCGTCTCTGTTGTATTATCTGCAGCCATACCTCAGGCCTTCAGCCACTTCTATCCCACACTGAAATCCCCTGCTTATTGCCTTTCACCTCCCTCTCCTTTTAATGTCCTCCTTAAAATCTACTTCTTCGACCAAGTTTTTGAACAGCCTCCTAATATCTCATTAGTAGGTTTGGCTTCCATTTTTCTCTGATTGTACATATGTTCAGTACTGTGGGAAATGTATCAACATTAATAGCTATGCAAATAAATATGTTGTTCTAATAATTTTAGATTACTGGGTCTAACTATTCAAAATTGTTATTTTGAGGGGGGCTTGGCAGCGCAGTGGCTAGCACTGCGATCCCAACCGCTGTCCACTGTCCACGTGGAGTTTGCACATTCTCCTCGTGTCTGCGTGGGTTTCATCCCCACAACCCAAAGGTGTGCAGGTTAGGTGGATTGGCCATCCTAAATTGTCCCTCAATTGGAAAAAAAAAATTGGGTACTCTAAATTTTTTTTTTTAATTGATATTTTGTTTATTACAGTGAGCCAATAGGTCCAGTGACCAGATTATGATTTTTGTTGCAAAGCTTTGCTGAAAGTCAAACTCACAACATATTTTCTGTGAAAAGATTAAAATGGCAGTAACATTATTGTGTATTGACAGCATTCATAAAATGGAATGGCTGGCTCAGAGATTTGACACAGTGGAACCCAGGGCATCTTTCAGTTCCATTAGAAGCCAGAAGCATCTTTGGTCAAGTAGTGTATCAAGTGTCAGAAAGTCTTACAGCATCATCAGTTAGCAAGGATTTGAGGAGGCTGTACACAAGAACAGGAGCTGGATGGATATTGGACTTTCATCTTAAAGGACACTTTCAGGTCGTTAAAGACATTTCACCAATGTTACTCCAGTAAAAGCAGGAACTACAGTTCTTTATTGAACAGAGTAAGACGTCTTGCAACACCAGGTTAAAGTCCAACAGGTTTGTTTCGACTCACTAGCTTTTGGAGCACTGCTCCTTCCTCAGTTGAAATCAGATATTGAAATCAGATGGGCTTAATGACTGGTAAACACTAAAAACTTGGCCGTGACATATGACAAGGTCCAAAGACTTGAACTGGACAGATCAGAGCAAATGAGTGAGAGAACTGAACAGATATGAACGAATAATAGTACACAAAAACCAGATAAACTACAACTAAAACACAGATAAGCTTTAAAGCTTGTCCCCTTTCCTACCTATGTCGTAGGATGTTTGAGGTGAGGGATGCAGTTAGTGTCCCTGCTGATTTTACCTGCAGGAAGTGCTGCCATCTCCAGCTCCTCCAAGACCGAGTTAGGGAACTGGAGCTGGAGTTGGAAGAACTTCGGATCATTCGGGAGGCAGAAGGGGTCATAGATAGCAGCTTCAGGGAATTAGTTACACCAAAGATTGGAGATAGGTGGGTAACTGTAAGAGGAACTGGGAAAAAGCAGTCAGTGCAGGGATCCCCTGCGGTCGTTCCCCTGAGAAACAAGTAGACCGCTTTGGATACTTGTGGGGGGGGGGGGGGGAGAGACTTACCAGGGGTAAGCCATGGGGTACGGGCCCCTGGCACGGAGTCTGTCCCTGTTGCTCAGAAGGGAAGGGGGGAGAGGAGCAGAGCATTAGTAATTGGGGACTCTATAGTCAGGGGCACAGATAGGAGATTTTGTGGGAGCGTGAGAGACTCACGTTTGTTATGTTGCCTCCCAGGTGCAAGGGTACGTGATGTCTCGGATCGTGTTTTCCGGGTCCTTAGGGGGAGGGGGACAAGCCCCAAGTCGTGGTCCACATTGGCACCAACGACATAGGTAGGAAAGGGGACAAGGATGTCAGGCAGGCTTTCAGGGAGCTAGGATGGAAGCTCAGAACTAGAACAAACAGAGTTGTTATCTCTGGGTTGTTGCCCGTGCCACGTGATAGTGAGATGAGGAATAGGGAGAGAGAGCATTTAAACACGTGGCTACAGGGATGGTGCAGGCGGGAGGGATTCAGATTTCTGGATAACTGGGGCTCTTTCTGGGGAAGGTGGGACCTCTACAGACAGGATGGTCTACATCTGAACCTGAGGGGCACAAATATCCTGGGGGGGGAGATTTGTTAGTGCTCTTTGGGGGGGTTTAAACTAATGCAGCAGGGGCATGGGAACCTGGATTGTAGTTTTAGGGTAAGGGAGAATGAGAGTATAGAGGTCAGGAGCACAGATTTGACGTCGCAGGAGGGGGCCAGTGTTCAGGTAGGTGGTTTGAAGTGTGTCTACTTCAATGCCAGGAGTATACGAAACAAGGTAGGCGAACTGGCAGCATGGGTTGGTACCTGGGACTTCGATGTTGTGGCCATTTCGGAGACATGGATAGAGCAGGGACAGGAATGGATGTTGCAGGTTCCGGGGTTTAGGTGTTTTAGTAAGCTCAGAGAAGGAGGCAAAAGAGGGGGAGGTGTGGCGCTGCTAGTCAAGAGCAGTATTACGGTGGCGGAGAGGATGCTAGATGGGGACTCTTCTTCCGAGGTAGTATGGGCTGAGGTTAGAAACAGGAAAGGAGAGGTTACCCTGTTGGGAGTTTTTTTATAGGCCTCCTAATAGTTCTAGGGATGTAGAGGAAAGGATGGCGAAGATGATTCTGGATATGAGCGAAAGTAACAGGGTAGTTATTATGGGAGACTTTAACTTTCCAAATATTGACTGGAAAAGATATAGTTCGAGTACAATAGATGGGTCGTTTTTTGTACAGTGTGTGCAGGAGGGTTTCCTGAAACAATATGTTGACAGGCCAACAAGAGGCGAGGCCACGTTGGATTTGGTTTTGGGTAATGAACCAGGCCAGGTGTTGGATTTGGAGGCAGGAGAGCACTTTGGGGACAGTGACCACAATTCGGTGACGTTTACGTTAATGATGGAAAGGGATAAGTATACACCGCAGGGCAAGAGTTATAGCTGGGGGAAGGCAATTATGATGCCATTAGACGTGACTTGGGGGGGATAAGGTGGAGAAGTAGGGATAAGTGGGGCTTGTTCAAGGATCAGCTACTGCGTGTTCTTGATAAGTATGTACCGGTCAGGCAGGGAGGAAGGCGTTGAGCGAGGGAACCGTGGTTTACCAAGGAAGTGGAATCTCTTGTTAAGAGGAAGAAGGAGGCCTATGTGAAGATGAGGTGTGAAGTTTCGGTTGGGGCGATGGATAGTTACAAGGTAGCGAGGAAGGATCTAAAGAGAGAGCTAAGACGAGCAAGGAGGGGACATGAGAAGTATTTGGCAGGAAGGATCAAGGAAAACCCAAAAGCTTTCTATAGGTATGTCAGGAATAAGCGAATGACTAGGGAAAGAGTAGGACCAGTCAAGGACAGGGATGGGAAATTGTGTGTGGAGTCTGAAGAGATAGGCGAGATACTAAATGAATATTTTTCGTCAGTATTCACTCAGGAAAAGGATAATGTTGTGGAGGAGAATGCTGAGCCCCAGGCTAATAGAATAGATGGCATTGAGGTACGTAGGGAAGAGGTGTTGGCAATTCTGGACAGGCTGAAAATAGATAAGTCCCCGGGACCTGATGGGATTTATCCTAGGATTCTCTGGGAGGCCAGGGAAGAGATTGCTGGACCTTTGGCTTTGATTTTTATGTCATCATTGGCTACAGGAATAGTGCCAGAGGACTGGAGGACAGCAAATGTGGTCCCTTTGTTCAAAAAGAGCAGAGACAACCCCGGCAACTATAGACCGGTGAGCCTCACGTCTGTAGTGGGTAAAGTCTTGGAGGGGATTATAAGAGACAAGATTTATAATCATCTAGATAGGAATAATATGATCAGGGATAGTCAGCATGGCTTTGTGAAGGGTAGGTCATGCCTCACAAACCTTATTGAGTTCTTTGAGAAGGTGACTGAACAGGTAGATGAGGGTAGAGCAGTTGATGTGGTGTATATGGATTTCAGCAAAGCGTTTGATAAGGTTCCCCACGGTAGGCTATTGCAGAAAATACGGAGGCTGGGGATTGAGGGTGATTTAGAGATGTGGATTAGAAATTGGCTAGTTGAAAGAAGACAGAGGGTGGTGGTTGATGGGAAATGTTCAGAATGGAGTACAGTCACAAGTGGAGTACCACAAGGATCTGTTCTGGGGCCGTTGCTGTTTGTCATTTTTATCAATGACCTAGAGGAAGGCGCAGAAGGGTGGGTGAGTAAATTTGCAGACGATACTAAAGTCGGTGGTGTTGTCGATAGTGTGGAAGGATGTAGCAGGTTACAGAGGGATATAGATAAGCTGCAGAGCTGGGCTGAGAGGTGGCAAATGGAGTTTAATGTAGAGAAGTGTAAGGTGATTCACTTTGGAAGGAATAACAGGAATGCGGAATATTTGGCTAATGGCAAAGTTTTTGAAAGTGTGGATGAGCAGAGGGATCTAGGTGTCCATGTACATAGATCCCTGAAAGTTGCCACCCAGGTTGATAGGGTTGTGAAGAAGGCCTATGGAGTGTTGGCCTTTATTGGTAGAGGGATTGAGTTCCGGAGTCGGGAGGTCATGTTGCAGCTGTACAGAACTCTGATACGGCCGCATTTGGAGTATTGCGTACAGTTCTGGTCACCGCATTATAGGAAGGACGTGGAGGCTTTGGAGCGGGTGCAGAGGAGATTTACCAGGATGTTGCCTGGTATGGAGGGAAAATCTTATGAGGAAAAGCTGGTGGACTTGAGGTTGTTTTCGTTGGAGAGAAGAAGGTTAAGAGGAGACTTAATAGAGGCATACAAAATGATCCGAGGGTTAGATAGGGTGGACAGTGAGAGCCTTCTCCCGCGGATGGAAATGGCTGGCACAAGGGGACATAACTTTAAACTGAGGGGTAATAGATATAGGACAGAGGTCAGAGGTAGGTTCTTTACGCAAAGAGTAGTGAGGCCGTGGAATGCCCTACCTGCTACAGTAGTGAACTCGCCAACATTGAGGGCATTTAAAAGTTTATTGGATAAACATATGGATGATAATGGCATAGTGTAGGTTAGATGGCTTTTGTTTCGGTGCAACATCGTGGGCCGAAGGGCCTGTACTGCGCTGTATTGTTCTATGTTCTATGTTAAAGCGTTATGGATACACGGGCTTTACGTGGACTGTAGATGAAGCAGCCTTGTTCTGGCATTCTTTCACAGTGAAACTGATGCTTATGAATCCAACTCTAATCAAATTATTCTGTTTACGTGAGTGGCTGTCTCACAAGATGTCTTTGGGTATGAGAGGAAAGAGGAACCCCATCATTGTTATCTTCAGCAGCTTCTCTCCCCCCCCCCCTTTCAGAGAACAAACAGGCTATTCAAAAACAAACAAGTGAGGCAGAATGACTGTACAGCTTTTCCCATTTTGACAGTAAATTAAAATACAAAACCAGTGCACAGAAGATCAAGTAGAATCTGGTGGGAAGAAGTTCCACAGTATTTCATTACTGAAATTGCATATTCATCTTCTCAAAATTGGCCCAAGATTCAGGCCTCATTACATAGAATTTATAGTGCAGAAGGAGTCTATTCTGCCCATCGAGTCTGCACCGGCTCTTGGAAAGAGCACCCTGCCCAAGCCCACACCTCCACCCTATCCCCATAACCCAGTACCACACCCAACACTAAGGGCAATTTTGGACACTAAGGGCAATTAATCATGACCAATCCACCTAACCTGCACATCTTTGGACTGTGGGAGGAAACCAGAGCACCAGGAGGAAACCCACGCACACACGGGGAGAACGTGCAGACTCCGCACAGACGGTGACCCAAGCCGGGAATAGAACCTGGGACCCTGGAGCTGTGAAGCAATTGTGCTATCCACTCTGCTACCGTGCTGCCCTACAAACTCATCTGAGTGAGTTCTAGGTTTTGACAAGTTTAGCTGAAAAACAAATACTGGATTGGTCGTATCTACAAACAAATCCAATATTCCATTTGTAAACAATAAAAGCTTCCATATTCACAACAACAAACTGGCAGAATCTCACATTTTCAATTAGGATCTAAATTGCCCAAATGCCATACCAGCATCAGCCCCAAGTCCCAATTCCAAACTTGTGATTGTTTCAATTACTAATCCAATTATCCATATAATAAACTGACCAAAATGACCCATTCCTAATTTAAAGATTCTGACTGCTTAACATCTAACTAATCTTGGCAGCATGGCGGCGCAGTGGTTAGCACTGCTGCCTACAACGCTGAGGACCCGGGTTCGATCCCGGCCCGGGTCACTGTCCGTGTGGAGTTTGCACATTCGCCTCGTGTTTGCATTGGTTTCATCCCCACAAACAAAAGATGTGCAGAGTAGGTGGATTGGTCACGCCAAAATCGCCCCTTAATTGGGAAAAAAAATTGGGTATTCTAAATTTTAAAAAAACATCTAACCAATCTTGCTGTTACTGGCTGTTGATACAAC
Organism: Scyliorhinus torazame; assembly: GCF_047496885.1. NCBI lineage: Eukaryota > Metazoa > Chordata > Chondrichthyes > Carcharhiniformes > Scyliorhinidae > Scyliorhinus > Scyliorhinus torazame. The sequence goes on along the minus strand of NC_092718.1, from coordinate 142,574,959 downwards.
TACAGTGAATAACACAAGGTTGAATCATCCCTCTTCCTTACATGCAAGGAGTTCAATTCCCTGCTTCTATGCAGCTCACAAAAATATTCCCAAGCAATCTGGCCAAAATTGAATTTGGCTTCCTTTTCGACAATTAATTTCCTATCGTAAGCAGAGTTATATCCTTTCCTGCATTAAAAATCTAACCATCTGTAACTGTGGCAAAGATAAGAAAAGGTATGTTTTTAATTATTGACTTTATCCAGCTAATGCAATGGTGATATTCAGCTTTAAATTCAGATTCTTGAAATATAATTTAGAGTGTCTCGCACTCAGCCTGATATAAAAGTTGGAAGTACGTCAAATATTTTTGTTTGCTGATGATGAGCTGGTGTAGTCAACAGTTCCATAACTTCTGAAAATTACTTCAAGTACATAGCAACAGTTAACTCTTGAACTGGCAATAACCTAAAGACACACAACAGCAATGTGATCATCTGCTTTTGGTATGGTTTTGACTGAGTGCAGTTCACCATCAGCATTGAAAAAAGGGGTCATCATCAAATGGCCTTCCATTTTCTTTACATCTATGGTATAGCTCTTTTCCCACCAATGTCATGTGCCTCACCTATAATAATCTAATAATAATAATAACCTTTCTATTAGTGTCACAAGTCGGCTTACATTAACACTGCAATTAAGTTTACTGTGAAAAGCCCCTAGTCACATTCCGGCACCTGTTCAGGGACACTGAGGAAGTATTCAGAATGTCCAAACTACCTAACAAGCACGTCTTTCAGGAAACCAGGGCACCAAGAGGAAACCCACGCAGACACGGAGAGAACGTGCAAACTCTGCACAGACAGTGACCCAAGCCAGGAATCGAACCCGGGTCCCTGGTGCTTTGAAGCAACAGTGCTAACCACTGTGCTACCGTGACCTCAAACCGAAGAAGTTTGCTCAAGTAAAAACATAGCAGCTCAGTGGTAGCACAGTCATCTGAGTCAGGTGGTTGTGGACTCAAGCCCCATTCAGATAATCCCATAGAATCTCGATATTGCAGAAGGAGGCCATTAGTCCATCGAGTTTGCAGAGACCCTCCAAAACAGCACTCTACCTAGGACCATTCCCTTGCCCTACCCCGTAACCTAGCCATGCTACATTGCCCCAAGAGCCCAATGGTAAGGTGGGATTTCAGGGATGGGGCGGGGGAGTAGGTCTAGGTGGGGTGCTCTTTCAGAGGATCAAAACAGACTTGAAAGGCCTAATGTCCTCCTGCTCTGTATTGTGGGGATTCTATGAAGGAGTTCGTCACAGTAGGAGGTACCATCTCTCAGGTAAAACATTGAACCAAGGCTTAGAACATAGAACATAGAACAATACAGCGCAGTACAGGCCCTTCGGCCCTCGATGTTGCGCCGACCTGTGAAACCACTCTAAAGCCCATCTACACTATTCCCTTATCATCCATATGTCTATCCAATGACCATTTGAATAACCTTAGTGTTGGCGAGTCCACTACTGTTGCAGGCAGGGCATTCCACGTCCTTACTACTCTCTGAGTAAAGAACCTACCTCTGACATCTGTCTTAGATCTATCTCCCCTCAATTTAAAGCTATGTCCCCCCCCGTGCTAGACATCACTATCCGAGGAAAAAGGCTCTCACTGTCCACCCTATCCAATCCTCGGATCATCTTGTATGCCTCAATTAAGTCACCTATTAACCTTCTTCTCTCTAACGAAAACAGCCTCAAGTCCCTCAGCCTTTCCTCATAAGATCTTCCCTCCATACCAGGCAACATTCTGGTAAATCTCCTCTGCACCCTTTCCAATGCTTCCACATCCTTCCTATAATGCGGCGACCAGAATTGCACGCAATACTCCAAATGCAGCCGCACCAGAGTGTTGTACAGCTGCAACATGACCTCATGGCTCCTAAACTCAATCCCTCTGCCAATAAAAGCTAACACACCGTACGCCTTCTTAACAACCCTCTCAACCTGGGTGGCAACTTTCAGGGATCTATGTACATGGACACCGAGATCTCTCTGCTCATCCACACTGCCAAGAATCTTACCATTAGCCCAGTACTCCGTCTTCCTGTTATTCCTTCCAAAATGAATCACCTCACACTTTTCTGCATTAAACTCCATTTGCCACCTCTCAGCCCAGCGCTGCAGCTTATCTATGTCCCTCTGTAACTTGTAACATCCTTCCACCTCTCAGCCCAGCGCTGCAGCTTATCTATGTCCCTCTGTAACTTGTAACATCCTTCCGCACTGTCCACAACTCCACCGACTTTAGTGTCAACTGCAAATTTACTCACCCATCCTTCTACGCCCTCCTCCAGGTCATTTATAAAAATGATAAACAGCAGTGGCCCCAAAACAGATCCTTGTGGTACACCACTAGTAACTAGACTCCAGTCTGAACACTTCCCATCAATCCCCACCCTTTGTCTTCTTCCAGCTAGACAATTTCTGATCCAAACTGCTAAATCTCCCTGAATCCCATGCTTCCGTATTTTCTGCAGTAGCCTACCATGGGGAACCTTATCAAACGCTTTACTGAAATCCATATACACCACATCAACTGCTTTACCCTCATCCACCTGTTTGGTCACCTTCTCAAAGAACTCAATAAGGTTTGTGAGGCATGACCTACCCTTCACAAAACCATGTTGACTATGTCTAATCAAATTAGTCCTTACCAGATGATTATACACCCTATCTCTTATAAACCTTTCCAAGATTTTGCCCACAACAGAAGTAAGGCTCACTGGTCTAGAGTAACCGAGGTTGTCTCTACTCCCCTTCTTGAACAAGGGGACTACATTTGCTATCATCCAGTCTTCTGGCACTATTCCTGTTGACAAAGATGACTTAAAGATCAAAGCCAAAGGCTCAGCAATCTCCTCCCTAGCTTCCCAGAGAATCCTAGGATAAATCCCATCCGGCCCAGGTGACTTATCTATTTTCACCCTTTCCAGAATTGTTAACACCTCCTCCTTATGAACCTCAAGCCCTTCTAGTCAAGTAGCCCGAATCTCAGTATTCTCCTCGACAACATTGTCTTTTTCCTGTGTGAATACTGACAAAAAATATTCATTTAGCACCTCTCCTATCTCCTCGGATTCCAAGCACAACTTCCCACTACTGTCCTTGACTGACCCTACTCTTAGCCTAGTCATTCTTTTATTCCTGACATATCTATAGAAAGCTTTGGAGTTATCCTTGATCCTACCTGCCAAAGACTTCTCATGTCCCCTCCTGGCTCTTCTTAGCTCTCTCTTTCGGTCCTTCCTAGCTAACTTGTAATTCTCGAGCGCCCTTACTGAACCTTCATGTCTCATCTTTACATAAGCCTCCTTCTTCCTCGTGACAAGTGTTTCGACTGCTTTAGTAAACCACGGTTCCCTTTCTCGACCACTTCCTCCCTGCCTGACAGGTACATACTTATCAAGGATACGCAGTAGCTGTTCCTTGAACAAGCTCCACATTTCCATTGTGCCCATCCCCTGCTGTTTTCCTCTCCATCTGATGCATCCTAAGTCTTGCCTCATCGCATCATAATTGCCTTCCCCCAGATATAACTCTTGCACTGCGGTATAACCTATCCCTCTCCATCACTAAAGTAAATGTAATCGAATTGTGGTCACTATCACCAAAGTGCTCACCTACCTCCAAATCTAACACCTGTCCTGGTTCTTTATCCAGTACCAAATCCAATACGGCCTCGCCTCTCGTTGGCCTATCTACATACTGTGTCAGGAAACCCTCCTGCACACATTGGACAAAAATGGACCCATCTAAAGTACTCGAACTATAGCATTTCCAGTCAATATTTGGAAAGTTAAAGCCCCCCATAACAACTACTCTGTTGCTTTCGCTCCTATCCAGAATCATCTTTGCAATCCTTTCCTCTACACCTCTGGAACTTTTCGGAGACCTATAGAAAATCCCTAACAGGGTGACCCCTCCTTTCCTGTTTCTAACCTCAGCCCATACTACCTCAATCGACCAGTCCTCATCAAACGTCCTTTCTGCCACCGTAATACTGTCCTTGACTAACAATGCCACCCCTCCCCCTCTTTTACCACCTTCCCTGAGCTTACTGAAATATCTAAACCCCGCACCTGCAACAACCATCCCTGTCCCTGCTCTATCCATGTCTCTGAAATGGCCACAACATCAAAGTCCCAGGTACCAACCTATGCTGCAAGTTCACCAACACTTTGTTTGACATCTCAGGTAGACATATAAAACCCCACAGCACACTCCCATAGCACAATTTCAAAGAACAGCATGGGACAAAATTCCAGTCTTGGTGAATATTTGTCCCTTATCCAACATCACCAAAAGAAATTACCTGGTCCTAATCACTATCTTGCTTGTGACAGCTTGATATGTGCAAAAGGGCTGTTGCATTTCCTGCACTGAAACTGTGGCTATACTTCAAAAGTGTTTAATTTGCTGTGAAGTCTTCTTGATATTGTGAAAGGAGATATATAAATGCAAGTTATTTCTTTCTTTAAAAAAGAAACATAGTCGAGCTATTCAGTCATGTGTGCTGTCACAACAGAGTTCCATCCTAACCCAATGGCCATACCCATTGTTTTGAAGGTGAGCAGGAACAGACATTTTAGCAGATTTATTTATTCCTCTTTCTCTCTAAAGTTTCCCACTCGTGCTATGGCTAAAATAAGTTAGCACAGCCTAAAAAGTGGATTAGAAACCATCCAAGAATTCAGGAGTAGGCTGCTTTTAACCTGCTTCATCAACAGTAAGGACATCTTCCTCCAAGTCAATTTACTGTTATAATTCTTCATTGTGAATTCACAGCGCTGAAGAGAATTTAGAGGGGTTAAAATTCATCCATCATTATCCGAAAATAATGCTCAGGCAAATACCAGATATAGGACTAACTGGGCATCTTAACCCTGAGGAAGTCTTTCATCCGTGTTCACAAAGTTAGGAACACAAAGCCATGATAGATTTAAGCATGGCAGTATGACCTTATGAAGAATCACCCAGTGGACATCATTAAACAAGGAAGTTGGCTTCAAATGCCTCTCATAACTCCAGGTACTAAACAGGTGCTTGTCACCAAAGGTGCGGGAAATTTGAAATGGCTATTGAATAAGATATTACCATACTGGATAAAAGGCATTGAACATAGAATTCAGTAACTGCTGGCTGAAAAATCAGTCCATTTAATTCTCTTTCTGCCATCCTGGGTGTTACATACTTCAGCAATGATGGACTATTCACGGCAATCAAACTCTAATAGCAACAGATTGAGATATGAGAAAAACTTGTCAGAAAGGTGGCTTGGTAGTGTGGTGGTTAGCACTGTTGCTTCACAGCGCCAGGTACCCAGATTCGTTTGCCGTTTGCCGCTTGGGTCACTATCTATTCGGAGTCTGCACACTCTCCCCGTGTCTGCGTGTTTCCTCCAAGTGCTCCGGTTTCCTCCCACAGTCCAAAGATGTGCGGGTTAGGTGGATTGGTCACACTAAATTGCCCCGTAGTGTCCAACGGTTAGGTTTGGTTGCTGGGTAATGAGGATAGGGTGGAGGTGTGGGCTCAGGTAGGGCGCTGTTTCAGGGCCCAGTGTAGACTCGATGGGCCGAATGGCCTCCTTCTGCACTGTAAATTCTATGATTCTATGGTCTCTGACAACCATAACTCAAGAGTCATCTGTTCTTCCCAAGCATTCTCTACTCACCATGTCATGTCTGAAATTGTCTACATATTCATCAAAATGTTATTTTTCCTAACAGAAAATCTGCCTATTTACATTTAAATAAATAAATACAAACTGCTCCACCGACTCATGAGGGAACTTGCTCTATAAATTGAACACTTTCTCACTAAAATGGTATCACAGATTAATTTTTTTATAAATGCCTCATTGAGTGCATTCAGTGTCTGCTGGTTCTACTGTTCTGGACGAGGTGAAACAGCTCATCGTGGTCCATATTATCCACCCACTTTAAAATCCTAACTCAGTAATTTTTACCAATGAGAACATGCCCAAATTACATCATCAGTGAGTGAATCCTCTCACCATCTCACACATGAGTGAGGAGGAGAGAGTCATAGAATATAGAGCTCAGAAGGTGGCTATTCAGTCCATCATGCCAGTGCCTGGTCTTTGGTGGAGCTATCTACTTAATCCCACTTCTCTTTGCCCATAGCCTTGTAATTTGTTTCCTTCAAGAATTTGTCCAATTCTCTTTTGAATGTTATTACTGAAACTGCTTTCGCCACCTTTTCAGGCAATGTTGCCTCGAGCCCTTTAACTTATCACCTTAAATGTATGTTCTCAGATTACCCACCCTTTTACCCGACCAAAACTATTCATAACGTAGAACAATACTAACAAATCCCCTCTTAATCTTCTCTGTACTAAGGAGAATAACCCCAGTTCCTGCAGCCTCTGAAATCCCTCATCCTGGTACCATTCTTGTCAATTCATTCTGAACCGTCCCCAAGGCCTTGACTTTCTTCATAAAGTATGGTGTCCAGAATTAAACATCATGCTCTTGCTGAGGCTTAACTACTGTTTTACAAAGTTTTAGCATAACCTCTTTGCTTAATATTCTTTTGCTCCATGAATAAATCCAAGATCGCATGTTATTTAAAAACAGAACAGTCTTCTCAAAATGTCCTGCCAGCTTTACACATATAACCCAGGTCACTTTGTTCCTGCACCACCTTTAAAATCATAACATTTATGGGAGTCACAGTAGGCGCAGTGGTTAGCACTGCTGCCTCACGGTACCGAGGCCATGGGTTCAATCCCAGCCCCCGATCACAGTCTGTGTGGAGTTTGCACGTTCTTCCGTGTCTGCGTGGGTCTCACACCCACAGCCCAGAGATGTGCCTGGTAGATTATTTGGCCATGATAAATTACCTCTCAATTGGGAAAAAAAAAGAATTGGCTACTGTAAATTTATTAAAAAGAATATAAAATTAAAATAAATTACATCTAGCTTATAGTGCCTCACTTCATTTGTCCTGTGAAAATGTATCACTTTATATTTCTCTCCAGTAAATTTCATCATGCCTCCCATTTCGCAAGTCTATGCCCTCCTGAAATCTGTTATGACAGGCATCCTTGTTTTTATACTTCCTGCACATTGGTCCAGGTCATTAATCTATAACATAAGAACATAAGAACTGGGAGCAGGAGTAGGCCACCTGGCCCTTCGATCCTGCTCCGCCATTCAATGAGATCATGGCTGATCTTTTGTGGACCCAGCTCCACTTTCCCATCCGAACATCATAACCCTTTATTCCTTTATTCTTAAAAAAAACTATCTATCTTTGTCTTGAAAACATTTAATCAAGAAGCCTCAACTGCTTCACTGGGCAGGGAATTCCATAGATTCACAACCATTTGGATGAAGATGTTCCTCCTAAACTCAGTCCTAAATCTACTTCCCTTTATTTTGAGGCTATGCCCCCTAGTTCTGCTTTCACCCGCCAGTGGAAACAACCTCCCCGCATCCATCCTATCTGTTCCCTTCATAATTTTATATGTTTTATATGTTTCTATAAGAAACCTCCTAATTCCAACAAGTACAGTCCTAGTCTACTCAACCTCTCCTCGTAATCCAACCCCCTCAACTCTGGGATTAACCTAGTGAATCTCCTCTGCACACCCTCTAGCGCCAGTATGTCCTTTCTCAGGTAGTGAGACCAAAACTGAACACAATACTCCAGGTGCGGTCTCACTAGCACCTTAAACAGTTGCAGTGGTCCAAGACTGACTTCTGAGGAACTTCCCGCCATATTCAAAACCAACTCCCCATTATTTCTCTGCTTTCTGTTTCAAAGTAAATTTGAGTGTCCATGCTGCCAATGTTTCTTTAATCCCATATGCTTTAATTTTGCGAACAAGTATCAAAGTGGTACTTTTTCAAAACCTTTTCAAAGTTCACGTGCTATACACATTTCTTTATACAGGCAAGCAAATCAAAGAGGTGAAGTCATGCTCATGCCATTTTCATTAAGCATTAGGATTTTTAAACAGTACTTTTTCTTCAGGGTACCAAAGATCCTGAATGAGAGAGAAGACATTGTGAAATTACGTAATAAATCTCAAGGACGGAATACATCAATTAGGGACACTCATGTGGTATATGAATCTCCATGTGAGATAATAGTTCTTGCCTGTATGAAACACCTGACACTGCAATCCATAAATCGCAAACCAAGTTGTCCATAACGGGAATTCAAATAGAATCATTCACACCAACAAACTGAGACACTGCTCACCAACCAACCATTTTGCTTCTTTCAAATAACTGTAACTTTCCCTGCCAAGCAAAATACTGTCATGCACAGGAAACAGTAGCATGGTGGTTACTTTACTGGATTAGTGATCCAGAGAAATGTGTTAACGGCAGCTGGGGAATAGAAACTCCGTTAATTTTTTTTTAAAGCTAGTCTCCGTAATGCTGATCATGAAACGACGGGACTGCATTAAAAACCAATCTGGCTCACTAATGTTCTTTAAGGAAGAAAATCTGCCAGTTTTATCTGGTCTGGCCAACATGTGACTCGACTCACAGCAATGTGTTTGACTCTTAAATGTCCTGTCAAATGCAAGTCATTCAGATCCATCAAAACATTATGATAATAAATCACTGGCATCAACCTCAGTAACTGACGGTTAGCCATAATTATGTCACTGCAGTCATCTGAAGCTTGCTCAGTTTCCTGTGAGGGTTAGAGAGGAGGTTCCCAGGCACCTTTTAGCTTACAGGGAGGTTTGCTGGTGCATGTAGGCTTTACCAGATGTGTATCTGACTGGCTAAATGGACCAATTACCAGAATTACGCGAAGAATGTACAGTATATTACAGTACATAAAGGTTACGAATATAGAAATTTGGAGAAGTAGGCTTTTCGGTCCCTCAAGCCTGCATTTAATAATAAACTGATCAACCACAATTATTAAATTGTATTGCAAACTCCACATTTTCATCTATCCCTGGTGACCCTTGATTCATTTGCCGAACAAAAATTTATCTACCTCCGCTTTAAAAACATTCAATAAATTCGCCTCCACCACCCCGAGGCAGGGAGTTCCAAAGTCGCACAACCCTCTGAGAAAATATTTCTCCTCATAACGGGCAGCACGGTAGCACAGGGCAGCACGGTAGTACAGTGGCTAGCACGGTTGCTTCACAGATCCAATGTCCCAGGTTTGATTCCCGGCTTGGGTCACTGGCTGTGTGGAGTCTGCACGTTCTTCCCGTGTGAGCGTTGGTTTCCTCCGGGTGTTCCAGATTTTCCCACAGTCCAAAGATGTTTTTCTAGTTTCCTCTTAGATATAACTATGCTGTTCATCATTTACAGTTTGCTTCTGTCATGTGGATGTTCAAAGTTATTCAATTTTAAGGTTGCGTGAGGGCTTTATAAATATTCTGTATTTATGGCCCCTAATTTTAGACTCTCCCACAGATTGCATCTTCTTCAAAGTTCGCTTTGCAGGGGCTGGGGTGGTGGGTGAATGCTGAGACAAACAATACAAGGTGAGTCTTTGCAACTCACATGCACCTCACAAGATCATGTTCTGGTCATCCCAATGCTGGAGAGGGAAGGCATGTAGAGATCAGGCAAGGAAAGTGATAATCACTTCCCACCCACCCACAGGATTTTGTTTCAGCATATTCAGCAAAAAACCTGCAAATCTATTTTTCCGTTACCACAGAAAGAATTCTATAATTCAGAAACCTATATTCCTCCACACGATCTCAATGCCTCTTGCAAAACAATTGCATCGTCAGCAGTCAGCAAAACAGATTTTTCCACAGCGACCATTAATGCTGCTCTGCAATCAGCTTACAAGAGCTATGATTTGCCACAGTTGTCCAATCTCCTCCTGACAAAATAACAAACCCCATCACCACGAGGTACTCCAGCTACTGACCAACCAAGAACGTTCTAAATGTACTGAGGGCTATAAAGATGTTAATGTCCATTGTAGTTGGGGTTTTGGAAACTGCAATTCAATATTATACTGTTCAGTAACTATGCCCACCACCAATGCCAAAAAGATGTTATTCATGCCTGGCAAATTGCTTTAGACTTCGAAATTGTTTATGCAGCAGTAATTGCAGAATTGTTTTCACAAATAAAACTGTACAATTGGTCGATTTAGTAACCACTTCCAGGAGAGTGAAAACCTCAAACATTCTTTACTGTCTGTCAGAGAATCTAAAGTTATTGCCTTATTATATCCCACCACATTAGCTGGATGTTAATTAACAGATTAATTGATTCCTTTATTGAAAAACTAAGCTGAACTTTCAACCAAAACGAGATGCAATGCTATCAAAGAGGTATAAGCTAAAAAGAACAAAAACTGTTTTTGATAGTATTTATTAACATTTACTTCAATTTAAAGCAACTCTGTAAAGAACTTGCATGAAAAAGAAAATGTGAACATTGCAATTGCAGAATTTTATTAAGAAATAAATTTGTATCTGCTTCCTCCATGGACCATTATAAGAAGCAATGCATCATTACCCATTCCATTTAAATTCCAGCTGTTCCTCATAACCTAAGGTTTATATAAATATTGGAGAAATTCTACTGAGTTTTCACATTTAAAGAATGCAAAAAAAACCACCTTTGGGTAAAAATATACAACAGAGATAAATTGGCAATGAATAACTGTTAGTTAAACAGGAGAGAGTTTTTCTATGCAGTTGGGGGGGGGGGGGGGGAGAAAGAGAGGGGAGACAACAATGGGGAGAGACAGACTGCTTGGTGCAATGTGCGGGCACGATCAAGTCAGCATGGGTCAGCTGACTCTCGGAAGCGCAGTGGAGGTGCTAAGCTGGAGCTTGACTCGGGGGGTTGGATTTCTAGTGTTGTTGCCGGGGGGCGGGGGGGAGGAGGGGGGGAGGGGAGAGCTGCTTTGCTCACAGGGGAGGAACTGTTACTAGGGAACAAATGGGAGGTCGGGAACGGCAAATGCCCGAGGGGGGGCTCGAGGAGGCGAGCTAGAGGATGGCCTAAAAAGGGTGATGGCTAATCGGCAGGCGGGGCGGGGGGGACCAGGCTGATTACATGGAATATTAGAGGGTTGAATGGGTCGGTCATGAGGGCCCGCGTGTTTGCGCATTTGAGGGGGCTGAAGGCGGACGTGGCAATGCTACAAGAGACACACCTAAAGGTTACAGAACAGACGAGATTGAGAAAGGGGTGGGTTGGCCAAGTATTCCACTCAGGGCTGGACTCATAGACCAGGGGGGTAGCGATCGTGATCAACAAACGAGTGGCATTTGAGGCAGGGAGAATCGTGTCAGACAAGTGGAGTAGGTACATAATGGTGAGTGGGAAACTGGAGGGGTGCGGGTGGTATTCATGAACATATATGTCCCGAATTGGGACGATGTAGAATTTATGAGGCGGGTGTTAGGTAAGATCCCAGACTTAGAGTCACACAACCTGATCATGAGAGGAGACTTTAACACAGTCATTGATCCGGAATTGGACCGGTCAAAATCCAGGACAGGGAGGAGGCCGGCTGCGGCAAAGGAATTGAAGGGTTTATGGAACAGATGGGGGGAGTAGACCCATGGAGGTTTGCATGGCTAAGGGCGAAGGAGTTCTCCTTTTTCTCACATGTCCACAAGGTATACTCTCGCGTCGACTTTTTTGTTCTGAGCAGGGCGCTAATACCGGAGGTGGTGGATACCGAGTACTTGGCTATCGCAGTGTCGGATAATGGCCCGCATTAGGTGGATCTACGGGTTTGTGTGGAGAGAGGGCAATGCCCGCTGTGGAGACTTGATGTGGGGTTGTTAGCGGACGAAGCGATCTGTGGGTGGGTTAACGGGTCCATCAAGAACTACCTGGAAAAAAAATGATACGGGGGAGGTCTCTGCAGTGATGGTTTGGGAAGCTTTGAAGGCAGTGGTCAGAGGGGATTTAATCTCGATACGGGCCCACAGAGAAAAGGCGGAACGGGGTTAGCGGAGGAGATATTCCAGGTGGACAGGGGATACTTGGAGGCCCCGGAAGCGGGGCTACTGAGGGAGCGGCGGAGATTACAGGTGGAGTTTGGGCTGTTGACCACTGGGAAAGCGGTGGAACAGTTGAGGAAGGCAAGGGGGACGATTTACGAGTACGGGGAAAAGGCAAGCAGAATGTTAGCACACCAGCTCAGAAAAAGGGAGACGGCCAGGGAGATAGGTAAAGTAAAGAGTAGAGGCGGGAATACTGTCCTGGGCCCAGTGGGGGTGAATGAGGTGTTTAAGGACTTCTATAGTAAATTATATGAGTCGGAACCCCCGGCTGGGGTGGAGGGGATGAGGCAGTTTTGGATCGGTTGAGGTTTTCGAGGAGATAAGGTTCGCCTTAAGAGGGTCAATGTTAGGGTTCACCCGGAGGTGGCAGCCGTTCATCGGCTTTCTCGGGGAAAATTAAAATGTCAGCAGATGCAGTATTCCAAGGGGGGGGGGTTGTTGTTTTATGGTTGGGGTGTGTGAAGATTGGGATGGGGTGGAAATGTTTATTATACCATGTCGAAGTCATTGTTAATGTTATTATTATAAAAATTTTCAAATACCTTAATGAAAATATATTTTTTTAAACTCACGCATGTGCAAAGAAATCCAGTGTTTTTCTAATTTGGATTTATACTTTCATTCTTTGTAATGATTTCCTCATTATCTATAATACTATTGATCACTGACTTGAATCTATGCAATAACTAAGCCCTCTGTGGTAAAGAATTCCAACAATTCACAACCTTAAGAGGGATTTTCCTCATATCAGTCTGAAATGGCTGAATTCTAATTAGAAGATACTGCAAACCATCTCAGTCAGGGTTCTTCACCAATTCTGACTGACAAGGTTCGGACTCATGTTTCTTAACCCACTCCAGCGAAATCCGTCTCTGGGCTACCAGGGAGGCAAATGCCAAGACGTCGGCCTCTCAGGTCTTCCGACATGCCGAAAATCGCCACTCTCTCTGGACTGCAACCTTCATCTTCTGTACCTCGGACATAATGTCAGCGAACCCCTGCCAGAAATCTCTCCGCTTCAGACAAGCCCAAAACATGTGGGCATGGTCCACGGGCCTCCCCACGCACCGCCCACACCTATCCTCCACACCCTCGAAGAATCTGTTCATTCTGGCCACTATCATATGTGCCCTATGAACCACTTTGAATTGAATAAGACTAAGCCTAGCATATGAACTTGATACATTCACTCTCCTCAGGGCCTCCCCCCATAACCCAGCCTCCACCTCCCTCCCCATCTCTTCCTCCCACTTCCATTTAACTTCTCCTATCTGGACTCCCTCCCAATCCATTCATTCCTCATAAATTTCCGACACCCTACCCTCGCCAACCCCTATTTTTGACACCACCTTGTCCTGCCCTGGTCAGGAAAGGGTGTCACCTGCTTCCTGACATAATCCAGTACCTGTAAGTACCAAAACCGATTCCCGCTGGACATTGTAGCCAGTTAAAATGGCTAACTCCCGATTTAGAATGGCTAACTCCCGATTTAAAATGGCGAACGGCAAAGACTGATGGGAAAGTCAGCCAACAGGACACAAACAAGCAGCTGCGGGTTGAGTGTGTATTTACCTCTGGAAAGGCCAAACAAGATCGATACCGGCAACCATCAGCATAACAAAACACCAGCCATCTGCATACTAATGAGCAATCCCCGGGAACAATGAGCAACATTTAGATACATAAAGCCAACCCAGACTTGTCGGCGCCAGCAGAAGCCTACACAAAGGGAGGTGAACGACCACCTCAAGACCGCCCATCGATCAAGGAATCGCTCCAGCATTGGAGAAAATCGAACCAAGTGATTGGGACAAAGTCCAATCACTTGGAACCAGGTACAGGGTCCGCCCCGAAAGGCGGGAAGCTCCTGGGGACTATAAGAATAGAGGCCAAGTTCAAATCGGCCCTCTGCTTCTCTTCTTGACCGGGTCACTCAGCAACGCGAACCAACCCTTGACAGTGACCGGTTGTAATCAAGTAAGACTTACTTCAACGCTCGCTACGAGATAGCTACCAATCTGTACCAACTTCGAATCCCAAAGGCTCGGAACCCGAATGAAAGACCATTCGTTTCCCTGACCTGGTGGGCCAGTTCCAAGTTAAGTATTGGCCTGTTAATCGTAGAAGTAGCTTAGACGTAGAACTTATGCATGAGTAGTGATTACTGTGTATAATAAATGTGCTTTGATTTGAATCTTACTAAGCGGTGTATTGGATTATTGATCATTACTCGGACTTGAACCACGTGGCGGTATCAGAAAGATACCTGGCGACTCAAGAGTAAAAGTGATAAAACAGAGCAATTAAACGAAGGCAAAAGTTAGCAACAACATCTCATACTCCTCTTCCAATTCCTCTCAGCTCAAAAGCTACCCCCCCCACAAATAGGTCCCCAAGCCGTTCAATACACTCCCCCCCCCCCCCGCACCCGCCCAAACGCAAATCTACGATCGGTGCCCAGACCGAGGCATCCTCCAATCTCAGGTGCTGTCGCCATTGTCCCCACACCCTCAGGACTCATGGAGTATCTGGCCGGCAAGAACGACAGAGGCGCCGTCAATAGTGCCCCTAAACTAGTGTCCTTACAAGAAGCTGCCTCCATCCGCTCCCACACCGACCCCACTACCACTTCCTAACCGTGGCTAGATTAGCTGCCCAGTAATAGCTCATTAAATTTGGCAAGGATAGCCATGTCCCATGTCCCCGTCTAACAGCACCTTCTTTACCCGTGGGGATTTCTCCGCCCACACAAACCTCGAAATTCAGGCATTAATTTTCCTAAAAAAATCCTTTGGAATAAAGATCGGAAGGTTCTGAAAAATAAATAAGAACTTTCAAGGTCTGCACCCGCCCCGCCAGCGAGAGCACGTCCCATTATTTGCTCTTCCAAACCGCACCAGATTCAATTTGTGTAGCTGCTCCCATTCCTATGCCACCTGGATGCCCAGGTACCGAAAGCATGCCCAGCCTCCTCTCCTTTTCCTTTGCCTGGATCGGGAAGACCTCACTCTTCCCCATGTTTAACTTACACCTGGAAAACCAGCCGAATTCCTCTAAGGTCCTCATGATCTCCCCGATACCTCCCAGTGGGCCCAGATCGTCCACATATAGCGAAACTCCACGTCCTCGCACTATCCCTCTCCAGACCCTGACGCTCTAAACGTTATTGCCAATGGCTCTATCGCCAAGGTAAAAAGTAACGGGGAGAGTGGGCATCACTGCCTTGTCCCACAGTGCAATCCAAAATACCCCGAACTCACCCGATTTGTCCTTACACTCGTTACCGGCACCCTATATAACAACCGGACCCAAACCACAAACCCATACCCGAACTGTCCTAGTACTTCCCACAGATATTCCCACTCTATCCGATCAAAGGCGTTCATAGCGACCACCATCTCCAGTCCCTCCAGGGCATCATTATCACATTCAATAATCCCCTGTCATTCGCCGACAAATGCCTTCCCTTTACAAACCCCGTCTAGACTTCCCTTATCACCCCGGCACACAGTCCTCAATCCGCGAGGTCAAGATCTTTGCCAACAGCTTGGCATCCATATTTAGTCGCAATATTGGGCGGTGGGACCCATACTGCTACTGGTCCTTGTTCTTC
The DNA here is from genome assembly GCF_047496885.1 of Scyliorhinus torazame. NCBI lineage: Eukaryota > Metazoa > Chordata > Chondrichthyes > Carcharhiniformes > Scyliorhinidae > Scyliorhinus > Scyliorhinus torazame. The sequence continues at coordinate 142,559,315 of NC_092718.1, read as the reverse complement.
TTCAAAATTAAAGGAGACTGAAGCCTGCAATAACGCAGCTCTCCCTTCTCCTTGCCTCATTGTATGCCCTTACCAGCAGGGGCCCCAGATCCCCCGAAAATATTTTTACATTTTACCGGGAACCTATCCAGGCCCGGGACCTTCTCTGCCTGCATTGCCCCCATACCCTCCATCACCTCCACCAGTCCAATGGGTGCCCCCAGCCCCTCAACCAGGTTCACCTCCACTTTGGAGAACTCCAACCCATCTAGAAATCGACGCATTCCCTCTCCCCCACCGGGGGTTACGATTCATATAACCGTTTATAGAATTCCTCAAACGCCCGATTCACCCTCACCGGGTCCAAGATCACCCTTCCCCTCCCATCCTTCAACTTTCCGATCTCCCTCGCTGCCTCCTGCTTCCTAAGATGGTGGGCCAGCATCCTGCTCGCCTTCTCCCCATATTCATAGACAGCCCCCCTGGCCCTCCATAACTGCCTCACTGCCTTCCCCGTAGACACCCACCTGAACTCTATCTGGAGCTTCTGCGGCTCCTTCAACAACCCTGCCTTTGGGGCTCCGATTATCTCCTATCCAACGGCAGGATCTCCGTCACCACCCTAGCCACCTCGGCCCGCTCCATCCTATCCCTACGCGCCCGGATCAATAGAAACTCTCCCCGACCCATATCTTGAGCGCCTCCCATAACTTGGCAGCCAAAACCTCACCCGTGTCATTCAGCTCCACATACCCCCAAATGGCCCTCATCCGCTCACACACCTCCTCATCTGCTAGCAACCCCACATCTAATCTCCAATGCAGGCACTGAGCACACGCCATTCTACTTGCAAGTCCACCTAGTGCAACATGTGGTCAGAGACCACAATCAACAAGTACCTCAAGTTAACCACCCCCACCAGCAAAGTCTTATCCACCACAGAGTAATCAGTCCACCCTGTGCGCATTATTATGGGCCAGGGTTTAGAGAACACCAAAGTATATCATGGAGTTCACCTGACCCACAACTTTTAATAGATTTTAGTTATGGGGAGCACAAGGGCCCACTTTACAGGTGTGATGCAACAGAGATCTAAAGTTTAAAAAAAAATAAAAACAATGTTTATTCTATGAATCCAGTTAACATTTTATAAACACACAGTAAACATCTTATCACCTACCAACATTGATAATCTCCCCAAAGATACAGTACTCTATAGGTAACTTTCCTGACAACATCCATACGTCAAAGACCCTTTTTAACAAAGACAGTAGGTTTGCATTCCTTACAGAAACAGGTATTACTTTGAAATCATCAAGTGATCTGGAGACATTCTTTAGCATGCAGACACCAAAATACGCCTCCTTGGTTTGACTGCAGCTTTCCAACTGAAAACTAAACTAAAACTCAGAGCCAAAAACAGCTTCCAACTCAAAACGAAAGTAAAAAGCAGAGCCAGAGCCCAGCTCCACCCACACAAACATCACTGCAGCCACTTGAGAAAACAAACATTTCTTAAAGTGACATTTCCATGACAGCATGGGAGGAGAACAAAAATTCCTTCGCCCTCGGCCTCCCAAACCTCCATGAGTCTACTCCCGCATACGCTCCATGAACCCTTTTAACTCCTTCGCCACCACCAACATCCTCCCCAACCACAGACTCGACTGGTTCTATCTCGGCTCGACAAACAGATTAAAGCCCCCCCCCCCCCCCCCCCCAAAAAAAATCAGGATCTCCTTCACCAACCTAGCCACCTCGGCCGCTCCATCCTATCCCTATGCGCCCGGATTAATAGAAACTCCCCCCGACCCATATCTTGAGCACCTCCCATAACTTGACAGCCAAAACCTCACCCGTGTCATTCAGCTCCACATACCCCCGAATGGCCCTCATCCGCTCACACACGGAGTCCAGGTCTGGGATATTTTCCCCACCTGCCTCATAATTTCAACGTCAATCCAATTTGGGGCATAACCCCCCCCCACCATTCATATCTAACCGAGTGCAAAACCTACCTTACCTACCCTTTCCTTAGCCTAGCCTGGTCCCTGATCTTCAAATGTGTTCCCTGTAAAAATGCCACATCCGCCTTCAAGCTCCTCAGATGTGCGAACACTCGTGACCGCTTGACTGGCCCATTCAGCGCTCTAACATTCCATGTGGCCAGCCAGGCTGAGGGGCACCCCGACCCCTCCCCTGCCGATTAACCATAAACCCTTCTTGGGCTGGCCCCCGGCCTTCCAGGATGTCCACCGTCACCAACTCCCTCCTTATTGCACATCAACATCTTCATCCCCATCAGCAGTCCGCTACCTCTCCTTCCCCAAAAACAATAATCCCATCCCCCTCTAACACTCTAACCACCTGTTCACCCCTCCACTGCTCCCCGTGGGGATTTTCACAGTAACTTCATTGCAATGTTAATGTAAGCCTACTTGTGACACTAATAAAGATTATTATTATAACATCCTGGGGCTGGTTTAGCACAGTGGGCTAAACAGCTGGCTTGTAATGCAGAACCATGCCAGCAGCGCGGGTTCAATTCCCGTACCGGCCTCCCCGAGCAGGCGCCGGAATGTGGCGACTAGTGGCTTTTCACAGTAACTTCATTGAAGCCTACTTGTGACAATAAGTGATTATTATTATCCTGGCTTACAGTGCTTCAGTTGTCACTTGTGAAAAACATTTCAGCATTGTTCTAGCTATGCCTAAACTGTAGTAAATCTTTTTTTTAAATTACTTTATCAGAGTTACAAAGCCAGAGCTCAAGAGTGTGGACAGGGGCAAACCCCTAATTCATCTCCTAAGTAGCTCGCCCAGCTAGCCTGCCCACACCGCACACTTCCATAGTGCAACCAACAATGAAAAGAAGAAAAAAAGTGCACTCACCCTCCACAGTCCTCTGGCCTCCAACCAAAGAACATCATAAAAAAAGATACTCTGACCATCATCCCAAAAAAGAACACCAAACTATACAACAAAAAGAGGGTCAGAGAGAACCAACACCACCTCACACGTCCTCCAAAGTTCAATGTCCTCCCTCTCCTGCCAGTTCATTGTCTCCTCCTGTGCTCCAAAATAGTACTCGCAGCCGCTGCGGGTCACCCAAAGGTGGGCCGGGTACAGCATCCCAAACTTCAACCCCGGAGGATACCTTGACCCGGTTGAAAATGATGTCTCCTCGTGGCCAGTTCCGTACCCAGGTCCTGATATACCCAGAGCTCGTTACCCTCCCAGGTACATCTCCTCGTCTGCCTGGCCCACCACAAGATCTTCTCTTTTAATTTAATTAATTAATTATTGAGAAACCAGTGTAGCCTTAACCACCATCGCCCTCGCCGGCTCATTCACCTGCGGCTTCATCAGCACCCTCTCAACCTTCGGGGGCCGGTCAAAGGACCCCTCCCCCATTAGCCACTTCAACATCTTGGCTACATAAGAGCCTGCGTCCACTCCCTCGATGCCCTCTGGCATCCCCACTGTTCTCAAATTCTGCCTCCGGGAGCTGTTCTCCAGATCCTCCATTTTCTCCTTGAGCCGCTTCGGAGTCTCCCTCCACACCCCAATTTTGGTCGCCAACGAGGTAAACGGCTCCTCGTGCTTCCCCGCCACCTTCTGGATCGCCTGGCTCCAGGTCTCCTGCCTCAGCTCCACGCAGTCAACCCCCACTTTCAGCGGCTCTACCACCTTCGCCAGGTCATCCTGAGCTTCCCTCCTCTGCTGGCTTAACATTTCGTTCAGAAAGTCCACCAACTGCTCGGACGACCATTGGACTGGTAGGGCTGATCCCTTGCTCCCTGCCATCTTTCCCTGAGTCACGAAGAGTTTCTTGCTCTTGCGGCTCTTTCCTTCTAGACCCACTTCTGGTCCACGGATCCATCACCGACCCCATCAGTGGAGTATAACTTTACTCCACCATCTCTGCGCCTTTTTTCTCCAAAACATCCACCCGACAACCGGGGAAAAGGTCCGGAAAAAACGCCTCGACTGGGAGCTGCCATATGTGCCACCACTCAATCCATGGCTGCACCAGTGGTCAATTACAAAGTTATTGCTCGACAACGGCAATAGATATCCATCGAAACTCAGCTGTGATGGCTCCTGCTTCCAAGCACTCTGAGGCAAAGTCTTCTTCTCTTCCTGTGGTCCACTGACCATAATCTGTTGGTCTACTACACTAATAAAGATTATTATTATTAGTAGTAGATGTGTCAACGATGCCCTGTAGCCTCCTCCCTTTTACACCCATTAAAAGACCCTTACCATACCGTAATAGGCCACAGTTTGTCCTGACCAATAAAACTGGATCAAGTTGATGCTAGAGATTCCATTAACCCCAACATGCAGGCATTTATTAGTCTTTCCTGATTTTCCAACGGTTTGAAGATGCATATTTAGGGGTAATGGATATAGGACAGAGGTCAGAGGTAGGTTCTTTACGCAAAGAGTAGTGAGGCCGTGGAATGCCCTACCTGCAACAGTAGTGAACTCGCCAACATTGAGGGCATTTAAGAGTTTATTGGATAAACATATGGATGATAATGGCATAGTGTAGGTTAGATGGCTTTTGTTTCGGTGCAACATCGTGGGCCGAAGGGCCTGTACTGCGCTGTATCGTTCTATGTTCTATATGTTCTATATTTCTCTTAATGTCTACAAATCTGCAGTTTCACATTCATCCTATCCTTTATTTTCTGCAAGCAAGCAATAAAGTCTCCACCTTATCTCTTCCAATATTCGTACACGAAGGTTTGAACAGAGTTTAGTTTGGGGATTCCGTGATGTGGGGGTGCAGGAAAAGCAACTTTTGCAGCGACTCTGGCGCCACTTGCTTTATAATCCGTTATTTATCTTGATTGAGCGGACAGATTTGACTAAACCATGCTCCAATAATTGATGTTATGTTCCTAGAAGACTTCTACATTAGTATTGATGAGAATATGCTGAAAACATCTGGTGATAAGAGGGCGGTCGGATTCAACAGGTGGGTGGGGGGTGAAGCTGCCTATTCAAAATGGTGACTTGACCCTTGGGCAGTCTCTGGACCCTACACTCACTGAGGTGCTCTGAGGCGCTGAAAATGATGACTGCCAACATTATCCGAGTTAGAACCATAGAATTCCTACAGGGCAGAATGAGGCCATTAACAGGAGTTATTGACCCGAGACTTGGCGTGCTGACGTGAAGCGTGCAGACAACCAATAAAAGACCTGACGAAATGGAGAGAGAATCCTGAACGTCGAAAATGTTGTTTCTTCAGCTGAAGCGTGTATTCATTCCTTGAAAAACCAGCTAACTTGCTACCTGGCATATCAGAAATCCTGGAAGATTTGGATAACTGAGGTCGGAGAAAGAATATCGGAGTCGCGGTCTGCTAGGAGTTGAGGGTACGCTCCTGGTTAGCCACGTTTTCTTAAGCTGGATGTGAAGGCTGGGCTTTTTAAATTGGAAAGGGCACGCCATATCCTGTCTTTGAGGTCACAGGGCAATCTATTTCCCAGGCCTATAACGATTTGCTTCCACAATTTTCAAGATCATCAGAAAGTCCTGGAGGCAACGAGGTGTGGTGGAACCTAACTCTACAAGGGAGTGCGGATATTCTTTTTCCAGGGCATTTTGGTGGTGACACAGCTGAAGCATTGAGGCTTCAATGAAGTTTGAAGGCAACCCAGGCAGCTGGAGTGAATTATGCCATACATTATCCTGCGACCCTGAAAGTGATATCCGACAACTCTTTCAATAATCCGCCTACTGCCTTGGCCTTCGTGAAGTCCATAAGTGGCAGGGAATTGGACTGATATTCTGCAGGTCGGGATCCTCAAGTCTTCAAAAACTCTGATCCAGACTCTCTACCTATCTTGGTGCTGTTTGTCTGATTTTGTCATTTATCCTGCTAACAGAAAGCATTAATATTTGAGCACTATAATGAATGTCTTTTCCTACTCCTTGAATATTTTGGGGACTCTTATTATCCATATGTATGGTAGCTGTGCTGCACGCACGTTAACTGCCGTCTTTTCACTTTATCCATGTATTAATCATGGTAGAATTGAGTGGCACTATTGCCGAAGGGTGGGTGGTGGATACATGTCTTCATGCGTATGCTTAAAATGCATGAGGAGCATTTGACTCCCATTCCCTTAGTAGCTCGCTTCCTTTCCTTCTTGTTGAGAAGGTTGTATCTTGTTGGTCCTCACTTTGGTTGAGGAACATCCCTGTCGAATCATTGGGGCGTTGCAATTTTTTTGTATTGTTATCTTGAGGTTATTACGATCCCAGGCCAGACACTAACAGTGGCTCGGACGCTGGACAGAAACACCAATATTTTATTTTAGTATTGAAAACTGTGAAGAAAGGATATCTCACTCCAGGAGTGATTCCACGCAAAATAGGGATATGGTATATTAAAACAAATGTTATTACTAACACAGTATTAAACTATCTTTAACATCACACAAGAAAGTAATCTACAATTACCCCTTAAACAATGCTAATCAATACACCTTAACTGGTGTAACCCTTAACTGCGATCTTTACTTCTACTCAAACAACAGGACGGTCTCAGAACCTAATACACTTTTAAATCCAGTTCTTACTCAGGAATACTTGCTGTACAGCGATGCCTGGATACTTCAGACTATGGCATTTTAACCCGAACAAACAGGCACCAAAAGTACTCATAATCCACCAGACTAACGCCCATCTGGCTGTTAGGGGAGCCGCTACACAAACGAGCAGGCTGGCGTATGGAAATACAGTGAAGGAAGAGTGAGTGTGGTTGACCCCACAGGAGGGAGCGGGTGGGTCTGGGCACAACGTCTCCCATGGCTGGATGCACCTCTCCTCGCCGATAAGGAATTCTGAACAAAGATATCCCAAGCCATCAACAGTTATATAACCTGCAACCAGAACAGGGAGGTCTCACTCTCCACGTTCTGGGAGTAACTGAAGGTGATCAGGAGCAAAATCATAGCTTTTGGGCCCTGAGAGACAGGAAAGAAAGGGCAGCCAAGCAGCGGCTGATTGGCTCCATACTGGAGGTGGATCGGCGGTACTCTGCAGCCCCAACCGTGGAACTGCTGGCAGAGAGGAAAAAGCTACAGATTGAATTTGATCTGTTCTCCTCAAGGAAGGCAGTTCACCAACTTCGCCAGGTATGGTCTACAAATATGGAGACAAGGCCAGCCACATGCTGTATACAAGTTAAGAAAACAAGCATAAGTTAGGAATAGAAATGGTAAGATAGTAGCAGAGCCAAACAAGGTTAATGTGGTCTTTGCAAACTTTTACCGAGTGCGATAGACTCTGAACCCCTGGAGGAGGACTCGGTAATGGAACAGTTTCTCGACAGACTGGGATATACCAGTGGTTGGGGAGGACAGGAAATAAGGGCTGGAAGAAACGCTAGAGCTGGGCGAAATCATGGAAGCATTAATTCCATGCAGTCAGGGAAAGCGCTGGGACCACATGGGTTCCAGATAAACTGTTACAAAACATTTGCCGCAGCGCTGGTCCCGCACTTACGGGAAATGTTCAATGACTCACTGTCCATGCTGGCCAAGGCCTTGGTCTCACTGATCCCCAAAAAGGTCAAAGACCCAACAGTGTGTGCAGCATACATCGGGTAGAATGGCGGTACCTCAGGGAGATATGCGAATGGTTTGGGTTTAGAGCAAGGTTCACCATGTGGGTGAAGCTCCTGTACAGTGCTCCTACAGCGAACGTACAGACGAACACCACCAGCTCCGAAAACTTTGGCTGCACAGGGGAACGAGGCAGGGGTGCCCATTACCCCGCTCTTGTTCCCACTGGCAATTGAGCCACTAGCCATTGTCCTTAGATCAGCAGAATGGTGGACGGGCATTTGGAGAGGGGGCAGAGAGCATAAAGTTTTGTTCGATGTGGATTACCTGCGCCTCTACGTGTCGAACCCCCTAGCCAGCATGGGAACGATAACAGGACTCCTTAGGGAGCTTGGTGCTTTCTCAGGTTACAAACCAACCTGGGAAAGAGCGAAATCTCCCCAGTGAACCCTCCAAGAGGGAGGAGTGGAGCTGGAAGAACCACCATTTAAAGTGACCTACATCAATTCAGGTTCCTGGCGTTCCAAGTGGCCCACATCTGGACAAGGCTCCACAAGTGGAACCTCTCCAGCCTGGTGATGGTGGTGAAGAGGAACCTGCAAAGATGGGACTCACTCCCTCTTTCGCGAGAAGGAAGGGTACAGACGGTCAAAATGAACGTATTCAGATCACTCCCGATTTTCATCCCCAAATCCTTCTTCACCAAGATCGACAAGTTAATCATGTCCTTTATCTGGGTGGGAAAAGAGTCCCTCGGATACGCAAGACCATCTTACAGTGAGGGGGCCCGTGGGAGGCCTGGCCCCCCCAAACCTCCTATTCTACCACTGAGTGGCAAATGTAGAAGGTGAGTGGGAGGCGATGGGAACCAGAGGTTGACTGGGTCCGAATGGAGGAGGTCTCTCCAAGCACTGCCACCGCACCACTCCCAGCGCCCCCACACACACTCCAGGAGCCCGGTGGTAGTGACCATACTAAGGGCATGGAACCAGTTCAGGCATCTTTCAAGCTTAGCGAGATGTCGATAGAGGCCTCCATCACACCGGCAAGGATAGGTGCCACATAGATACATGGAAGATAGGAGCAGGAGGAGGCCTTTTCCGCCATTTTCGAGCCTGTTCCGCCATTTTTCACGATCATGGCTGATCATCCAACTCAATAGCCTAATCCTGCTTTCTCCCCATAGCCTTTGATTCCATTCTCCCCAAGTGCTATATCTAGCCGCCTCTTGAATATATTCAATGTTTTAGCATCAACTACTTCCTGTGGTAATGAATTACACAGGCTCACCACTCTTTGGGTGAAGAAATATCTCCTTATCTCTGTCTGAAATGGTTCACCCTGAATCCTAAGATTGTGGCCCCTGGTTCTGGACACACCCATCATTGGTAACATCTTCCCTGCATCTACCCTGTTTAGTCCCGTTAGAATTTTATAAGTCTCTATGAGATCCATATTTGAGACGTGGAGGGAGGACAAAGGGACACTGAGAATGAAGGACATGTAGGTGGCCGGATAGACTGGGGACCCTGGGGGAACTCTCAGAGAGGCTCCAATTCCCAAAGGGAATGAGCTCAGGTACCTGCAGCTACGCCACTTTCTCCGCAAGGAGACAAAAACGTTCCCCCAGAGACCCGGACACATTACTGGACATAATGGTAAGGCTGGACTGGTTAAAGGACGACAAATGTGGCAACATCTCCGGACGACTCATCAAAAAAGTCAGGACCCCACTGGGCGAGACCCAATGGAAATGGGAGGAGGAGCTGGCCATGGAGATAAGGGAAGGACCCTGGTCGAGGCACTGCACAGAATGAATTCTACCTGCTCCTTTGTCAAACTAAGCGTGATGCAGCTCAAGGTGGTGCACAGAGCTCACCTTACTAAGGCTCGTGTGCGCTGGTTATTTCCAAAGGTGGAGGATAGATGCGGGCAGTGTCAGGGAGGTCCAGTCAACCACACCTACATGTTCTGGCCATGCCACAGACTCGGGGAGTTCTGAACTGCCTTTTTTGAGGCTATGTCCAGGGTGGTGGGGCTTGAGATGGAGCTGTGCTCTGGACAGGGAATGGTGAGGGGGTGAGGGGGGGGGGGGGGGGACAGAGCGAGAGAGAGAGAGAGAGAGAGAGAGGGACAAAGAGAGACAGAGAGGGAGGCCCTGGCCTTCGCCACACTGATCGCCTGGCAGAGACTTCTGATAGGCTGGAAGTCGGCAGTGCCATCTAGGACTTTGGAGTAGCTCACAAACCTGGCCCAGTTCCTGCAACTAAGAAAAATAAAATTGTTGATAAGGGGATCCGTGGAGAGATTCTACGACACGTGGAAGAAGTTCACAAACCTCTTTCAGACCTGTTTGAAACCAACAACTAACTGGGGGAGGGGGATAGGAAGGGGGGTAGCAAGGGGGAGCAGGGAGCACCACTCGAAAGGGAGCTTGTGTATGGCAGAGAAGGAAAGGGGCAGAAGGAAATTTACAGGATGGGACACAGATCCGCCCCACATATGCCAAACCAGGAAGCCGGACCATCCTGACATCTATTCGAGAACTCCATCGAAACAAATGTAATTAGAAATAACGTAAAGAGTAATTGGCAGTAATTGTAAATACATGATATACATTAATGTAAATAATGTATGGAAATGTTAGAACTGTGATTACCGTCACAGACAGGGTGGCAGCTTGTGATACTTGTGTTGGTGTTGTTATTGTTTTTGTTATTATTATTGTTCCCATATTGTTCTGCAAAGTTTTGATATTAAGTGCAAAAATTCCAATAAAAATATATTTTTTTAAATCCTGCACAGGCACACACACATCTTATATCTGTGAAAGGAACATGTTGGGAATTTTTTTGTGGTTTTGGTAAGAATTGAGATGGGGGAGAAGTGCCGTAGCACACATTCGAATGTGGCGCAAAAATCGAATCCTACTGGGTGGCACAGTGGTTAGCATTGTTGATTCACAGCACCCGGGATCCGGATACATTTCCGGGCTTTGGGGGGGCTGTGTGGAGTTTGCACTTTCTCTACGTGTCAGCGTGGGTTTCCTCCGGGTGCTCCAGCTTCCTCCCACAGTCCAGAAACGTGCAGATTAGGTGGGGTTAGGAGAATAGGGAGAGGGAGTGGGCCTCGGCAGGCTGCTCTTTCGGAGGGTTGGTGCAGATTCGATGGGCTGCATGCCTCCTTCTGCACTGTGGGGATTCTATGATTCTTCCGGGTCTATGCAATGGCAGGAACTACTTTTAAACTTTATTCATACGGGGAATTCATCATCCTATCAAGAGGAATAAGATCCTCACTTTTCATAAGGAGAAAATGGACATAACCCTGAGACTTCCACATGGATGACGGGAAGCACTTAAAATTGAGGTGGGAATAGGTGGGGCAGTTTTTTTTTTTTCCTCTTTAGAACATAAGAACTAGGAGCAGGAGTAGGCCATCTGGCCCCTCGAGCCTGCTCCACCATTCAATGAGATCATGGCTGATCTTTTGTGTACTCAGCTCCACTTTCCGGCCCGAACACCACAACCCTTAATCCCTTTATTCTTCAAAAAACTATCCATCTTTATCTTAAAAACATTTAATGAAGGAGCCTTTACTGCTTCACCGGGCAAGGAATTCCATAGATTCACAACCCTTTGGGTGAAGAAGTTCCTCCTAAACTCAGTCCTAAATCTACTTCCCCTTATTTTGAGGCTATGCCCCCTAGTTCTGCTTTCACCCGCCAGTGGAAACAACCTGCCCGCATCTATCCTATCTATTCCCTTCATAATCTTATATGTTTCTATAAGATCCCCCCTCATCCTTCTAAATTCCAATGAGTACAGTCCCAGTCTACTCAACCTCTCCTCGTAATCCAACCCCTTCAGCTCTGGGATTAACCTAGTGAATCTCCTCTGCACACCCTCCAGTGCCAGTACGTCCTTTCTCAAGTAAGGAGACCAAAACTGAACACAATACTCCAGGTGTGGCCTCACTAACACCTTATACAATTGCAGCATAACCTCGCTAGTCTTAAACTCCATCCCTCTAGCAATGAAGGACAAAATTCCATTTGCCTTCTTAATCACCTGTTGCACCTGTAAACCAACTTTTTGCGACTCATGCACTAGCACACCCAGGTCTCTCTGCACAGCAGCATGTTTTAATATTTTATCATTTAAATAATAATCCCTTTTGCTGTTATTCCTACCAAAATGGATAACCTCACATTTGTCAACATTATATTCCATCTGCCAGACCCTAGCCCATTCACGTAGCCTATCCAAATCCCACTGCAGACTTCCAGTATCCTCTGCACTTTTTGATTTACCACTTATCTTAGTGTCGTCTGCAAATTTGGACACATTGCCCTTGGTCCCCAACTCCAAATCATCTCTGTAAATTGTGTACATTTGTGGGCCCAACACTGATCCCTGAGGGACACCACTAGCTACTGATTGCCAACCAGAGAAACACCCATTAATCCCCACTCTTTGCTTTCTATAAATTAACCAATCCTCTATCCATGCTACTACTTTCCCCTTAATGCCATGCATCTTTATCTTATGCAGCAACCTTTTGTGTGGCACCTTGTCAAAGGCTTTCTGGAAATCCAGATATACCACATCCATTGGCTCCCCATTATCTACCGCACTGGTAATGTCCTCAAACAATTCCACTAAATTAGTTAGGCATGACCTGCCCTTTATGAACCCATGCTGCATCTGCCCAATGGGACAATTTCCATCCAGATGCCTCGCTATTTCTTCCTTGATGATAGATTCCAGCATCTTCCCTACTACCAAAGTTAAGCTCACTGGCCTATAATTACCCGCTTTCTGCCTACCTCCTTTCTTAAAAAGTGTCACGTTTGCTCATTTCCAATCCGCCGGGACCACCCCAGAGTCTAGTGAATTTTGGTAAATTATCACTAGTGCATTTGCAATTTCCCTAGCCATCTCTTTTAGCAGTCTGGGATGCATTCCATCAGGTCCAGGAGACTTGTTTACCTTTAGCCCCATTAGCTTGCCCATCACTACCTCCTTGGTGATAACAATCCTCTCAAGGTCCTCACCTGTCATAGCCTCATTTCCATCAGTCACTGGCATGTTATTTGTGTCTTCCACTGTGAAGACCGACCCAAAAAACCTGTTCAGTTCCTCAGTCATTTCCTCATCTCCCAATATTAAATCTCCCCTCTCATCCTCTAAAGGACCAATATTTACCGTAGCCACTCTTTTCTGTTTTATGTATTTGTAGAAACTTTTACGATCTGTTTTTATATTCTGAGCAAGTTTACTCTCATAATCTATCTTACTCTTTATAGCTTTTTTAGTAGCTTTGTTGCCTCCTAAAGATTTCCCAGTCCTCTAGCCTCCCACTGATCTTTGCTACTTTGTATGTTTTTTCCTTCAATTCGATACTCTCCCTTATTTCCTTAGATATCCACGGTCGATTTTCCCTCTTTTTACCGTCCTTCCTTTTTGTTGGTATAAACCTTTGCTGAGCACTGTGAAAAATCACTTGGAAGGTTCTCCACTGTTCCTCAACTGTTTCACTATAAAGTCTTTGCTCCCAGTCTACCTTAGCTAGTCCTTCTCTCATCCTATTGTAATCTCCTTTGTTTCAGCACAAAACACTAGTGCTTGATTTTACCTTCTCACCCTCCATCTGTATTTTAAATTCCACCATATTGTGATCGTTCCTTCCGAGAGGATCCCTAACTATGAGATCCTGAATCAATCCTGTCTCATTACACAGGACCAGATCTAGGACCGCTTGTTCCCTTGTAGGTTCCATTACATACTGTTCTGGGAAACTATCGCGGATACATTCTAGAAACTCCTCCTCATGGCTGCCTTGACCGACCTGGTTAAACCAATCGACATGTAGATTAAAATTCCCCATGATAACTGCTGTACCATTTCTACATGCATCAGTTATTTCTTTGTTTATTGCCTGTCCCACCATAATGTTACTATTTGGTGGCCTATAGACTACTCCTATCAGTGACTTTTTCGCCTTACTATTCCTGATTTCCACCCAAATGGATTCAACCTTATCCTCCATAGCACCGATGTCATCCCTTACTGTTGCCCGGATGTCATCCTTAAAGAACAGAGCTACACCACCTCCCTTACCATCCACTCTGTCCTTCCGAAAAGTTTGATACCCGCGGATATTTAACTCCCAGTCGTGACCATCCTTTAACCATGTTTCAGTAATGGCCACTAAATCATAGTCATTCACGATGATTTGCGCCATCAACTCATTTACCTTATTCCGAATACTACGAGCATTCAGGTAAAGTACACTTATGTTGGCTTTTTTACCTCTGTTCTGAATCTTAACACCTCGATCAGTAACCTCTCCTAAGTTATATTTCCTCTTAACCTTTCTCCTAATTTTCCTTGTCGTTGAACCCATATCTTCATGTAACAACCTGCCGCGTCGCTTACCATTAATGTTTTCACTTCCAGTTTTATTTCTTTTAGTATTCCTGGTCCTATTCACTGAGCTCCCCTCAGTCACTGTACCTTGTACTGTCGCTCTTTTTGATTTTTGACTGTGGCTTCTCTGCCTTACACTTTCCCCCTTACTGCCTTTCTCAATGAGATGGGGTGTTCTAATCCTGATCAACAAAAATGTCCCGTTGCAGGTGGAGCATACAGTGCAGCAGGGGGCCATTCGGCCCATCGTGTCTGCACTGACCCACTTAAGCCTTCACTTCTACCCTATCCCAGTTACCCAAGAACCTCTCCTAACCTTTTTGGACACTAAGGGCAATTTAGCTTGGCCAGTTCACCTAACCTGCATGTCTTTGAACTGTGGGAGGAAACCGGAGCACCCAGAGGAAACCCAAGCAGACATGGGGAGGGCGTGCAGACTCCGCACAGACAGTGACCCAGTGGGGAATCGAACCTGGGAACCTGGCGCTGTGAAGCCACAGTGCTACCGTGCTGCCCATAGAGAACTGTAGAGAACTGTGTTCAGGATAAGGTGTGATAGTTAAGGGACTGGTACACAGGGAAGCTGTCTCAATAATGAAAGTGTTCCAGGGATAGAGATTTTTATTTTTCTCAGTATGAATTGACTATCAATTTGAGCCTTGTACAATTCTACATTTCAGTCTTGTCTTGTTCCATAGGTAGTATTGTCATTTCCAATCATGCTCCCGTTTTCCTGGAATTCTGGGGCTCCAGAGTGTGGATGGGGGATGTGCAGAAGAGAGGTAGGGTGCCCCCGATCCCCTTATTATTATGCTGGCCATAGAGCCATTGGCAGAGGCTGTTAGGTGGAATTACACAATATTGGGGAAAGAGAACTGAAACCACTGGCCTAGATTGTTATATTCCCTGAAGATGTTGCCAATAATGTTGTCAGCTAAAGTTTTAAAGGAGATTGATTAGTTTATCTGGAATAATAAAAAGAGCTGGTTTAGCTCAGTGGGCTAGACAGCTGGTTTGTAATGCAGAACAAGGCCAGCAGCGTGGGTTCAATTCCCGTACTGGCTCATTACCCGAACAGGCGCTGGAATGTGGTGACTAGGGGCTTTTCACAGTAACTTCATTGCAGTGTTAATGTAAGCCTACTTGTGACAATAAAAGATTATTATTATAAGAAGCCTCTCCGCAAGTTTACTAAGTTCCAGCTCCCAGGGGCTAAAAACGGGCTGGATGTCACGAACATTAGGCTGCATCAACTGGCAACTCATCTGAGGTTCACAAGGGGCTGGGTTAGGATGGGCCCTGCCTCCATTTGGCTCGATATCGACCAGTCGGCTTCCCCTCTGCTTGTTATTTTATAATAATGATAATCCTATCATTATTAATACTCTTAGAGCCTGGAGATTTGGCCTGCCATTTAGAAGGCCAGCAGTTCCCAGCTTTTCCCGATGGCCCTTCTGAAACAAAGGCACAACATTTGCTACCTTCGGTTACCTCCCACAGTCCAAAGACTTGCAGGTTGGGGGGATTGGACATGCTAAATTGCCCTTAGTTTCCAAAAAGGTTAGATGGGGGTTATTGGGTTTCGGGGATAGTGTGGAACTGAGGGCTTGAAGTGGGTGGGTGCAGACTCTATGGGCCGAATGGCCTCCTTCTGCACTGTAAAATTCCAAGATTCTATGATCTCTGACAACCATAAGTCAAGAGTTACCTGTTCTTCCCAAGCATTCTCTACTCACCATGCCATGTCTTAAATTGTCTACATATTCATCAAAATGTTATTTTCCCCAACAGAAAGTCTGCCTAATTTATATTTAAATGAATAAATACAAACTGCTCCACCGACTCATGAGGGAACTTGCTCAATAAATTGACCACTTGCTCACTAAAATTATATCACAGATTAATTTTTTATAAATGCCTCGTTGAGTGCATTCAGTGTCTGCTGGTTCTACTGTTCTGGACAAGGTGAAACAGCTCATCGTGGTACATATTATCCACCCACTTTAAAATCCTAACTCAGTAACTTTTGAAAAGTTCCTGTCTAACACCCTCAAAATTGGCCTTGCCCCAATTTAGAATTTGAACTTTTGGGCCAGACCTATCATTCCCCATAGCTATCTTATAGAATTATGATCACTGGTCCCAAAGTGATCCCTCACTCACACTTCTGTCACCTGCACTTGAAAAACATTTCAGAATGAGACAAGCATGAACTCAAACAGATTTCAATACATTAGCACACATAACATGTAATTAGTTATTTTAATTCGACTGCTCTATCATTCATCAGAATAAAATATGTTGTGGTATTTTGCCCTTGCAATGACCCAGAGGAATTGATGTGTGATCCCCTTTTATCACCATAACTTCGTATTTTTCAGTGTGAGCGGACCCACATATAAACATATTCCAACATTGAGAAATTCACATTTTACAGCAAAGCCAACCATTGTGCTCATCAGTCCAACCTTGACATTCGTTGCTGAAGAAGAATATTGTAGACAAACCATAAAAATCTATTAATCCCAACACTCCAGCTAGGGGAAACACCCTCCCACCATCTACTCTGTTAAGTTGTTTGAGAATTGTATATGTTTTAATGAGATCACCGTTTAATCTTCTAAACTCGCAGTAACATTGGCCTAGTCTATTCAATATTTCCTTCTTGGAAAGTCTCTCATCCCAGTAATTGGCCTAGTGAACATTTGTCACACAATCTCCAAGGCAAGTGTACCCTTCCTTAGTTAAGAAAAATACAAATTAGGAGTCGGGGCAGGCCATTCGACCCCTCAGGCCTGCTCATTGTCCTGGATGGTGTTGAGTTTCTTGGTGCTGTTGGAGATGCACTCATCAAGGCAAGTGGCAAGTATTCCATCACAATCTGACTTATGCCTTGTAGATGGTGCCTGTTGACATTGGGAGTCAGGAAGTGAGTTACTTACCTCAGAATCCCTAGCCTCTGACCTGCTCTTGCTGCCACAATATTTAAATTGCTAGTCTAGTTCAGTTTCAAGTTAATAGTAAACCCCCCCCCCCCCCCTCCCCCGAAGGATGTTGATAGAGGGAAATTCAGCAGTATAATGCCTCTGAATGTAATGGGGAAAGAGTTAAATTCTCTCATCTTGGAGATGGTGATTGCCTGGCATTTGTGTGGCATGAAAGCTACTCGTCAGCCCAAGCCTGGACATTGTCCAGGTCATGCTGAATTTGGACATGGATTGCTTCTGTACCTTGAGAAGTTGTGAATGGTGCTGAACATTGTGCAACCATCAGAAAACATCCCCGCTTCTGTCCTTATGATAGAAGGAAGATCATTGATGAAGCAGCTGAAGCTGGTTGGGGCCCAGGTTCTACACTGAGGAACTCCTGCAGCAATGCCCTGGAACGGATATGATTTATCTTCAACCACCACAACCATCTTCCTTTGTGCCACATATGACTCCAACCAGCAAGGGGTTATCCCAATTCCCATGGACTCAGTTTTGCTCCTGCTCCTTGATGCCATTCTTGGTCAAATGTTGCCTTGATGGCAAGGGCGGTCTCACTCACCTCACCTCTGGAGTTCAGCTCTTTTGTCCATATTTAAACCAAAGCTGTAATGAGGTCAGGAGATGAATGACTTGGCAGAACCCAAACTGAGCATCAGTGAGCAAGTTATTGCTAAGCAACTGCTGCTTGATACTGTTGATGACCCCTTCCATCACTTTAATGTTGATCAAGAATAGACTAATGCGGCTGTAATTGGCCTGATTGGATTTGTGCTGCTCCTTGTATACAGGACATACCGGAATTTTCTACATTGCCGGGTAGATGCCAGTGTTGTAGCTGTACTGGAACAGCTTCACTAGGGGCATGGAAAGTTCTGGAGCACAAAGGCATCGCTATAATGGCTGGAATATTGTCAGGGTCCAGAGTTTTTGCAATATCCAGTACCTTCAACCGTTTCTTGATATCATGTGGAGTGAATCGTATTGGCTGAAGACTGGCATCTGTGATGCTGCGGACCTCCAAAAGAGATGGATCAATCCACTCAGCACTTCTGGCTAAAGAGCACTGTGAATGCTTCAGCTTGGTCTTTCACACTGATATGGTGGGCTCATCCATCAATGAGGGTGGGGATATTTGTGGAGACTCGTCTTCCAGTAAGATGCATAATTGTCCTCCACCATTCATGACTGGATGTGGTAGGACTGCAGAACTTAGATCTGACCCATTGGTTCTGGAATCACTGAACTCCGCCCATCACTTGCTGCTTCTGCTGTTTGGCATGCAAGTAATCCTGTGTTGTAGCTTCACGAGTTTGTCACCTCATTTTCAGGTCTGTTTGGTGTTTCTCCTGGCATGCCCTTCCGCGCTCTTCATTCAACCAGGATGATCCATGGCTTGGTGACAATGGTAGAGTGGGGGGTAATCCAGGCCATGAGGTTACAGAATGTGGTTTAGTACAATTATACAGATGATGATGGCCCACAGCATCGTGGATTCCCAGTGTTGAGTTGCTAGATCTGTTTGAAGTTTATCCCATTTAGCACGGTGGTAGTGTCACACAACACGATGGAGGGTATCAATGTGAAGACGGTCTTCCTCTCCACAAGGACTGCGTAAAAGAGTTGCGGCAGCTATGACTGAGCTCCAAGACGCAAATAAACAGAGATAAGTTTGATTGTCAGAAATAATGATGGAACAAATTCTAATAACAGTAATTACAACTGGCTTAAATTCTATGTATAAATAATTGACAGAGAATGAATGCTGGCATTTTAAGAAATTCAGCAAGTTAAGTTAATCAAACCAAACATGCTAGGAAACCAAAGTTGTTCTGCGTCTCAACACTTTGTGATGTTTTTCTAATTTCCTCAAGATTTCACTTCCAAGTTAAAATATAAATCTCTGAAAAAGCTGGCAAATCCACACAACTACTGTCACAGCACCACTGTCACTATTACTTCGAAACATAGCACTATCCACTGCTGACTAGAGTAAGGGGAGCCCAATTTGAACAGTGCAATCATATTGATTGCGAATTATGAACTTGGGAGATGTGCAGAGATTTTGAAACCTCCCTGCAACCTCAAAGATAATTACTGTTTTTAGATCCGCACCTTTTAATACACTTCAGAAGATGACAATAATACTACAGCAAGTTTGAGGTTTTAAAGTAAGAGCAAGACATAAAAGCCAACAATCTCAATTTCAGAGCAAACTGCATGATAGTAAAAACTTTGCTGTTAAAAATGGTGAAATTTAATTGCTATATTTAGAAAATTTAAACAACTTTTAAATGATATCCCAGAAACACCATGCACACTATTTGGCCTTAAAAATGGGACTCACCTCTGCCTGGAAACTCTTCAGTAATGGTGCCACCAGTTTCCTCAAGTCCTGTAGTTAGACAGGTGGAGTGGGGAATGAGAGTGGGTAGGGAAGATAAACGAAAAACAGCTCATTAATGACAATTTCCAATTATATAATTGGTCTTATTCATCTTGTATTAAGTCCATCATTTGCCAATTTATTAAACAATTTACTGTCTGAAAAAATGTTACGCATTCAATACCAAAGGAGTTAAGCAGGCTCACTGTCAGTTTTGTGTCCCATAATGTTTAAATTAAAACCATGTAGTGAGCTCCCCCGGTTTAGCTGATTTAAACAGCAAATGATTCTGCATTCAGGCGGGAGGTTGTAGGTACAATTATGCTGAATCTTAAAAGGACTGCATTACAACTGTCTTCAGTATTCCTGGCTTAAACGTGGGTAAGTCATCTACGGTTTGGAGATCTCAACGGGAACGTCTCCATGTATGTACAGGACGGGATTGGCCCAACTGTGATCTCCACAATGGAACAACCTGTTTACACTCTGGACTCACAACTGAAGAATGTACATTTGCACCAAGTGTGCCTCAAGTCATATGCCAGCTTGAGTGGGAGTTTTTCGAGGAGAAAATTTGAAAAACAGAAACAATGTCATTGGATTTAAAATGATCATCACAGACATAATTTCAGTATTGCATACTCTTCTCCCTCATTCTGCCGTTCCACATAATAATGTTAGCGATGTCATACCATTGCAAATTTTCTACAGAATCCTCAAATAAACGTCAACATTTTTCTATGATTGGAAAGTTCTACTCCAATGCCAGGTACTGTATTTTCCCCACGGGTATGCGCTATTAATAAAAACAGCTTTTCATCTGTTTTGGGAATTTTAAGAACATGCATTAACCAGCTGTGACTTTGCTTTATGACAATTCCCCAGGACACACACCACTTTGATAGGCAACAGAAACTCTGTCCCTGCTTTCTGTTCTAAAACTGTTCTTCAGCCTTATGCGATTTCCCATTTCTCTCATTTCTGTGTCTTTGTGTCAGTACACATCGTAAATTAATTGCTTGAAAGTCATTTGAATGTCAGTTATGAATGCAGACATTTTTTGCAAGACGTTTAGTTCACAAACTATCACGATAGGAGGTTAACTTCATGCAAACAACTCCTCTTCTTCTTCATCCATCCCTCGGGGCCGAGGATGAATTTCTTCCACTCCACACTTCTTCCGTTCCAAGGTTGTGGATTCCAAATCCACATTCTGCCACGGGTGGAACAGATTGTGTTTAATGAGGCGGATGGATGGGATGCTCGGATTTTGGCCCATTCCTTCCGGTGTTCCCGTGTTGTATTGTTCTTTGTTCTTTAAGCAAGGGGTGGCCAGGGAAAGGATTGGACCACTTAAAAACAGTGGGGGGAATCTATGTGTTGAGCCAGAGAAAATGGGCAAGGTACTAAATGAGTACTTTGCATCAGTGTTCACCAAAGAAAGGGATTTTGTGGAAGATGATTCTTGGATAGGGTGTGTGGACAGTCTGAACCATGTTAACATCAAAAAGGAGGTGGTATTGGGTCTTTTAAAAGATATAAAGGTAGATAAGTCTCCTGGGCCGGATGGGATTTACCCCAAAATACTGAGGGAAGCAAGGGAGGAAATTGCTGGGGCCTTGACTGACATATTTGTATCCTCATTGGCTACAGGTGAGATCCCAGAGGACTGGAGAATAGTTAATGTGGTACCGCTGTGTAAGAAAGGTAGCAGGGATAATCCTAGAAACTATAGGCAGGTGAGCCTCACATGGGTGGTAGGTAAATTATTGGAGAGAATGCTCAGGGGCAGGATTTATACCCATTTGGAAACAAATGGACTAATTAGCGATAGACAGCATGGTTTTGTGAAAGGGAGGTCATGTCTCACTAACTTGATCTGAGTTTTTTGAGGAGGTGACAAAGATGATGAATGAGGAGAGAGAGGTGGATGTTGTTTACATGGGCTTCAGTAAAGTCTTTGTTTGACAAAGTGCCTCATGGCAGACTGGTACAAAAAGTGAAGTCACACGGGATCAGAGGTGAGGAGGTAAGATGGATACAGAACTGGCTCGGTCACAGAAGGCAAAGGGTAGCAGTAGAAGGGTGTTTCTCTGAATGAAAGGTTGTGACTAGTGGTGTTCCACAGTGATCTGTGCTGGGGCCTCTGTTGTTTGTATAAATAATTTAGTGGAAAATGTAGCTGGTCTGATTAGTAAGTTCGCGGATGACACTAAGGTTGGTGGAGTGGCAAATAGTGTTGAGGACTGTCAGAGGATACAGCAGGACATAGCTAGGTTGGATACTTGGGCAGAGAAATGGCAATTGGACCTTAATCCGGACAAATGTGAGATAATGCATTTTGGTAGATCTAACATAGAGGGGAAATATACCGTAAATAGACTAGAAGGGCTTGAGGTGCATAAGGAGGAGGTGTTAGCAATTCTGGAAAGTGTGAAAATAGATAAGTGCCCTGGGCCGGATGGGATTTATCCTAGGATTCTCTGGGAAGCTAGGGAGGAGATTGCTGAGCCTTTGGCTTTGATCTTTAAGTCATCTTTGTCTACAGGAATAGTGCCAGAAGACTGGAGGATAGCAAATGTTGTCCCCTTGTTCAAGAAGGGGAGTAGAGACAACCCCGATAACTATAGACCAGTGAGCCTTACTTCTGTTGTGGCCAAAATCTTGTAAAGGTTTATAAGAGATAGGATGTATAATCATATGGAAAGGAATAATGTGATTAGAGATAGTCAACACGGTTTTGTGAAGGGTAGGTCGTGCCTCACAAACCTTATTGAGTTCTTTGAGAAGGTGACCAAACAGGTGGATGAGGGTAAAGCAGTTGATGTGGTGTATATGGATTTCAGTAAAGCGTTTGATAAGGTTCCCCACGGTAAGCTACTGCAGAAAATACGGAGGCATGGGAGTCAGGGTGATTTAGCAGTTTGGATCAGAAATTGGCTAGCTGGAAGAAGACAACGGGTGGTGGTTGATGGCAAATGTTCAGACTGGAGTCCAGTTACTAGTGGTGTACCACAAGGAACTGTTTTGGGGCCACTGCTGTTTGTCATTTTTATAAATGACCTGGAGGAGGGTGTAGAAGGATGGGTGAGTAAATTTGCAGTTGACACTAAAGTCGGTGGAGTTGTGGACAGTGTGGAAGGATGTTACAAGTTACAGAGGGACATACATAAGCTGCAGCGCTGGGCTGAGAGGTGGCAAATGGAGTTTAATGCAGAAAAGTGTGAGGTGATTCATTTTGGAAGGAATAACAGGAAGAAAGAGTACTGGGCTAATGGTAAGATTCTTGGCAGTGTGGATGAGCAGAGAGATCTCGGTGTCCATGTACATAGATCCCTGAAAGTTGCCACCCAGGTTGAGAGGGTTGTTAAGAAGGCATACGGTGTGTTAGCTTGTTTTGGTAGAGGGATTGAGTTTCGGAGCCATGAGGTCACGTTGCAGCTGTACAAAACTCTGGTGCGGCTGCATTTGGAGTATTGCGTGCAATTCTGGTCGCCGCATTATAGGAAGGATGTGGAAGCATTGGAAAGGGTGCAGAGGAGATTTACCAGAATGTTGCCTGGTATGGAGGGAAGATCTTATGAGGAAAGGCTGAGGGACTTGAGGCTGTTTTCCATAGAGAAAAGAAGTTTAAGAGGTGACTTAATTGAGGCATACAAGATGATCAGAGGATTGGATAGGGTGGACAGTGAGAGCCTTTTTCCTCGGATGGTGATGTCTAGCACGAGGGGACATAGCTTTAAATTGAGGGGAGATAGATATAAGACAGATGTCAGAGGTAGGTTCTTTACTCAGAGAGTAGTAAGGGTGTGGAATGCCCTGCCTGCAACAGTAGTGGACTCGCCAACACTAAGGGCATTCAAATGGTCATTGGATAGACATATGGACAATAAGGGAATAGTGTAGATGGGCTTTAGGGTGGTTTCACAGGTCGGTGCAACATCAGGGCCGAAGGGTTCTATGTTCTATGTAAATGGCAAAACTCTTAGGAATATGGAATGTCAGAGAGATCTGGGCATGCAGGTGCACAGATCTTTGAAGGTGGCAACACAAGTGGACAAGGTAGTCAAGAAAGCATACGGAATGCTTGCCTTCATTGGACGGGGCATTGAGTATAAAAGCTGGCAAGTCATGCTGCAGTTGTATAGAACTTTAGTAAGGCAATTGGAATATTACGCTCAATTCTGGTTGCCACACTACCAGAAGGATGTGGAGACTTTGGAGAGGGTGCAGAGGAGGTGTACCAGATGTTGCCTGGTCTGGAGGATGTTAGCTATGTGGAGAGGCTGAATAGACTCGGACTGTTTTCATTAGAAAGACAAAGATTGAGGGGTGACCTGATAAGAGTCTACAAGACAATGTGGGGCATGGATAGAGTGGATGGGCAGGAACTCTTTCCCAGGATAGAGGGGACATAGGTTTAAGGTCCGTGGGGCAACGTTTAGAGGAAATGTGCGAGCAGATACATTAACGGCGTTCAAAAGGAATCTTGACAAACACATGAATATGATGGGTATCGAGGGATACGGCACAAGGAAGTGCTGAAGGTTTTGGCAAAGCTTGGTATCATTACCGGTGCAGGCTTGGAGGCCCAAGGGCCTGTTCCCGTGCTATATTGTTCTTTGTTTGTACTTGGCCTTCACATGGGCCTGTCGGAGACATTCAAAATGGTTGGCATCTTGGTGGATGGTTCTCCTTAGATTTGCGTGGTCTCCAACAACAGATTCCCACGTATCAGTCGGGATATGGCATTTTTTCATGGGAACTTGGAGAACATCCCTGAAAAGTTTCCTCTGCTTTCCAGATAACTACTTGGCGTGACCAAACCAAACCACACCCCTAAGCCTCGTGCACACCAGGGGAAAGAAGTTTATCCAGCCTCTCCTTATAACTCAAACCATCAAGTCCCAGTAGCATCCTAGTAAATCTTTTCTGCACTCTTTCTAGTTTAATAATATCTTTTCTATAATATGGTGACCAGAACTGTACATAGTATTCCCATTGTGGCCTTACTATGTCGTGTACAACTTCAAGACATCCCAATTCCTGTCTTCAATGTTCACCCTGCCTTCTTCACTAACCTGCCCACCCGTGACTCCACTTTCAAGCTGTGAACCTGTACTCCCAGATCTTTGTTCTATAACTCTCCCCAACTCCCTACCATTAACTGAGTAGGTCCTGCCCCGATTTTATGTACCAAAATGCATCATCTCACATTTATCGAAGTTAAACTCCATCTGCCATTCATCGGCCCACTGGCCCAATTCATCAAGATCCCATTGCAATTCTAGATAACTTTCTTCACTGTCCACTATGCCACCAATCTTGGTGTCACCTGCAAACTCACTAACCATGCCTCCTAAATTCTCATCCAAATCATTAATATAAATAACAAATAGCAGTGGACCCAGCACTGATCCCTGAGGCACACCACTGGTCACAGGCCTCCCGTTTGAAAAACAACCCTCCACAACCACCCTTCTGTCGTCAAGCAAATTTAGTATCCAATTGGTTACCTCACCTTGTGATTTAGCCTTAACCTTTCATATAAATGTTTTTAAAAGATCAAATTATATTTTATTCTGCAGTTGTTCACCCATGGGTTGCTTCACCTAATGTCAACCATTGTCCGCTGCTTCTCTGATATTCATATGAACCTGGCAGAAATCAGTGAAAAATAACAATCAATTTAAGCCTCTGGAAAAAATTTTACTTGAGAGTTACTCTTGACAATTTTTGTTCTGTATGCTTTGTAATTGCTCGTAATTCCACCCCGTATGTCATGATTGGTCATACACACTTCTCCATATTACCAGTGGTATTTTCTTATCACACAAAATATCTGCAATTCCCAAAGGAACTCCATCTTGCCCTAACCCTACTCTGTGCTTCTTCATTTGTACATTCCTCCATCTTTAATGTTTGGCCCAGATATTTGTATTCAATCTCAAAATATGAGCTCGTTAAAGTAACGTTTTATCAAAAAAATGTGAATGAACTAATAGGAATTAGTGGAGATAGAAAATTGAGTTAAATTTTTGAGCGCTGAAGAAGAGTCATACAGAATTGAAAGTTTAACTCTATTTTCTCCCTCCTCAGATGCTGGCAGACTTGCTGAGTTTTTCCAGCTTTTTCTGTTTTTGTTCCAGATTCCAGCATCCATAGTAATTTGCTTTTATAATAGAGGTTCATGCCGGAGGACCAAACACCATTTCACTCTCAAAAGGTCAGATATGACTCACGCCATCCAAGGGTTTATAAATAGCAAGGAGGTTATATTGAACTTGTATAGGTCACGGGTCAAGCCTCAGTTGGATTACTGTATCCAGATCTGAGTGCCGCACTTTAGGAAAGATGTGAGACATTGGCGACGGTGCAGGAAAGATTCAGGAGAATATTTCCAGGCATGAAGAATTTCAGGTATGAAGACAGATTCCTAGAAGGATAGGGGCAGCAGGGGCATGGGAACACAACCACCTGCAGGTGTCCTTCCAGATTACACACCATCCAGACTTGGGATTGTGTCACTGTTCCTTCACTGTGGCTGGGTCAAAATCCTGGAACTCCTTTCTTAATAGCGCTGTGGGTATCCCTACACCAGATGGACTCAGGCAGTTCAGTAAGGCGGCTGACTCCTGTCTTCTCCCCATGGGCGGCATGTTGGCACAGTGGTTAGCACTGCTGTCTCACTGCGCCAGGGATTCAATTCCGGTCTCGGGTGACTGTGTGGTGTTTGCACTTTCTCCCCGTGTCTGCGTGGGTTTTCTCCGGGTGCTCCGGTTTCCTCCCAGTCCAAAGATTGGGTGGATTGGCCATAATCAATTGCCCCTTAGTGTCCAAAAGGTTAGGTGGGGTTACTAGGTTATAGGGATAGGATGGGCCTAATCCTGGGTAGGGTGCTCTTTCAGAGGGTCGGTGCAAACCTGACGGGCCGAATGGCCTTCTTCTGCATTGTAGGGATTGTATGATTCTCGAGATTGGGGAAGTTTGGACTGTTTTCCTTGGAGCAGAGAAGGTGGAGAGGAGATTTGATTGAGGTTTTCAAAATCATGGGGGGTTGAGACCGAATAGATAATTCCATTCATGGGAGGATCGAGGACAAGAGGGCACAGATTTAAAGTAAATAGCAAAAGAAGCAAATGTGATACGAGAAAAAACTTTTACACACAGCGAGTGGTTACGGTCTGGAACACACTACCTGTAAATGTGATGGAGGCAGATTCAAACAAGGCATTCAAAAGGAAATTAGAATATTGTTTGAAGAGGAAGAGTGTGCAGGATTATGCGGAGAAGATGGGAGAATGCCACTAAGTGAACTGCTCATTCGGAGTATTGGCAGAGACACCACCAGCCTACTGGCTTCCTTTTGCGCTGTGACAATGATGTGAAAGTCTGTGAAACAGAGATGTGGCACGTGAACAGCTTATGGACGACAGGTGCAGAAAATGTGTATCTTTAATTTACTGAATGTTTAGGGATTACTAACATGGTGGACAGGGAAGGGTCTATGGACGCAGTCTATATGGATCAACAGAAGGCTTTGATATGGTTTCCCACATGAGACTATCAACAAAAGTAAACACAAATAGAATTTGAGGTAAACATTTGGCATGGGTTATTGATTGGTTGGGACATAAAAGACAGACTGACAGAAAGTGGCAAATACCACTCAAACCTGAGTGACAACAAACTCCAAATGAAAGGAGGAGAGAGAATGATAGACTCATAGAACAATACAACAGAAGGCCATGTAGCCTTTTGTTACTGTGGTAGGTCTTGAGCTTTCCAATTAGTCTCCTCCCCTGCTTTTTACTCAAGGAGCTCCTACTCTGCAATTTACCTTGTGCCATTCGCCCGCCTTCTCTCTGTAATCCTGCAAATTCTTTATTTTCAAATAATAATCCAATTCCCTCTTGAATGCCTCGATTGAATCTGCCTCCGCCACACTCTGGCAGTACACTGCAGATCCTAACTACATGCTGAGCGAAGGTTTTTCCTCGTGGATCCATTGCTTCTTTTGCCAATTACCTTAAATCTGTGCCCTTTTGTTCTCGATCCTTCCACCAATGAGAACAGTTTCTCCGTATCTAGCCTGTCCAGACCCCCCATGATTTTGAACACCTCTGGCAAACCTCCTCTCAACTTTCTCTGCTCCAAGGAAAACAGTCTCAACTTCTCCAGTACACGTAACTAAAGGTCCTCATCCCTGAAACCATTCTCATGAATCTGTTCTCTAAAGCCTCCACATCTCATCTAAAATGTGGAGCCCAGAACTAGACAATTCTCCAAATGAGGCCTAACCAGTATTTAATACACGTTTACAAGGAAACTTTAACGACGGAGACCAACAGATTTTAATTAGGGTATCAAAGGATGTAGACCAATGGCTGGTGAATGGACCATGATCTAACTGAATGGTGGAACATGTTCAAAGGACTGAATAGTCAACCCTTTTGCTATGTTTCTATGAAAATACTGCAATAATCCTTTTTTAAGATTCTTTCTATTTTTATGGACAAGACAACAGTGTATATTGTACACCTGATAGCATGCAACATCAAGTCAGGGTTAGAGACAAACAATTTGAAGGTTTAGAGCTTCTCAATTTAAATGGAAAATGTGACATGCGTATGTTACACAGTGCTCCGCACGAGGAAGCAAACTATAATCTCTCAAATCAGTGCAGTTCCAGCTTACTTGTGTGCGTGGCACAGCCTTTATGTTTCCAATATACTTCAATCACCCTGTCTATAATACATTCAGTCTCTGCAGTGTCTAGGGTTCACAAGCTGACCCATCTGTGTCTCTTATCTGATTGGCTCTGACCTACAAGATAGCTTTCTCCCCAGTACACAGTCCAAAATATTGGGCAAATGTTTTATCAGTAATAACTACCCACTACATTTCCGATCGACTTTGCTGACAATATGTTCTTTTCATTATCCAGATGCACTCTGGCTAGCAAGTGTTCCTAGATTCAATAGTGGAGATAATGAGATGCAGTGCAGTTGTTCCTTCTTTGGTGACATCATTAGCCCAGCTGTCACTTTCTATTTATGAAGTGGTCTGTCTCACACACACAATGACAGGCCTCTACTGGCATCTCACCCTTTTGCATTCCCACATTCCTTGTTATTCTGAACAGAGTAATAAAAGACCAACACCTGGTGTCACTCTGGATTCATTCAGCCAGCTACTGCAGTGCCTCAAACTGAACAACAAATGCAAGGAAGCCAAACATACTGCTGCTCGCTTCAAATTGTTGTTTCTCATTTCACTCCAGAAGCTCCATGGAATTGGAAAGACGACACCTCAGTCGGGTAAAGTTAAAAATTATCTACTGAAAGCACTGAGCTCATTAGAGTCAATTCTGCACTACAAAATGCAAATTTGCAATGTTTTAAAGTGATCCACATATTTTTTACTTGGGGAAATTTAAATTAAAACAAGTCAGCCAATTTTTTAAATTATCTAAACTAAAAAAGTACACAGAAAGGGTCACTTCGGCTCCGAATCAATTTCCTAGTATACAAGGCATAAAAGACAACAAATTCCGAAACTGCTTTGTAGTACATTCTTGTACCAGGTTCTGGTACATTTGTACCTCTGAGTTTCATTTCAAAACTGTGGCACAGTTTATCATTTGGAATGAAAATTGAAACTTGCAGAGTGTTAAGCAGGCGTAACTGACTGTTTACAGTTTGGGTTGATACAACTAATTTCAAGACTGGTCATGAGTGAAAACAAGCAAACATCAAAAGGGACTATCCAAACCGTTCTTGCTCATCTCACCCATAAACATGCTTTCATGTAGTCAACACCATACCATTTAGTTTTCCTCTAAACCTTCTAACTGTGTTGCAAGACCAGAGGTAAGAGTGATTATAAAAGGAAATGTATTGTTTATGAATACCTCACATGCAAAGGTCAAATAATCCATAAATTCGGTTTTTCATTTACCAGTACAAACAGAAAGTTTCAAATCAACACTCGTACAATCAGATGCACCTCACTTTAGGTCTATGACCACGAGAATTTAGACTACTGCTATTATAAAATGGCAATAGACCATGATAAAAAATTCCTCTGTGAGACTATCAACCAACAATTCTCGCCCCCAATCCCATTCTTATCATTTATTTCACACAGGGAAATCTCGTTTCAAAGTGAAAAATTTCCACTTATAGTGTTCAAATCTATTGCTAACAGATAATGTTATACTGCTTGCCATTATTTCTGAGAAAGGAAACCTTTCTTAAGACCAATTTCACTTTAAAAAATGTATATATCAGGATCAGATAAGTCACCATGCAGACCACACCATCAACAAGGATTCTTTCAACCACATCTAAATTGGGTAGCTTATTAATTTTTCTTGCCCTCTTCAGCTGCAACCTAGAGAAAAATAAACCTGTCTATTGCCACATTCCAAATGAAGGAAATAGCTGAGCACAGGCAGTTTGCAGTGCTGTCAAAAAACGGCACACAACTTACTAATTTAGGTGTGCTTTTAAAGAATATATAAATTAACACTAAGATAATGCTTTTGCAGGCCCGAAACCAGAGGTTGATTTTGTTATTTTTCACTATTTAGTCTTCCCGCATCTTGCACTATCCCTGTAAAGCAAGAATTTTCAACTAAGGGATCCTCAGACCTCTGAGTTCACAAGGTTTCAAGGAGTCTGCCAAAAATGACCAGAGAATGTGTAGAATGTGGGCGGTGCGGAATTCACCTCCATCTCTACATCTGATATGCTTTTAAACCCACACTTAAGCAACACAGCCATTCTGCAACGCAGCCATTCTACATGGCCAACAGGAAGTAATTGGACTTTGCCCTTTGGTGCAACATGCTTGTTGTAACATACTTGTTAGGTGAATTAGACATTCTCAATTCTCCCTCAGTGCACATGAACAGGCGCCGGAGTGTGGCGACTCGGGGATTTTCACAGCAATTTCATTGCAGTGTCAATGTAAGCCTACTTGTGACACGAATAAAGATTATTATTACAGGTCACATCTGTCACCCCAACCTCAATTCCATCTTTTCTTATCCATTCAAGGGATGTGGGCTTCGCTGGCTACGCCAGCATTGATTGCCCATCCCTAACTGGCCTCAAGAAGGTAGTGTTGAGCAGTGCAGACACGGTTTAGATGACTCATTCCTATGAAAAGAG
The DNA here is from genome assembly GCF_047496885.1 of Scyliorhinus torazame. Classification (NCBI taxonomy): domain Eukaryota; kingdom Metazoa; phylum Chordata; class Chondrichthyes; order Carcharhiniformes; family Scyliorhinidae; genus Scyliorhinus; species Scyliorhinus torazame. Next base: position 142,528,769 of record NC_092718.1, on the reverse strand, counting down.
GTTGAGCTTCTACCCATCAGAGTTTAGAAGAATGACAGATGACCCTATTGAAATATATAAAAAAGAACTTCATAGGCTGGATAACAGGAGGATGCTTCCACTTGTCAGGGAGACCAGAACGAGAGGTCACAGTTTAAGAATAAGAAGTTTCCATTTTAAGTCTAAGATGAGGAAAAGTTTTGTTTCCCTAGATGTGGAATTTTCTTCCCCAGATAGCAGTGGATGCTGGATCGTTGAATATTTTCATGGCAGAGTTAGACAAATTTTTGATTGATTGATTGATTGATTTGATTTATTGTCACATGTACCGAAGTACAGTGAAAAGTATTTTTCTGCGGCCGAGGGAACGTACACAGTACGTACATAGTAGACAAAAGAATAATCAACAGAGAACATTGACAATGATACATCGACAAACAGTGATTGGTTACAATGCAGAACAAGGGACCAAACAAAGCAAATACATGAGCAAGAGCAGCAAAGGGTGTCGTGAATAGTGTTCATACAGGGAACAGATCAGTCCGAGGAGAAGTCATATTGAGGAGTCTTGTAGCTGTGGGGAAGAAGCTGTTCCTATGTCTGGATGTGCGGGTCTTCAGACTTCTGTACCTTCTGCCTGATGGAAGGGTCTGGAAGAAGGCAAAGCCTGGATGGGAGGGGTCTCTGATAATGCTGTCTGCCTTCCCAAGGCAGCGGGAGGTGTATACAGAGTCAATGTGGGGGTGGCAAGCTTGTGTGATGTGTTGGGCTAAGTTCACCACACTCTGCAGTTTCTTGCGATCTTGGACCGAGCAGTTGCCATACCAGACTATGATGCAGTCGGATAGGATGCTCTCTTTCGCACATCTGTATGAGTTTGTGAGAGTTGATGCAGACATGCCAAATTTCTTTAGCTTCCATAGGAAGTCGAGACGTTGTTGATAGACAGGGGTCTCAAGGGTTATGGACAGCAAAGTGGAATTGAGACCACAACCAGATCAGCCATGATCTTATTGAATGCGGGACAGGTTTCAGAGGCCAAATGGTCTACTCCTGCAATGTTGCTACATCAACTGAAGAATTGCTATTAATCCACACCTTCTTCCAATTCTTAGAACATCATGAAACATTTAAAGATTGTTTTTTTAATCATGTTACAGACTGAAGCTAATTTAGAAAAATCTTCGTGCGCAAATTACAAATTTTGTATTGAAGATACTTATTAGCTTTGAATGATATTGTGTTCAAAATGTTAGTTAAATGTATCCAGATTTATTTTGCACGAAATTAGGAAGCCATTGGTTCTGAAGCAGTTAAAACCACAAACTGCAGACACACTTAGAAGGAAGTGATTAGGCACTTAATAAAGTACAGCTGCTCAATGTTTCAAATAAAGGGTTTCTGTCAAGGAAATACCATACTTCCTCGAATGCAAACCCTTAAATATTGGCAAGTCGGATTCAATTGTCAGGAACATGGTTCAAACCAAAGCATTAGATTTGCGTCTTAAATCTAATGTTATACTAATGTTAAGAGGTCTATCTGCCAGACATGAATAATTACAGTAGTGCACTGCTGTCATAATTCATCTCATTCCTTACTGGAATTAATTGACAAAATATTGACAAATCAGTTTTTTTTTTAAAAATTTCAAGTGCACTATTTCAACATTTCAACACAACTAAAAAGAGTATGAAAATCATAGAATCCCTACAGTGCAGGAGGCCATTTGGTCTATCGAGTCTGCACCGACCCTCTGAAAGAGCACCCTACCTAGGCCCATGCCCCCATCCTATCCCCATAATCCCACCTAACCTTTGGACACTAAGGGTCAATTTAGAATGGCCAATCCACCTAACCTGCACATCTGTGGATTGTGGGAGGAAACCGGAGCACCCGGAGGGAACCCACGCATACACGGGGAGAATGTTCAAACTGCACAGTCACCCAAGGCTGAAATTAAACCTACGTCCCTGGCACTGTGAGGCAGCAGTACTAACCACTGTGCCGCCACTTGTTTTTGTAGAATAGGTGTGAAACACCCGCAAGAAGCCCTTACCCTGACTAATTTCCCTCCCCGTGAACAGGCCCTAACCTGACTAATTCCCAATCATTGTGACCAGCCCCAACCAAAAATTAAAAAGTGCTGCATTTTATTGAAATCAAAAACCGAGTTGCGATGATTGTCAAATCTAGGCTAGTAGACCAAGACGCTAGTTATAATTTCCGATTGCTATAACAATAAACCTCAGCTAACAGGCTGGGACGCTAGCTACCTGGGCAGTGTAAGGATGAATCAATTAATATCAGAACAACTGATGTTGCAAACAATTTCAGCCCCAACATAAAAATGAGAAACAAATCAAATAAAAACATTGCACCCTGTGGGCGGTTTCTTAATTTATGACAAATTACGCCCTGGTTCTGGAAACAACAAGCTGACTCGATTTTTGTTTACTGTATAGCTGTTTTTCCCTTTACAAAACTGAATGTGCTGAGCTGGCAGCGCATCTTCTACGAGGATGGAAAATATGAGGAACAGGACCCATGCATGTTGTTGCTCATGACAAATATATCTAAATGTAAATCAAATCTTGCTACATTTAATCCCAATTAACACAAGCCCGTTAATCCTATTCCAGATGCAATGAACTGCTGTTCTTGTAGAACACAAAGTCGTTGGTGTAAACAATGTACATGAGAGGATGTGCAGATTACATCTCTTCGTTCACACTGAACCTTTACCATAAACCCCATTCAGGTCAAGAATCACGAAGTAAGACATACAGCCTTGTTCTTGCCCTAATTCTGGAAAATGCACTTTTTTTTAATGCTGTTGCCAAAATATGAACGTTTGTTTTTTTATAATGGTGTAATATTTCTACATTGATGCTCATAACAGCCAATTATGGTCCTATTTTTAAACCATACAAGGATGTGTAGGTTTAGAATAAACAGGCAATAAGACAATTTTCCTCTCAGGTTTAACACAACTTTAATACATAAAATTACATTTTAGTTACCTCCAAAAAAAAGTACTAAAAAAATGAATCAGCAGCAAATTAATAGAAACCTACATAAAAAGTGAACACATTTCTTGCATCCCACTTTTAAACTGCAATGGAACCAAATGCAAACAATCTGTTCACCACTATCCTGTATCTATGCACGTCAGGTATTTCTGTCATCAAACTTTGTGAGGATGTTCTTTCCTTTGGTTGTCTACGTTAGCATTCCAATTTAGATTCAGATTTGTCTTCTCCTGTGAAGGTGAAAGTGCTCAAAAGCCACGACCTTACATTTGCTGTAATCTGTCACTCTGAAAACCCATCTGCCATTCAGTTACTATTTTCAAAGTTGATTACAGTCAACTTCAATATAAAAAATACTGTGGATGCTAGAAAGCTGACTTCTAGTCAAATTATATTTCTTTCAATTTACTACAATGTATTCATTGCTCACAATGTGGTCTCTACATTGGGGAATCCAAATGCAGATTAGGCGACTGCTTTGCGGCATAACTCCGCTCAGGCCGCAAGCATGACCCCATGCTTCTGGCCACTTGCCATTTTAATTCATCAGCTTGCTCCCACACTCACATCCTTGCCCTGCTGCAGTGTTCTATTGAAGTTCAAGGAACAGCATCTAATCTTCCAAATAGACATGTTACAGCTCATACATTACCCCCAACTCCAAGAGCCCTCGTTTTGAATTTGAATTTTTTGTTTGACACCCTATCAAATGCCTTTTGGAAATCTCAGTATACCACATCTACTGGTTCTCCTTTATCTACCAAACCAGTTGCTGTTATTTCCTAACAACAGGCAGCATCCTTATAAATCTGCATGACATGCTCTCTTCTTGGCTCAATATTGTTCCTTTAGTGTGGAATCCAAAATGCACACTGATCTTGCATTTCAACTTCTATTCCCCTTGCCCATTGTTTTTTAAAAAAATGGTGTTATCATTACTGCTTTCAATGTCTGGGCGCCTAAATCTTCTCCTCTTCCACATCACTGCATAAGGGTTGATCTTACCTCCTCTTCCATTAATCTGTCTCAAGGAACACCCTGTGCTTTAAATCTCCAATGCATTAAGACAACAGTCACTCCCGAAGTGCAACAATTTAACCAAATGAATACATTTTTGGCCATAATTCAAATGAATACAATGGAAAAAAAACAGGGGCAGCAAGGTGGTGAAGTTGTTAGCACTGCTGCCTCAAGGTGCCGAGGACCTGGGTTTGATCCTGGCCCCTGGTCACCGTCCGTGTGGAGTTTGCACCTTCTCCCCGTGCCTGCATGGATCTCTCCCCCACAACCCAAAAAGATAGGCAGGATAGGTGAATTGGCCACACTAAATTGCCCCATAAATTGGAAAAAAAAAGAATTGGGTACTCTAAAAATTTATTTTAAAAAATAGAAGAAAAACAATTTCAAACATTGTTTGGGGCCTTCCTTTTGATAAGAGCATAAAATAAAATATTTTGAATGTAATTAGATTGAAGATCATGAAACCTTCCCTAAAGCAGGTGTGTAAAAGTTTTCAATACTTTCAAGGCATAATTTATCTAAACAGGCAAACTGCAGGCTTCCTAGCTGCACCATTCACCCTATATTTAGATTCTCAAATGTTCATTCCAGCCAAAGGCCTCTCATCACATTTTCTTTCTATTGTTCATTTGATGCACATAGAAACTCATCAACATGCTTCAGAAACTTCACTAGCAAAAAATTCACGAAAGCATTCACTTTTTTGTTTCTTGATATGGAGTGCACTTCCAACTTACCCGAGCCAGGAAATTTAGTTGCAGATTGGAAAGGATCAAGGTGCCTCAAGAATTGTCCATTGTCAATTAACCTAAATCTTAGAATTGTACTTTCCATTATCCCTATAAACCCTGTGCTCACAATCAACCTTGCAATTATTCCAGAAATAGGCAGCATCATAGCACAGTGATTAGCACAGTTGCTTCACAGCTCCGGGATCCCAGGTTCGATTTCCAGCATGGCTCACTGTTTGTGCGGAGTATGCACATTCTCCCCGTGTCTGCGTGGGTTTCCCCCGGGTGCTCCGGTTTCCTCCCATAGTCAAAGATGTGCAGGTTAGGTGGATTGGCCATGATAAATTACCCCTTGGTGTCCAAAAACGATTAGGTGGGGTTACGGGATAGGGTGGAGGTGTGGGGATAGGGTGGAGGTGTGGGGATAGGGTGGAGATAGGGTGGAGGTATGGGTTTAGGTTGGGTGCTCTTTCCAAGTGCCGGTGCAGGCTCGATAGGCCGAATGAAATGAAAATTGCTTATTGTCACAAGTAGGCTTCAAATGAAGTTACTGTGAAAAGCCCCTAGTCGCCACATTCTGGCGCCTGTTCGGGGAGGCTGGTACGGGAATTGAACCGTGCTGCTGGCCTACTTTGGTCTGCTTTAAAAGACAAAGATTTAGCCCAGTGTGCTAAACCAAGCTGCAGAATGGCCCACTTCTGCACTGTAAATTCTATAATTCTGAGTGTTGACTCTAACGCAGAATTCGTGTTCTTTCACAACAGCACAACTGGCACCACACCTGGACCGATTCCAATAATGTCAGGGGGCTAGAATGGGCGCCGTAGAACACAATCGATTCCAATGAAAAATTGTGCCGGATTCGCCAGGTCCATGATTGATACTCAGGAGGCTGACAAGGGACTGGGGAAAAAGCAGTCAGTGCAGGGATCCCCTGCGGTCGTTCCCCTGAGAAACAAGTATACCGCTTTGGATACTTGTGGGGGGGCGACTTACCAGGGGTAAGCCATGGGGTACGGGCCTCTGGCACGGAGTCTGTCCCTGTTGCTCAGAAGGGAAGGGGGGAGAGGAGCAGAGCATTAGTAATTGGGGACTCTATAGTCAGGGGCACAGATAGGAGATTTTGTGGGAGCGTGAGAGACTCACGTTTGGTATGTTGCCTCCCAGGTGCAAGGGTACGTGATGTCTCGGATCGTGTTTTCCAGGTCCTTAGGGGGGAGGGGGAGCAGCCCCAAGTCGTGGTCCACATTGGCACCAACGACATAGGTAGGAAAGGGGACAAGGATGTCAGGCAGGCTTTCAGGGAGCTAGGATGGAAGCTCAGAACTAGAACAAATAGAGTTGTTATCTCTGGGTTGTTGCCCGTGCCACGTGATAGTGAGATGAGGAATAGGGAGAGAGAGCATTTAAACACGTGGCTACAGGGATGGTGCAGGCGGGAGGGATTCAGATTTTTGGATAACTGGGGCTCTTTCTGGGGAAGGTGGGACCTCTACAGACAGGATGGTCTACATCTGAACCTGAGGGGCACAAATATCCTGGGGGGGAGATTTGTTAGTGCTCTTTGGGGGGGTTTAAACTAATGCAGCAGGGGCATGGGAACCTGGATTGTAGTTTTAGGGTAAGGGAGAATGAGAGTATAGAGGTCAGGAGCACAGATTTGACGTCGCAGGAGGGGGCCAGTGTTCAGGTAGGTGGTTTGAAGTGTGTCTACTTCAATGCCAGGAGTATACGAAACAAGGTAGGGGAACTGGCAGCATGGGTTGGTACCTGGGACTTCGATGTTGTGGCCATTTCGGAGACATGGATAGAGCAGGGACAGGAATGGATGTTGCAGGTTCCGGGGTTTAGGTGTTTTAGTAAGCTCAGAGAAGGAGGCAAAAGAGGGGGAGGTGTGGCGCTGCTAGTCAAGAGCAGTATTACGGTGGCGGAGAGGATGCTAGATGGGGACTCTTCTTCCGAGGTAGTATGGGCTGAGGTTAGAAACAGGAAAGGAGAGGTCACCCTGTTGGGAGTTTTTTATAGGCCTCCTAATAGTTCTAGGGATGTAGAGGAAAGGATGGCGAAGATGATTCTGGATATGAGCGAAAGTAACAGGATAGTTATTATGGGAGACTTTAACTTTCCAAATATTGACTGGAAAAGATATAGTTCGAGTACAATAGATGGGTCGTTTTTTGTACAGTGTGTGCAGGAGGGTTTCCTGAAACAATATGTTGACAGGCCAACAAGAGGCGAGGCCACATTGGATTTGGTTTTGGGTAATGAACCAGGCCAGGTGTTGGATTTGGAGGTAGGAGAGCACTTTGGGTACAGTGACCACAATTCGGTGACGTTTACGTTAATGATGGAAAGGGATAAGTATACACCGCAGGGCAAGAGTTATGGCTGGGAGAAAGGCAATTATGATGCCATTAGACGTGACTTGGGGGGGATAAAGAACAAAGAACAAAGAACAAAGAAATGTACAGCACAGGAACAGGCCCTTCGGCCCTCCACGCCCGTGCCGACCATACTGCCCGACTAAACTACAATCTTCTACACTTCCTGGGTCCGTATCCTTCTATTCCCATCCTATTCATATATTTGTCAAGATGCCCCTTAAATGTCCCTATCGTCCCTGCCTCCACTACCTCCACTATAAGGTGGAGAAGTAGGCTGCAAGTGTTGGGCACACTGGATAAGTGGGGCTTGTTCAAGGATCAGCTACTGCGTGTTCTTGATAAGTATGTACCGGTCAGGCAGGGAGGAAGGCGTCGAGCGAGGGAACCGTGGTTTACCAAGGAAGTGGAATCTCTTGTTAAGAGGAAGAAGGAGGCCTATGTGAAGATGAAGTGTGAAGTTTCGGTTGGGGCGATGGATAGTTACAAGGTAGCGAGGAAGGATCTAAAGAGAGAGCTAAGACGAGCAAGGAGGGGACATGAGAAGTATTTGGCAGGAAGGATCAAGGAAAACCCAAAAGCTTTCTATAGGTATGTCAGGAATAAGCGAATGACTAGGGAAAGAGTAGGACCAGTCAAGGACAGGGATGGGAAATTGTGTGTGGAGTCTGAAGAGATAGGCGAGATACTAAATGAATATTTTTCGTCAATATTCACTCAGGAAAAAGATAATGTTGTGGCGGAGAATGCTGAGCCCCAGGCTATTAGAATAGATGGCATTGAGGTACGTAGGGAAGAGGTGTTGGCAATTCTGGACAGGCTGAAAATAGACAAGTCCCCGGGACCTGATGGGATTTATCCTAGGATTCTCTGGGAGGCCAGGGAAGAGATTGCTGGACCTTTGGCTTTGATTTTTATGTCATCATTGGCTACAGGAATAGTGCCAGAGGACTGGAGGACAGCAAATGTGGTCCCTTTGTTCAAAAAGGGGAGCAGAGACAACCCCGGCAACTATAGACCGGTGAGCCTCACGTCTGTAGTGGGTAAAGTCTTGGAGGGGATTATAAGAGACAAGATTTATAATCATCTAGATAGGAATAATATGATCAGGGATAGTCAGCATGGCTTTGTGAAGGGTAGGTCATGCCTCACAAACCTTATTGAGTTCTTTGAGAAGGTGACTGAACAGGTAGACGAGGGTAGAGCAGTTGATGTGGTGTATATGGATTTCAGCAAAGCGTTTGATAAGGTTCCCCACGGTAGGCTATTGCAAAAAATACGGAGGCTGGGGATTGAGGGTGATTTAGAGATGTGGATCAGAAATTGGCTAGCTGAAAGAAGACAGAGGGTGGTGGTTGATGGGAAATGTTCAGAATGGAGTACAGTCACAAGTGGAGTACCACAAGGATCTGTTCTGGGGCCGTTGCTGTTTGTCATTTTTATCAATGACCTAGAGGAAGGCGCAGAAGGGTGGGTGAGTAAATTTGCAGACGATACTAAAGTCGGTGGTGTTGTCGATAGTGTGGAAGGATGTAGCAGGTTACAGAGGGATATAGATAAGCTGCAGAGCTGGGCTGAGAGGTGGCAAATGGAGTTTAATGTAGAGAAGTGTGAGGTGATTCACTTTGGAAGGAATAACAGGAATGTGGAATATTTGGCTAATGGTAAAGTACTTGAAAGTGTGGATGAGCAGAGGGATCTAGGTGTCCATGTACATAGATCCCTGAAAGTTGCCACCCAGGTTGATAGGGTTGTGAAGAAGGCCTATGGAGTGTTGGCCTTTATTGGTAGAGGGATTGAGTTCCGGAGTCGGGAGGTCATGTTGCAGCTGTACAGAACTCTGGTACGGCCGCATTTGGAGTATTGCGTACAGTTCTGGTCACCGCATTATAGGAAGGACGTGGAGGCTTTGGAGCGGGTGCAGAGGAGATTTACCAGGATGTTGCCTGGTATGGAGGGAAAATCTTATGAGGAAAGGCTGATGGACTTGAGGTTGTTTTCGTTGGAGAGAAGAAGGTTAAGAGGAGACTTAATAGAGGCATACAAAATGATCAGGGGGTTGGATAGGGTGGACAGTGAGAGCCTTCTCCCGCGGATGGATATGGCTGGCACAAGGGGACATAACTTTAAACTGAGGGGTAATAGATATAGGACAGAGGTCAGAGGTAGGTTCTTTACGCAAAGAGTAGTGAGGCCGTGGAATGCCCTACCTGCTACAGTAGTGAACTCGCCAACATTGAGGGCATTTAAAAGTTTATTGGATAAACATATGGATGATAATGGCATAGTGTAGGTTAGATGGCTTTTGTTTCGGTGCAACATCGTGGGCCGAAGGGCCTGTACTGCGCTGTATTGTTCTATGTTCTATGTAAGCTGCAGCCACATATACACATTACAATGCCCACATACACCACCCCAACCAACAAGATAGCACTGGTTGTGCTGGACCGCGACCATACAGCTGATGGGTCAGCTGGGGCTAGAGGGCACCTAGGGGAAAGGCTTGTTGGACACCTATATGGCCCGTGGCCCTAAGTTCACAATGGGCTGTTAGCGACGTGTACAGCTGCATGGCTGCCTTGCCGGCTGCGGCAATGGTGTTCTGTGCCCGTCCACCCTGACCCCACAGCCCACCTCCTGGCCACCCGCCACTACTCCCCCCGGATCTGGCACAACCCCCCCCCCCCCCCCCCCCCCCCGGCCAACAGAACGTGTGTCAGCCAACTATGGCAATGTTGGACACTTATCGTACCCCCTCTATCTCCCTCAGCAGCCACAACGCTGGTTTCACGATTTTTAAAAACACCAGTGAACCATGCCATTGGGAACTCGGCCCATCAGAGGCGGGAGCATCGTGGAGGCCCTGGAGAGTACCGGTTCAGGCCCGCTAATGACATGCCAACTTCGTCCACTGTACGAGCATTCCGGTACGCATTGATGCGGCTGTCTAGGTGACGCATAAGCACACTTTGCCATCAAATCGACGCCTGCCACGATTTTGGCGTCGGAACCTATTCTTTCTCCAATCGCATTAACGATTTCGGCTTAAGAAAATGGAGAACCTCGCCCAGAATCTTATATACAAACGACTTCCGCTTGTGACCATGGAGTGATTGGTCACATAAAGGGCTGTTCCTGCTCAAAGTCACAGAAAAGGGCTCTTTTCACCCAGATCCGGGTGGAATTTGATGAAAAGCGTAGGTGAATGTTAGAGGAGTAGTTTACCCCTGAATGGTATGTCTTCTGATCACCAGACCCGGCAGAAAACAGTGGTTTGGCTGGAAAGTTGAAACAGTCTTGTGCTTCACAGACAGTCTCTTCCAGCATGCACGCAGGGGAGGGGCAAGTTGTAAGGCCCCAGATACAGGAACTGATGACTTTTATCAAGGAGGAATTCCACAAACAGAGGAAAGAAATGCATGAGGATCATGCAAAGGCCATTGCAGAAGCTGTGGCACCCCTGAAGAGTACTTTAGAGCGGATGGAGAGGTGTTTGGAGGTGCAGGGGTCACAGATTCGGGAGATTGAAGGAGTGATCTCGGACCACAGCGATCGTCTGGTGGCTCTGGAGGCGGAGGTGGGGCTCCTAGGAGACCTTTGTAAAACGCGGAGGGCAAAGGTGGAGGAGCAGGAGAATAAGATCAATAGCAAAGATCAATGGGAGACTAGAGGACTCGGAAATCTTTAGGGGGCAACAGAAAGCTACTAAAAAAGCTATAAAGAAGAGTAAGATAGATTATGAGAGTAAACTTGCTCAGAATATAAAAACAGATAGTAAAAGTTTCTACAAATACATAAAACAAAAAAGAGTGGCTAAGGTAAATATTGGTCCTTTAGAGGATGAGAAGGGAGATTTAATAATGGGAGATGAGGAATAATGGGAAATGGCTGAGGAACTGAACATGTTTTTTGGGTCGGTCTTCACAGTGGAAGACACAAATAACATGCCAGTGACTGATGGAAATGAGGCTATGACAGGTGAGGACCTTGAGAGGATTGTTATCACCAAGGAGGTAGTGATGGGCAAGCTAATGGGGCTAAAGGTAGACAAGTCTCCTGGCCTTGATGGAATGCATCCCAGAGTGCTAAAAGAGATGGCTAGGGAAATTGCAAATGCACTAGTGATAATTTACCAAAATTCACTAGACTCTGGGGTGGTCCCGGCGGATTGGAAATTAGCAAACGTGACACCACTGTTTAAAAAAGGAGGTAGGCAGAAAGTGGGTAATTATAGGCCAGTGAGCTTAACTTCGGTAGTAGGGAAGATGCTGGAATCTATCATCAAGGAAGAAATAGCGAGGCATCTGGATGGAAATTGTCCCATTGGACAGACGCAGCATGGGTTCATAAAGGGCAGGTCGTGCCTAACTAATTTAGTGGAATTTTTTGAGGACATTAACAGTGCGGTAGATAACGGGGAGCCAATGGATGTGGTATATCTGGATTTCCAGAAAGCCTTTGACAAGGTGCCACACAAAAGGTTGTTGCATAGGATAAAGATGCAGGCATTAAGGGGAAAGTAGGAGCATGGATAAAGGATTGGTTAATTAATAGAAAGCAAAGAGTGGGGATTAATGGGTGTTTCTCTGGTTGGCAATCAGTAGCTAGTGGTGTCCCTCAGGGATCAGTGTTGGGCCCACAACTGTTCACAATTTACATAGATGATTTGGAGTTGGGGACCAAGGGCAATGTGTCCAAGTTTGCAGACGACACTAAGATAAGTGGTAAAGCAAAAAGTGCAGAGGATACTGGAAGTCTGCAGAGGGATTTGGACAGGCTAAGTGAATGGGCTAGGGTCTGGCAGATGGAATACAATGTTGACAAATGTGAGGTTATCCATTTTGGTAAGAATAACGGCAAAAGGGATTATTATTTAAATGATAAAAAATTAAAACATACTGCTGTGCAGAGAGATCTGGGTGTGCTAGTGCATGAGTCGCAGAAAGTTGGTTTTCAGGTGCAACAGGTGATTAAGAAGGCAAATGGAATTTTGTCCTTCATTGCTAGAGGGATGGAGTTTAAGACTAGGGAGGTTATGCTGCAATTGTATAAGGTGTTAGTGAGGCCACACCTGGAGTTGTGTGTTCAGTTTTGGTCTCCTTACTTGAGAAAGGACGTACTGGCACTGGAGGGTGTGCAGAGGAGATTCACTAGGTTAATCCCAGAGCTGAAGGGGTTGGATTACGAGGAGAGGTTGAGTAGACTGGGACTGTACTCGTTGGAATTTAGAAGGATGAGGGGGGATCTTATAGAAACATATAAGATTATGAAGGGAATAGATAGGATAGATGCGGGCAGGTTGTTTCCACTGGCGGGTGAAAGCAGAACTAGGGGGCATAGCCTCAAAATAAGGGGAAGTAGATTTAGGACTGAGTTGAGGAGGAACTTCTTCAACCAAAGGGTTGTGAATCTATGGAATTCCTTGCCCAGTGAAGCAGTAGAGGCTCCTTCATTAAATGTTTTTAAGATAAAGATAGATAGTTTTTTGAAGAATAAAGGGATTAAGGGTTATGGTGTTCGGGCCGGAAAGTGGAGCTGAGTCCACAAAAGATCAGCCATGATCTCATTGAATGGCGGAGCAGGCTCGAGGGGCCAGATGGCCTACTCCTGCTCCTAGTTCTTATGTTCTAGTTCTTAATACCTCGAGAAGGCAGAACCTGCGAATAGTGGGCCTGCTTGAAGGGGTGGAAGGTGTGAGTGCCACGAGGTTCGTCTCGAGGATGCTGGCGGGACTGGTGGCAGAAGGGGTGCTAGATAAGGCACCTGAAGTGGACCGAGTACATAGGTCGCTGAGGCAAAAGCCTAAAGCTGGGGAGCCGCCGTGGGCAGTGATCGTGACACTCCATAAATTTGTGGAGAAAGAGAAAATTCTACGGTGGGCCAGGGAGAAGCGTAGCTGCGTCTGGGAGGCTAATAACGTCCGGATTTATCAGGACATCGGAGCCGAGTTGGCAAAACGGCGGGCAGGTTTCAACAAGGCCAAGGTGGTGCTGTACCGGCGGCAGATCAGGTTTGGGGTGCTCTACCCGGCGAAATTATGGGTGATGTTCGGAGGCCGGGAGTATTATTTTGAGACCCCAGAAGCGGCCGAAGACTTCATTAAGGAGCATAAACTGGGAGAGGACGGAGTGGACAATGCTTGGGAACCGGGGTGCTGGCATAATGTAATGGTCGGGAGCATGTTTGAAGTGAGTGTAGGGATTGGGGGATTTTCGCCTTTTTTTGTGGGGGGGGGGGGGGGGGGTTCTGTTCAATGTTGAGATTGTAAGGAGTTGTAGGGGTGAAAGGTTTATGTGGGGGTGGACGCGCCCATCCCCCCTCCTGTTTCATGGGACTGTTTGTGTTTAACATCGATTTGTTTGCTTTTGGAGAAGGCTACCTGGAGTTCAGGAGAAGTCCTTGTTTGGGTGGGGGAGGGTAAGGCCAGCAGGAGGCCTTCTTCTTTAAGCTGACGAATGGGTTGGGGGGGGGGGGGGGGGGGAGGTAATTAGGATGTGCCTTTGGGCAGGGGCTGGGTGGCCGGGGGGAAAGGGGAAGTGGGGGGGAAGAAGGAGAAGGGGAAAAGCCAGGGGGGGGGGGGGGGGGGGGGGGGGTGTTCTGCGACGCGGCAGGGGGTGAGAGATAACAGATAACATGGTCAAGGGCGAAGAAAGGGGCCACCTGGGATGGGCTACGTAGAGAGTGGAATTAAAGGGGCAGGAGTTAAGTGGGGAAGATGACGGACGGTAGAGGGGATTGGAGCCACAAGCCCGGAATCCGGTAAGGTTGGTAACATGGAACGTCCGGGGACTGAATGGGCCGGTTAAAAGGTCGCAGGTGTTCGCGTACGTCAGGAGCTTGAAAGCGGGGGTTATCTTTTTGCATGAGGCACACCTCCGTGTGAAGGACCAGGTTAGGTTAAGGAAGGGATGGATTGGGCAGGTTTTACACTCGGGGTTTGATTTGAAATCGGATTGGATTTGTTTATTGTCATGTGTACCGAGGTACAGTGAAAAGTATTTTTCTGCGAGCAGCTCAACAGATCATTAAGTACATGGGAAGAAAAGAAAATACATAATAGGGCAACACAACATATACAATGTAACTACATAAGCACTGGCATTGGATGAAGCATACAGGGTGTAGTGTTAATGTGGTCAGTCCATAAGAGGGTCATTTAGGAGTCTGGTGACAGTGGGGAAGAAGCTGTTTTTGAGTCTGTTCGCGCGTGTTCTCAGAGTTCTGTATCTCCTGCCTGATGGAAGAAGTTGGAAGAGTGAGTAAGCCGGGTGGGAGGGATCTTTGATTATGCTGCCCGCTTTCCCCAGGCAATGGGAGGTGTAGATGGAGTCAATGGATGGGAGGCAGGTTCATGTGATGGACAGGGCGGTGTTCACGACTCGCTGAAGTTTCTTGCGGTCCTGGGCCGAGCAGTTGCCATACCAAGCTGTGATGCAGCCCAATAGGATGCTTTCTATGGTGCATCTGTAAAAGTTGGTAAGAGTCAATGTGGACATGCCGAATTTCCTTAGTTTCCTGAGGAAGTATAGGCGCTGTTGTGCTTTCCTGGTGTCAGCGTCGACGTGGGTTGACCAGGACAGATTTTTGGAGATGTGCACCCCTAGGAATTGTAGGGGGCTAAGTACGCAGCCTTGCGGAGCCCCGGTGTTGAGGACTATTGTGGAGGAGGTGTTGTTGTTCATTCTTACTGATTGTGGTCTGTTGGTCAGAAAATCGAGGATCCAGTTGCAGAGTGGGGAGCCAAGGCCCAGGTTTTGGAGCTTTCTTATGAGTTTTGCTGGGATTATGGTGTTGAAGGCGGAGCTGTAGTCAATAAATAAATCGAGGGGTGTGTCGATTTTAATGAGCAAAAAAATGGGATTTGAGAGTGCGGAGGAGTTGAGGGATTCAGGTGGGAGATATGTGATTGTGAGTGGGGTATTGGAAGGGGCACCGGTAGTGTTGGTAAATGTGTGCCCCAAATTGGGATGATGTGGGTTTTATGAGGGGGTTGCTGGCAGCAATCCCGGATTTGGCCACGTACCAGTTGATCATGGGAGGAGATATTAACTGTGTCCTGGAGCCGAGGGTAGATAGATCGAGCCCCAGGTCGATGGGTAGGGTACGAATGGCAAGTTTGCAGGGGGGGTTTATGGAGAGGATGGGTATGGTGGATCCATGGCACTTTCAGAACCCAGGGGGAAGGGAGTATTCATTCTTTTCACACGTCTATAAGGTGTATTCGAGGATTGATTACTTTGTAGTGAGTCGGGAGATTTTGGTTGCGGTGGAGGGGGCAGAGTATGCGGGGATAGTTATCTCGGACGATGCACCCCACTGGCTGGATATTCGGTACAGTACGGGACGAGAGCAGAGGCCGGGGTGGAGGTTTGACTCGGGGTTATTGGCGGATGGAGGTTTTTGTGATAAGATGCGGTTGGCGATTAGGGTTTATGTGGAGTTCAATCAGAATGGGGAGGTGTCGGCGGGCATTTTTTGGGAAGCACTGAAGGCAGTGGTCCGGGGAGAAATTATCTCATTTAAGATTTGTGCGAATAAGGAAAGGAGGGTGGAACATGACCGTCTAGCGAGCGAGATAGTGGAAGTGGACAGGGAATATTCGAGGGTGCCCACCGTGGAGGGGTTGGCGAGGAGGAAAAAGTTGCAGGGGCAATTTGACAGGCTGACAACGGGGATGGCGGTAAGACAACTGCGTAGGGCAAGAGGGGTGCAATACGAGCATGGGGAGAAGGCATGCTGCATCCAGGGAAATATTGAATATCCGGACTGGGGCTGGGGATGTGGTGTCAGAGCCAGGGAAGATAAATGAGGCATTTAGAGAGTATTACCAGGGACTTTATGAGGCAGACCCAGGAGGAGAGGAGGGGAACATAGGGTGGTTTCTGGACGAGCTGGAATTTCCCCAGGTGGAGGAACCAAAGAGGCAGGCATTGGAGGAGGCCCTTGGGGCTGAGGGAGGTGCTGGATAGTATCAGGGGTATGTAAGTCGGGGAAAGTCCCTGGGCCGGATGGGTACCCGGCAGAATATTAGAAGGAATTTGCGGCGGACCTGGCACCACATCTGTTGGGGGCGTTTAATGAAGCACTGGAGAAGGGGGAGTTGCCGGAGACGATGAAGCAGGCAGTAATCACACTAATCCCCAAAAATGGGAAGGATCCGGTGGAATGTGGGTCGTATAGACCCATATCACTATTGAACACGGATGTGAAAGTATTGGCTAAGTTGTTGGCGGGGAGGATGGAGGATTGTGTCCCGGGGGTGGTTGTAGAAGATCAAACCGTCTTCGTGAAGGGCAGGCAGCTCGCGAGTAATATAACACGGCGGTTGAATGTGGTGATGAATCCGTCGAGAGCTCTGCTACCGGAGGTGGTGGTGTCCATAGACGCGGAGAAAGCATTTGATCCGGTGGAGCGGCGGTACTTGTTCAAAATTTTGGGAAAGTTTGGGTTTGAGCCGAGATTTGTGGCATGGGTGCGTTTGCTGTATGTGGCACTAAGAGCGTGGGTGAGGACGAATGATATGAGCTCACGAAGCTTGACTTACACAGGGGTATGAGGCAGGGGTGCCCGTTGTCACCGCTGCTGTTTGCGCTGGCCATAGAACCATTGGCGATGACTCTCAGGGAGTCGGCAGAGTGGCAGGGGATAATGAGGTGACAGAGGGACAATCGGGTGTTGCTCTATGCCGATGACCTCTTGCTGTATGTTTCGAATCCATTGGAGAGTATGGGAAGGACTATGGGCCTGTTGGGGAGGTTCGGAGGGTTCTCGGGATACAAGCTGAATGTAGGGGAAAAGCGAGGTATTCCCGGTGAATGAGCTGGCAAATTTAGGGGGGGATGCCATTTACGGTAGCCAGGGATAGGTTCAGATACTTGGGGATTCAGGTAGGAAGGGAATGGACGGGGCTCCATAAGTGGAACTTAACAAAGCTGGTGGAGGAGGCCAGAGAGGATCCTAAGAGGTGGGGATACACTGCACTTAACGTTGGCGGGGAGGGTCCAAATGGTGAAAATGAATATTCTGCCGAGGTTCTTGTTTATCTTCCAGGCTCTCCCGATCTTTATACCAAAGGCCTTTTTTCAGAAAGTGGACACAATCATCTCTGACTTTGTATGGGCGGGGAAGGTGCCGAGGGTGGGGAGGACCCTGCTACAGAGGTAGAGGCAGCAGGGGCGGTTGGTGTTGCCAAACTTGCTTCATTATTATTGGGCAGCGAATGTGGACAAGGTGCGGCGGTGATGGGAAGGAGAAGGGGTAGAGTGGGTTTGGATGGAGGAGGAATCTTGTAAGGGGTCTAGTTTGAGGGCTATGGTGACGGCAGCATTGCCAATGGCTCCGAGTAGGTATTCAGGGAGCCCAGTGGTGCAGTCCACGGTGAAGATATGGAATCAGCTGAGGAGGCATTTTAGGGTGGAAGGGATGTCGGTGCCAACGCCGCTGTGCGAGAATCATGGGTTTGAGCCGGGGGGGTGGATAGTGTATACAGGAGATGGAGGGAAGTGGGGTTGGTCAAGGTGAGGGATTTGTATTTGGAGGAAGGGTTCGCCAGTCTGGAGGAGCTAAGGGGGAGGGTAGAACTACCGAGGGGTTGTGAGTTCAGGTATCTACAGGTTAGGGACTTTGCACGAAAGGGCTGGAAGGAGTTCCCTAGATTGCCGGGATACACCCTGCTGGAGCGACTGCTGCTTCTGGATGTGGAAGGGGAGGGAAGAATTAGGGATAAATATAAGTGGCTGGGAGAGCAGGGAGGCAAGCGGGTGGTGAAGATCAAGGAGAAATGGGAAGCGCAGTTGGGAATGGAGATCCATTGGAGAGTATGGAGTGAGGCACTGCGAAGGGTAAACGGGACCTCCTCTTGTGCAAGGATGAGTCTGATACAGTTTAAGGTGGTGCACAGGGTGCATATGACTCGGGCGAGAATGAGTGGGTTCTTCCAGGGGGTAGCAGATGAGTGTGAGAGGTGTGGACAGGGGCCAGCGAATCATGTGCACATGTTTTGGGGTTGTGAAAAATTGGGAAGATTCTGGGCAGGAGTGTTCGTGGCCTTAGCCAGGACAGTGGAGGAGGGAGTGCACCCGGACCCATTGGTGGCGATATTTGGGGTTTCAGAGAAGCCGGAGCTCATGGAGAGGAGGAAGGCCGATGTCTTGGCCTTCGCCTCTCTGATTGCATAGCGACGAATTTTGCTGGAGTGGCGGTCGACATCGCCACCGGGGGTAGCAGCATAGTTGGGTGACCTGTATGACTTCCTGCGGTTAGAGAAGATAAAGTATGAGTTAAGGGGCTTAGCAGGGGAGTTTGAGAAAAGGTGGGGGATGTTTGTGACCGTGTTTGAGGAGCTGTTTGCCGCAGTGGGGTGGGGGGCGGGCGGGCGGGGTGAAAAAGGAGAAAAATCTGTACAACTGTATAGTTGATTGTTGGGGAAAAGTTTCCCAGGGTGTTTATTTGCTGTTACCTACTTTGATACAATTTTAAATAAAATGCGTTAAAAAAGAAATTCGGAATCTTGTACAAACTGCTGCACCCTACGCCCACTTCTCACCACCAGAAGTATTGTAAACTCAATTATGAGTAACTCATTGCTTCTATTACATGTAGATATTTGCAGCACAGTAGATGGTCATTCATAGAATTTTACAGTTCAGAAGGAAGCCATTCGGCCCATCGAGTCTGCATTGCCCATGTCTCCGCCCTATCCCCAGAACCCAGCAACCCCACCTAAACATTTGAACATTTAGGGGCAATTTAGCATGGACAATCCACCTATCCTGCGCATCTTTGGACTGTGGGAGGAAACCCATGCAGACACAGGGAGAAAGTGCAAACTTTCATTGCTTAATGAATATTTTTTGTCAGTATTCACACAGGAAAAAGACAGTGTTGTCGAGGAGAATACTGAGATTCAGGCTACTAGACTAGAAGGGCTTGAGGTTCATAATGAGGAGGTGTTAGCAATTCTGAAAAGTGTGAAAATAGGCAAGTCCCTTGGGCCGGATGGGATTTATCCTCGGATTCTCTGGGAAGATAGGGAGGAGATTGCTGAGCCTTTGGCTATGATAGTTAAGTCATCTTTGTCTACAGGAATAGTGCCAGAAGACTGGAGGATAGCAAATGCTGTCCCCTTGTTCAAGAAGGGGAGTAGAGATAACCCCGGTAACTATAGACCAGTGAGCCTTACTGGTTGTGGGCAAAATCTTGGAAAGGTTTATAAGAGATAGGATGTATAATCATCTGGAAAGGAATAATTTCATTAGAGATAGTCAACACGATTTTATGAAGGTTAGGTCGTGCCTCACAAACCTTATTGAGTTCTTTGAGAAGGTGACCAAGCAGGTGGATGAGGGTAAAGCAGTTGATGTGGTGTATATGGATTTCAGTAAAGCGTTTGATAAGGTTCCCCACGGTAGGCTATTGCAGAAAATACGGAGGCATGGGATTCAGGGTGATTTAGCAGTTTGGATCAGAAATTGGCTAGCTGGAAGAAGACAAAGAGGGTGGTGGTTGATGGGAAATGTTCAGCCTGGAGTTCAGTCCACAGGATCTGTTTTGGGGCCACTGCTGTTTGTCATTTTTATAAATGACCTGGAGGAGGGCGTAGAAGGATGGGTGAGTAAATTTGCAGATGACACTAAAGTCGGTGGAGTTGTGGACAGTGCGGAAGGATGTTACAAGTTACAGCGGGACATAGATAAGCTGCAGCGCTGGGCTGAGAGGTGGCAAATGGAGTTTAATGCAGAAAAGTGTGAGGTGATTCATTTTGGAAGGAATAACAGGAAGACAGAGTACTGAGCTAATGGTAAGATTCTTGGCAGTGTGGATGAGCAGAGAGATCTCGGTGTCCATGTACATAGATCCCTGAAAGTTGCCACCCAGGTTGAGAGGGTTGTTAAGAAGGCGTATGGTGTGTTAGCTTTTATTGGCAGAGGGATTGAGTTTCGGAGCCATGAGGTCATGTTGCAGCTGTACAAAACTCTGGTGCGGCCGCATTTGGAGTATTGCGTACAATTCTGGTCGCCGCATTATAGGAAGAATGTGGAAGCATTGGAAAGGGTGCAGAGGAGATTTACCAGAATGTTGCCTGGTATGGAGGGAAGATCTTATAAGGGAAGGCTGAGGGACTTGAGGCTGTTTTCGTTAGAGAGAAGAAGGTTAAGAGGTGACTTAATTGAGGCATACAAGATGATCCGAGGATTGGATAGGGTGGACAGTGAGAGCCTATTTCCTCGGATGGTGATGTCTAGCACGAGAGGACATAGCTTTAAATTGAGGGGAGATAGATATAGGACAGATGTCAGAGGTAGGTTCTTTAATCAGAGAGTAGTAAGGTCGTGGAATGCCCTGCCTGCAACAGTAGTGGACCCGCCAACACTAAGGGCATTCAAATGGTCATTGGATAGACATATGGACGATAAGGGTTTAGAGTGGTTTCACAGGTTGGTGCAACATCGAGCGCCGAAGGGCATGTACTGCGCTGTAATGTTCTATGTTCCACAGGAACTGAGGCCAGAATTGAACCCGAGTCTCTGGTGCTGTGAGGAGGCAGTGCTAACCACTGTGCCACCATGCCGCCCCATTCACCCCATGGTTTCTCAAAAGGGTATGCTGGAAAACCATTTTTTGCAGGGCAGCACGGTGGCGCAGTGGTTAACACTGTTGCCTACAGCGCTGAGGACCCGGGTTCGATTCCGGCTATGGGTCAGTGTGTGTGGAGTTTGCAAATTCTCCCATGTCTGTGTGGGTTTCACCCCCACAACCCAAAGATGTGCAGGTTAGGTGGATTGGTCACTCTAAAAATTGCCCCTTAATTGGGGGAAAAAATTGATTACTCTAAATTTATTTTTAAAAACTACAATAAACCCCAGCTGCTGTACATAAAATGGCAGCCGGACAACCGTGTACTTAGTTATTTGTGGGCAATGACAATCAAAGTTCAGGAAAAACAATCCGTATGCAAGCATTGCAAATATGACAGAATTATGAATATTCTGTAGTGACAGCAATAAAGTTTTGTTGACTGACTCAATTATAGATTCACTGAATCATCTTGTGGTTTTTCTTCATTAAGAGTGTGTCAAAAATATTTGTTTCCTTCACGATATAAAATTAATCCAAAACTAGCCGTTCTCAAATATAATCACTCACTCTTTGGAAACGGTCAATGAATAACGTATCCAATTTATAGTTAAAAATCCTATAACTTCATTAATTTAAGGTTCCTTTAGAAATTTTAGCCTGATTTGTTCAAATAAGATTAATTAGGTACCCATTTAGAGCTATCTGGACACATCTATAATGATCACCAACATTGCTACAATAGGGAAATTCTGAATACCAATACAAAAGGTTTCTGATTTATAAGACATTGCAGGATCAAGAGAGCAGAACAGCTTTAATAACTGACTGTGGTGAGGTCCTTCTGGAAGGCGCCAGAGGACCTGACACGCTACAATGAATTATTTGTGACAAATTCACTTTCATTGCTTGGACTCGCTGTTAAATTGTCTCGTTAGTTTTGTGGGTGGGAGGAGTGCTGGAAGAGAGGGAAAATGGAGAAATCATGGATAAATACATCACCCCCAAAAATATATTTTGTCTTCAGTTTTACAAGGAGAAGGAATGGTGACTCGTATATAAATTCAATGAATTCACACAAAATGCATTGTGTTTTATGTGGAAGGAGAAATCCAACCATATGTCATTAACTTGAAACCAAATTGTAAAGAGAATTGTTCAGAACCAGTGGAATTTACAACACAGAAGGAATCATTCAACCCATTAGGCCTGTGCAAAACTAATCCAAAATAATCAAAAGCAAGTGAATTTTATAAATCAGCTGGAGTATTGTGGACAATTCTGCATATCAAGACAGGGAGTGGAGGAGGTTCTGGATCAATAGCCAGCGATCATGGATATAAAATCACTGGCAAAGGATCTAGAGATTATTTTTAAATTACTGACGCTGTCAGAATCTGGAATGCTCTTCCTAAAGAGATGGAGGAAGTGGATTCCAGACCATTTTAGAAGGGAGTCAGACACGTAGTTCAGGATAAGGAACTCACAGGGTTAGAGACAAAATAAAGAGTTGTGAGATTACGGAGGACTGCTTTGTCAAAGTGCCAGCGTTACAAATCAATGGCCTCCTTCTTCAATAAAATGCACTGATGATCCTGTCCTCTCTGCATAACTTTGTGTGTTTAAATATTTATCCAGTTTTCCCTTAAAATATGCAAAGATTTCCACTTCAACTACTCCCTGTTTCATAGTATTACACGTTGCAACAAGTTCACATATACCATTTTCTCCTAATCCCTCACCTCACAATGAGAAACGTTCAGTTAATGATCCTTCAACACTGAATCACCTACCAGGAAATAGCTGTTATAATCTATCATATCAAGACACTTCAGAATAGTTTTAAATCTCAAATAAATTTCCTCTTAACCATTGCTCCAGTGGAAGTTGACACACTATCGCAAGTCTCTTCTCGTTAAGTATAGCTCCCATCGCA
This sequence comes from Scyliorhinus torazame, assembly GCF_047496885.1. Classification (NCBI taxonomy): domain Eukaryota; kingdom Metazoa; phylum Chordata; class Chondrichthyes; order Carcharhiniformes; family Scyliorhinidae; genus Scyliorhinus; species Scyliorhinus torazame. The sequence continues at coordinate 142,506,115 of NC_092718.1, read as the reverse complement.
GGTATCACACTGGTGAAGGTTCACTGTATATTCTCTTCAGCTTCAATAGCCTTTCCATAATGGGACATTCAAAACTGCACACTGCACTCAAAACACTGGTTTAACCTGATGGAAATGCTTTACTCTTCATTAAACGAAAAACATATTTGCTTTATGTATATGCTTGAACTTTTAAGGAATTTGAAGCCCTAGGTCTCACTGTGCGACCAGAAACTTCAGCATCTTTCCATTAATTGTATACTCCCATTCCTGGTTTCCTTGCAAAATGTGTTACCTTGCACTTCTCCACATGACATTTTATCTGCCTGCCACTCACATTCCACTAACAGATGTCCCCCTGAAAGTATGTACTATCATCCTCCTGTGTGTCAAATCCCCCACATTTTCTCAAAATCTTGCTCACTGTATCCAAGGATACATTTTCTGTATATCATACAGAGAATAAAAGTGAATTTGGCACTAATCCATGGAGTACAATCCTAAACTCTCCAATCAGAGTAAAACCCATTTTATAACTCATGGGTTTCCTAACTTTCTATTAATAGGAAGCTCAGATTGCATGTAAAATAATTCCATTGAGCATCATAACACTAGATACACATAATCTGACAAAGCTTTTCTATGTTTTCCTTCATTTTCTTTGACTATAAAGGAGCCTGAAACCAGAATTATTCTAACATGAACCATAATGGAACTAATGATGGTGGAAGCAGGATAATGTGAATCATCTTTGTATCAGATTTAACTACTGATAAGCAACAGACTCCTGAATGACTTGCATTACTTGAAATTTATCTGAACTTCAACATGCCTACAAGGTTTTCACCCAAACAAGCTAAACAATCCATCTACAAGTTTGCTGACGATACGACCATAGTGGGCCGGATCTCGAATAACGACGAGTCAGAATACAGGAGGGAGATAGGGAGCCTAGTGGAGTGGTGCAGCAACAACAATCTCTCCCTCAATGCCAGGAAAACTAAAGAGCCGGTCATTGACTTCAGGAAGCAAAGTACTGTACACATCCCTGTCAGCATCAACGGGGCCGAGGTGGGGATGGTTAGCAGTTTCAAATTCCTAGGGGTGCACATCTCCAAAAATCTGTCCTGGTCCACCCACGTCGATGCTACCACCAAGAAAGCACAACAGCACCTATACTTCCTCAGGAAGCTAAGGAAATTCAGCATGTCCACATTAACTCATACCAGCTTTTACAGATGCACCATAGAAAGCATCCTATCTGGCTGCATCACCGCCTGGTATGGCAACTGCTCGGCCCAGGACCGCAAGAAACTTCAGAGAGTCGTGAACACAGCCCAGTCGATCACACAAACCTGCCTCCCATCTATTGACTCCATCTACACCTCCCGCTGCCTGGGGAAAGCGGGCAGCATAATCAAAGACCCCTCCCACCCGGCTTACTCACTCTTCCAACCAACTTCTTCCATCGGGCAGGAGATAAAGAAGTCTGAAAACACGCACGAACAGACTGAAAAACAGCTTCTTCCCCGCTGTTACCAGACTCCTAAATGACCTTCTTATGGACTGACGTCATTAACACTACACCCCTGTATGCTTCATCCAATGCTGGTGCTTATGTAGTTACATTGTATACCTTGTGTTGCCCTATTATGTATTTTCTTTTATTCCCTTTTCTCTCCATGTACTTAATGATCTGCTGTGCTGCTCGCAGAAAAATACTTTTCACTGTACCTCGGTACACATGGCAATAAACAAATCCAATCCAATCCAATCCAATCCAATGCACCCCTTAGCAGATCCTGGAGGATTACATCAGGTACAATGGGTGGATTTTAACTTTTTGACCCACTGGTGGATGCCCAGTAGGGCACAGTCAGGGTTCCCCCGTGTGCTGCAGAGTTTTAATCTATGTGGCATCCCCAGCAGATTCCTTGCCTGGCAGTTAGCATGATTGATAGGCTTGTTTTCTACTCAGGTGGGGAACCCTCGAGAATCAGAGTTTACGACACAGAAAGAGGCCATATAGTGCCTGTGGAAAAAAAAAACCCAGCCTAATCTTGCTTTCCAGCATTTGGCTACCTGCCCTGCTACCCTCAAGAGATCGGAGGACATTCACTCCAAGGTCCGTCTCAGTAGCGTCCCATTTATTGTATAATCTTTTGCCTTGTTTGACCTCCCCAAATGAATCACCTCACACTTCTCTGGATTGAATTCCATTTGCTATTTTTCTGACCAGTCCATGGATATCGCCCTGCAGTCTACAGTATCTTCCTCGTTATCAACCATGCAGCCTATTTTTGTGTCTTCCACAAACTTCTTGATCATTGCTCCTACATTTACATCCAAATCACTAATATATACCACAAAAAGCAGGGCACCTAGTATTGAGTCTGCTATGTTGAGACAAGGCCACAGGATCTAATCACTGACCACAGGAGCACACTTTAATCAGTGGGATGGAGTGAGCAATGGTTGAGGCAAGTGTACTGAATTCAGTAGGTAACTGGAAAAACATTTCGCTCCTGGATCAAAGTCATTGCCTTCCTGTAGCTGCCAGGTTTTCCAAGGCCAAGAAACCTGACTGTCCAGGTTTAAATTGGAAACAGTGGATAAACATGTAGATCGTAGAAAGTTGTAACTGTTTTCCTTTGAGAAGGGAAACTTGAGAGAAGGCTGGTTAGAGGTTTTCAAAATCATGAGAGGTCTGGACAGGGTAGATAGTGAGAAATTGTTCCCACTGGTGGAATGATCAAGAAACAGAGAGCACAGATTTAATGCAAGTGGAAAAAGAAGCAACAGCAACAAAAGCAAAATCGTTTTCACATATCAAGTGGTTAAGATCTGGAATACACTGCCTGAGAGTGTGGTGAAAGCAGGCTCAATTAAGGCTTCCAAGAGGGAATTGATTATTATGTGAATAAGAAGAATTTGCATGGCTAAGGGGAGATAGTGAGGGAATGACATTTGGAGAGCCGCACAGACATGACATGGCCTCTTTAATGCTGTCCTTGTATAACGAGGGATATTGTGAGCCGTCCAAAAGAAAAACGTAGCATTTGAAAGGGCTAGAAAGCTGGGAAGTGACGAAACCCATGAGGAACATAAGAAGGAATTTAAGCAAGGAGTCTGGAGGGTTCAAAGGGGTCACGGAAAGTCATTGACAAGCAGAATTAAGGAAAATCCCAAAGCTTTTTATACATATATAAAGAGCAAGAAGAGCCAGGGAAAGGGTTGGCCCACTCAAGGACAGGAGAGGGAATCTATGCGTGGAACCAGAGGAAATGGGCAAGCTACTAAATGAGTACTTTGTATCAGTATTCACCAGAGAAGGACTTGGTGGATGATGAGTCTGGAGAAGGGTGTGTAGATAGCCTGGGTCATACTGAGATCAAAAAGGGCATCTTGAAAAACATTAAGGTAGATAAGCCCCCGTGGCCTGGTGGGATATACCCCAGAATACTGAGGGAGGCAAGGGAGGAAACTGCTGAGGCCTTGACAGAAATCTTTGTATCCTCACTAGCGACAGGTGAGGATTGGAGAACAGCCAATGTTGTTCCTTTGTTTAAGAAGTGTTGCAAGGATATCCAGGAAATTGCAGGCCAGTGAGCCTTACATCAGTGGTATGGAAATTATTAGAGAGGATTCTTCGAGACAGGATTTACTCCCATTTGGAAGCAAGTAGACGTATTAGCAAGAGGCAGGGTGGCATGGTGGCTCAGTGATAGCACTGCTGCCTACGGAGCGGAGGACCCTGGTCACTGTTCGTCTGGAGGTTGCACATTCTCCCCGTGTCTGCATGGGTCTCACCCCCACAACCTAAAGATGTGGAAGATAGATGGATTGGCCACATTAAATTGCCCCTAATTGGAAAAAAAAAGAATTGGATACCCTAAAAAAATGTTTTTAAAGTATTAGCAACAGGCGGCATGGTTGTGAATGGGAGGTCGTGTCTCACGAACTTGATCGGGTTTTTCGAGGAAGTGACAAAGATGATTGATGAAGATAGGGCAGTGGATGTTTTCTACGTGGACTTCAGTAAAACATAAGAACATAAGAACTAGGAGCAGGAGTAGGCCATCTGGCCCCTCGAGCCTGCTCCGCCATTCAATGAGATCATGGCTGATCTTTTGTGGACTCAGCTCCACTTTCCGGCCCGAACACTAAAACCCCCAATCCCTTTATTTTTCAAAAAACTATCTATCATTATCTTAAAAACATTTAATGAAGGAGCCTCTACTGCTTCACTGGGCAAGGAATTCCATAGATTCACAACCCTTTGGGTGAAGAAGTTCCTCCTAAACTCAGTCCTAAATCTACTTCCCCTTATTTTGAGGCTATGTCCCCTAGTTCTGCTTTTACCCGCCAGTGGAAACAATCTGCCCGCATCTATGCCCTTCATAATTTTATACGTTTCTATAAGATCCTCCCTCATGCTTCTAAATTCCAACGAGTACAGTCCCAGTCTACTCAACCTCTCCTCGTAATCCAACCCCTTCAGCTCTGGGATTAACCTAGTGAATCTCCTCTGCACACCCTCCAGTGCCAGTACGTCCTTTCTCAAGTAAGGAGACCAAAACTGAACACAATATTCCAGGTGTGGCCTCACTAACACCTTATACAATTGCAGCATAACCTCCTGAGTCTTAAACTCCATTCCTCTAGCAATGAAGGACAAAATTCCATTCGCCTTCTTAATCACCTGTTGCACCTGCAAACCGACTTTTTGCGACTCATGCACTAGCACACCCAGGTCTCTCTGCACAGCAGCATGTTTTAATATTTTAGCATTTAAATAATCATCCCTTTTGCTGTTATTCCTACCAAAATGGATAACCTCACATTTGTCAACATTGTATTCCATCTGCCAGACCCTAGCCCATTCACTCAGCCTATCCAAAACCCTCTGCAGACTTCCAGTTTCCTCTGCACTTCTTGCTTTACCACTCATCTTAGTGTCGTCTGCAAACTTGGACACATTGCCAATGGTCCCCAACTCCAAATCATCTATGTAAATTGTGAACAATTGTGGGCCCAACATTGATCCCTGAGGGACACCACTAGTTACTGATTGCCAACCAGAGAAACACCCATTAATCCCCACTCTTTGCTTTCTATTAATTAACCAATCCTCTATCCATGCTACTACTTTACCCTCAATGCCATGCATCTTTATCTTATGCAGCAACCTTTTGTGTGGTACCTTGTCAAAGGCTTTCTGGAAATCCAGATATACCACATCCATTTGCTCCCCATTATCTACCACACTGGTAATGTCCTCAAAAAATTCCACTACATTAGTTAGACACGACCTGCCCTTTATGAACCCATGCTGCCTCTGCCCAATGGGACAATTTCCATCCAGATGCCTCACTATTTCTTCCTTGATGATAGATTCCAGCATCTTCCCTACTACCGAAGTTAAGCTCACTGGCCTATAATTACCCGCTTTCTGCATACCTCCTTTTTTAAACAGTGGTGTCACGTTTGCTAATTTCCAATCCGCCGGGACCACCCCAGAGTCTAGTGAATTTTGGTAAATTATCACTAGTGCATTTGCAATTTCCCTGGCCATCTCTTTTAGCACTCTGGGATGCATTCCATCAGGGCCAGGAGACATGTCTATCTTTAGCCCCATTAGCTTGCCCATCACTACCTCCTTAGTAATAACAATCATCTCAAGGTCCTCACCTGTCATAGCCTCATTTCTATCAGTCACTGGCATGTTATTTGTGTCTTCCACTGTGAAGACCAACCAAAAAAAACCTGTTCATTTCCTCAGCCATTTCCACATCTCCCATTATCAAATCTCCCTTCTCATCCTCTAAAGGACCAATATTTACCTTAGCCACTCTTTTTTGTTTTATATATTTGTAGAAACTTTTACTATCTGTTTTTATATTCTGATCAAGTTTACTCTCATAATCTATCTTACTCTTCTTTACAGCTTTTTTAGTAGCTTTCTGTTGCCCCCTAAAGATTTCCCAGTCCTTTAGTCTCCCACTAATTTTTGCCACTTTGTATGCGTTTTCCTTCAATTTGATACTCACCCTTATTTCCTTAGATATCCACGGTCGATTTTCCCTCTTTCTACTGTCCTTCCATTTTGTTGGTATAAACCTTTGCTGAGCACTGTGAAAAATCGCTTGGAATGTTCTCCACTGTTCCTCAACTGTTTCACCATAAAGTCTTTGCTCCCAGTCTACCTTCGCCAGTTATTCTCTCATCCCATTGTAATCTCCTTTGTTTAAGCACAAGACACTAGTGTTTGATTTTACCTTCTCACCCTCCATCTGTATTTTAAATTCCACCATATTATGATTGTTCCTTCCGAGAGGTCCTTAATAGCAGACTGATACAGAAGATGAAGTCACATGGGATCGGTGGTGAGCTGGCAAGATGGATCCTGAACTGGCTCGGTCACAGAAGACAGAGGATAGCAGTGGAAGGGTTTATTTTCTGAATGGAGAGCTGTGACTAGTCGTGTTCCACAAGGATCAGTGCTGAGGCGTTTGCTGTTTGTAGTATATACAAATGATTTGGAGGAAATTGTAACTGGTCTGATTAGTAGTTTGTGAATGACACAAAGGGTGGTGGAATTGCGGAGAGCGATAAAGATCGTCAGAGGATACAGCAGGATATAGATCGGTTCGAGACTTGGGTGGAGAGATAGCATAGAACATACAGTGCAGAAGGAAGCCATCGAGTCTCCACCGACCAACTTAAGCCCTCACTTCCACCCTATCCCCATAACCCAATAACCCCTCCTAACCTTTTTGGTCATTAAGGGCAATTTATAAGGCCAACTAACCTGCATGCCTTTGGACTGTGGGAGGAAACGGGAGCACCCGTAGGAAAGCCACGCAGACACGGGGAGAAAGTGCAGACTCAGCACAGACAGTGACCCAGCAGGAAATTGAACCTGGGACCCTGGCGCTGTGAAGCCACAGTGCTATCCACTTGTGCTACCGTGCTGCCCTAGCAGATGGAGTTTAATCCAGACAAATGTGAGGTAATGCATTTTGTAAGGTCTAATACAGATGGGAAATATACAGTAAATGGCAGAACCCTTAAGAGTATTGACAGGCAGAGGGATCTGGGTGTACAACAGACAGAGGGATCTGGGTGTACAGATCCACAGTTCACTAAAAGTGGCAAAACAGATGGAGGCGGTAGTCAAGAAGGCATACGGCATTGCTTGCCTTCATCGGCCGGGCATTGAGTATAAAAATTGGCAAGTCGTGCTGCAGCTGTACAGGAACTTAGTTAGGCCACACTTGGAATATAGTGTTCAATTCTGGTCGCCACAATACCAGAAGGATGCAGACGCTTTGGAGAGGGTACAGAAGAGGTTTATTGGGATGTTGACTGGTATGGAGGGCATTAGCTAGGAGAGTTGTATAAACTCAGTTTGTTCTCACTGGAAAGACGGAGATCGAGGGGTGACCTGATAGAAGTCTCCAAAATTATGAGGGACATGGATACAGTGGATAGTTCAAAGCTTTTTCCCAGGGTGGAAAAGCAATTAATAGGGGAAATGTACAATTGTTTGTGGAAAAACGTCTGGGGTGGGATTTTCCGAGCCTCTGCGCCGAAATCGCACTCGGCGCAGGGGCGGAGAATGGGCGGCAAACTTGAGATCGGGTCCAACAGCGCCCTGCAATTCTCCCGCGATGACGCCAATCGGGATTGTGCGGTCGACATGGCGCCGGTCAGGGGCCTTTGAAAGAGGCCCCGCGGCGATTCTCCAAGTGCAGCTGGCCGAGTTCTCACCGGCGTGGTCGCTCATGGTTCCACCCAGCGGGCTGTCGGCGTGGCGGGGGGGTGGGGGCTCCAGGACGGCCAGGCTATCGATTGGGTGCCACCGATCCACGGGCGTGCGCGATCGGGGGGAGGTGCTATCTTCTTGGTGCCGGTCCACGGTCTGGGTCGCCATGTCACGCGGGGCAGACGACACGGGCTGCCGCTGTGCGCAGACCCTCGACCGGAAGTGCAGGGTTCCGTATCGACAGCCAGAGCTACAAGGAGCACTCCGTGGCCCTGCTCACTCCCTGCAAATCGGAGGGAAGTCCAGAGTGATTTGCGCGCATTTTTTTGTGGGAGTGGGGACATAGCCCTATTACTGGAAAATCCTGTCCCTGGCATCTGAGGAATTCACTATCTTTGGTGAAGAGCCATTATTATGTAAACTATCTTAACTTGAACTGACACACCAAACACACATTTCTGAGATGTACATGGTACAAGCTATATCATATTCAGGTGAAGTCATGAAGTACTTCTACTAAATCAGCAAGTGCCCATGTGCCTCCATGAAACACCCATTTGAATCACAAAATTAGACCTGATATTAAGTGATCAATAAAGGAAGGAAATAATGTAATTCCACAACTCTACTTCTCGCAGAGGGTGGTGAATTTGTGAAACTCACTGCCCCATAGTGCGGTAAGAGTCTGAAACATTCAATGTTTTCAAGCAGGAGATAGCTGTATTTCTGATTTTAAAAATGAGTTAAAGGGATATAGGGAACAAGCAGGGAGGTGGATTTGAGACCAGGAAGAGATCAACTGACTGAATGGCGGAGCAGGTTCGAAGGGATGAATTGCCAATTTAATAAAGTAATCATCTTTATTGGTGTCACAAGTAGGCTTACATTAATACTGCAATGAAGTTACTGTGAAAATCACGAAGTCGCCACATTCTGGCGGCTGTTCAGGTACACAGAGGGAGAATTCAGAATGTCCAATTCACCTAACAAGCACGTCTTTCGGGACTTGTTGAGGAAACCGGAGGAAACCCACGGAGACATGGGGAAAACGTGCAGACGCCGCACAGACAGTGACCCAAGCCGGGAATCAAACCTTGGTCCCTGGCACTGTGAAGCAACAGCACCAACCACTGTGCTACCGTCCTGCCCACACACTTCTACAGTACTTCTGCTCCTAGTTCCTAGGTCACTGGAGTATTGCGTCCAGTTCTGGTCACCATACTTTATGAAGGATGTGAGGATCCCCTGGGTGATTTACCAGAATAGTTCCAGAAATGAGGGATTTTAGCTCTACAGTCAAGGTTGGTGAAGCTAGGATTGTTCTCCTTGGAGTAATGGAGATTGAGGTGAGATCGGATGAGAGATGTGCAAGATTATGATGGATTTAGGTAAGTTAGACAAAGAAAAGCTGTTTCAAGGACATGGGAACAGAGGTTTACGGTTTGGGGCAAGAGATAAAGGGGGGATATGAGGAAGAACCTCTTTTACACATGACCGGGAACACACTGCCCATAAGGGTAATAGAAGTGGAAATGATCAATGATTTCAAAAGGAAATGAGAAGGAAATATACATACAGGATAGAATGGGGGATTGGGACACATTGGATTTCTTCAGAAAGCTAGCATGGACAAGCTGCGCCAAATGGTCACCCGTCTGTGCTGCAGTCTCTAATTGTATTCATTTGAAAAAGTGGATTAAGCTCAACAATAGAAACTCACGCTTCCTTGGTAGTAATGTTTAACCAAAATTCAACATAATAGTAATCTGCTTGTAAAGAAGCCACGTCACCAAGCCATTATGACTTCTACAAATGGATGGATTTGCAAATGTTTAAATTATTTGACTGCCACATTGTGCTCAAATTTACACTTCAAATGAACCTCTTTAAATGCTGCTTTGAATGAAATCCAATGCTACAGGATAAGGGAAGTAAGCTCCAGTGGAAAATGCTGATAGGAGGGATATTACCACCTTTTTGCATTTCATAAAGATGAAGTGAAATTATTTTTTAAATTCTATCACAGGATGTGGGCATCGCTGGCTCATCCAGCATGTATTGCCCATTCCTAATAGCCCACGAGGAGGTGGTGGTGAGCTGTCTTCTTGAACCGTTGCAGTCCATGTGCTGCAAGTACACCATCAGTAGTGTTAGTGCGAGGGTTCCAGGATTTGACCCTGCGACAGTGAAGGAACTGCGAAAAATTTCCGAAGTCGTGATGGTATGTGGGCTTGGAGGAGAACTGGCAGGCGTTGATTTTTCCATACATCTGCTGCCCTTGTCCTTCTCGATGGTAGAAGTCAAAGATTTGGAAGGTGCTGTCATAAGAAGCCTTGGTAAGTTGCTGCAGTGCATCTTGCTGAGGTACACATGGCTGTCACTGTACATCGGTGGTGGAGGGATTCAATGTTGATGATGTTGAATGATGCATTAATCAATCGGGCTGATTTGTCAGATGGTGGCCAGTTTCAAGTGTTTCTTGTTGAGTTTCTCCAGGCATCATAAGACCAGAAGACATGGAGCAGAATTTGGCCACTCGGCCCATCGAGTCTGCTCTGCCATTCAATCATGGCTGATATTTTCTCATCCCCATTCTCCTGCCTTCTCCCCATAACCCCTGATCCCTTTATTAATCAAGAACCACTCTATCACTGTCTTAAAGACACTCAGTGAATTGGCCTCCACAGCCTTCTGCGGCAAAGAGTTCCACAGATTCACCACCCTCTGGCTGAAGAAATTCCTCCTCATCTCTGTTTTAAAGGATCGTCCCTTTAGTCTAAGATGGTGTCCTCTGGTTCTAGATTTTCGTACAAGTGAAAACATCCTCTCCACATCCACTCTATCCAGGCCTCGCAGGATTTTGTAAGTTTCAATCAGATCCCCTCTCATCCTTCTGAACTCCAACGAGTACAGACTCAGAGTCCTCAACCGTTCCTCATACGACAAGTTCTTCATTCCAGGGATCATTCTTGTAAACCTCCTCTGGAACCTTTCCAAGGCCAGCACATTCTTCCTTAGATACGGGGCCCAAAACTGCTCACAATACTCCAGATGGGGTCTCACCAGATTATACAGCCTCAAAAGTATATCCCTGGTCTTGTATTCTCGCCCTCTTGACATGAATGCTAACATTGCATTTGGCTTCTTAATTGCCGACTGAACCTGCACATTAACCTTAAGAGAATCGTGAACAAGGACCCCCAAGTCCCTTTTGTGCTTCTGCCTTCCAAAGCATTTCCCCATTTAGAAAATAGTCTATGCCTAAATTCCTCCTTCCAAAGTACATAACCTCACACGTTTCCACATTGTATTTCATTTACCACTTCATTGCCCACTCTCCAAACTTGTCCAAGTCCTTCTGCAGCCCCCTTGCTTCCTCAATACTACCTGTCGCTCTACAGATCTTTGTATCATCTGCAAACTTAGCAACAGTGCCTTCAGTACCTTCTTCCAGATCATTAATGTATATTGTAAAAGGTTGTGGTCCCAGCATAGGCCCCTGAGGCACACCACTAGTCACCGGCTGCCATCCTGAAAAAGACCCCTCTATCCCCACTCTCTGCCTTCTGCCAGTCAGCCAATCCTCTATCCATGCCAGGATCTTACCCTGAACACCATGAGCTCTTAACTTATTTAACAGTCTCCTTTGCGGCACCTTGTCAAAGGCCTTCTGGAAACCTAAATAAATCACGTCCACTGGTTCTCCTTTGTCTAACTTCCTTGTTACCTCCTCAAAGAACTAACAGATTTGTCAGACATGACCTCCCTTTGACAAAGCCGTGCTGACTCAGTCCTATTTTACCATGCACTTCCAAGTACACTGCAATCTCATCTTTAATAACAGACTCTAAAATCTTACTTAATAACCGAAGTCAGGCTAACCGGCCTATAATTTCCCATCTTCTGCCTCCCTCCCTTCTTAAACAGTGGTGTTACATTAGCCACCTCCCAGTCCTCTGGGACCCTTCCTACCTCCAGTGATTCCTGAAAGATCATCACTAATGCCTCCACAATTTCAAGTGGAGTATTCCATCACACTCCTGACTTGCGCATTGTAGATGGAAAGGCTTTGGGTAGTTAGCAGTTGAGTTACGCGCCGCAAGATTCCCAGCCTCGGGACCTGCTCTTGTAGCCACAGCATTTATGTGACTGTTCAGTGGTAATCCTCAGAATGTTGATAGTGGGCATTTTAGTAATGGTAAAATGCCATTGAATGTCACTGGGAAATGGTCAGATTCCCTGTTGTTGGGGACAATCATTGCCTGGCATTGGTGTGGCACGAATGTTACTCGCCACTTGTCAACTCAAGCCCGAATGTTATCCAAGTCAAGCTGCACGCAGGTGCAGATTGTTTCAATACCCAAAGTGTTGCAAATGGTTCACAATCATAGAATTCCTCCAGTGTAGAAGGCCATTCAACCCATTGAATCTGCCCGGACCCTCTGAAAGAACACCATACGCCACTCTCCCGCCCTATCCCCTAACCCCATAGCCCTCCCCAACCTCCCATTTTTAAACACTATGGGACAATCTTTTAGAATAGCCAATCCACCTAACACGCACATCTTTGAACTGTGGCAGGAAACTGGAGCACCCGGAGGAAACCCACGCAGACACAGGGAGAAAGTGCAAACTCCACAAAGTCACCCAAGGCTGGAATTGAACCAAGGTCCCTGACACTGTGAAGCAGTAGTGCTAACCACTATGCCCGTGTTGCCCGTCATCAATGATCAGCCCACTTCTGACTTTATGATGGAAGGAAGATAGTTGAAGAAGCAGCCGAAGATAGCTGGGCCTAGGACAGTGATTTTCAAACTTTTTTGCCCAGGACCCATTTTTACAAATCTGCCTTCCTTCGGAACCCACACCAGCTAACATTCACGACCCACGTGGCCCAAACTTCACGACCCACCATTTGCACGTACCTTTAATGTGACAGGTGAGCCTGCTTGGTCCTATTATTAAACTTGTTTTGTCATTCAATGTTACATTTCTGCTAAGCACTTCAGCTGATGAGTTAAGATCTCACTGCATCCGTTGAAAACAAATCAAGAGGTTTGTCCTCAAACTCGCCATGCTTAATCTTATGATACCTTTTAAGTTTTGAGAGTTTTAATCTTTCTTTTCCAATGTTTCCCTGCATATAACACATATGAACTTCTAAATCCCGATTTGTGGTGGCACAATTAATAAACTCACACCTCAAGTAATCATCTTTATGCTGCTTTGTTCCTGTTTTCAGCTTCTGCTTCATGGGTTGTTCACCGGAGGCTCAGGAGCTCAACACCAGCACAGCTGCACAATGGAGTAATATCGCTCGCATCCAGAACAAGTGACGTCAGCGTAACCTGCTCTCTGCCGCCGCTCCAGGTAGGAAGACTCGAGCGATTAAAAAATAATCTCCTGGGTCAGCGCACTGACGTCAAGAGGAGGCGTTCTGCCCCGCTGCGCTGTGGGCCTGTGCACTGTTGACGGAGCACGCATGTGCGGAACAGCCAGCATTCTGAAAGCCAGTAGCGGCCACCATTTTTAAAAGCCGGTCATGTCGTTGGGCACTACTTTCCACAATCATGGACGCTGCGGCGCATTGCCTTGTGATCAGAAAAGCCCCGACGCATGGCTCCGCAACCCTGCCGACACCCGCCCATGACCCTCCCATGGGTCGCGACCCTAGATTTGAAAATGACTGGCCTAAGACACTATACTAGGGGACACCTGCAGTGATGTCCTGGTACTGAGATGATTAACCTCCAACAACCACAACCATCTTCCTGTGTGCCAGGTATGGCCCCAACCTGTTGATGGCATCTTCCATCACTTTGCTGATGATTGAGATTAGACTAATGAGGCAGTAATTGGCTGGAACCAAAGAGAAAATGCTGGAAAATCTCAGCAGGTCTGGCAACATCTGTAGGGTGAGAAAAGAGCTAATGTTTTGAGTCTAGATGACCCTTTGTGAAAGCTGGACAAACCCAACCCAGCCAAAGTAATTGGCTGCGTTGGATTTGTCCTGCTTTTTGTGGACCGGACATGCCCAGGCAATTCACATTGCCAGGTAGAGGCCATTGTTGTAGATGTACTGGAACAGTTGGCATGGGAACGTCAAGTTCTGAAGCACACGCCTTCAGTACTACTGCTGGAATATAATCAGGGCCTATCTTCGCAGTATCCAGTGTCTTAAGTCATTTCTTTTGATATCATGTGGAAAAAGAGAGCTGCTGAAGACTGGCATCTGAGATGACAAAGGAGGATGAGGTAGGTCACCTACTCAACACTTCTGGCTGAAGGTTGTTGCGATTACTTCAGCTTTATCTTTTTCACTGTTGTTGGCTCCCCCATCATTGAGTCACTTAATTATCCACCATCATCCATGACTGGATGTGGCGGGACTGCATAGCTTAGGTCTGATCCATTTGGTTGTGGAATCATTTGGCCTTTGCTTATTGCATGCTTCTTATGCTGTTTGGTACACAGAACCCTGTCTTTTTGCTTCACCAGATTATCACCAGTTTTGGTCTCCTTACTTGAGAAAGGACGTACTGGCACTGGAGGGTGTGCAGAGGAGATTCACTAGGTTAATCCCAGAGCTGAAGGGGTTGGATTACGAGGAGAGGTTGAGTAGACTGGGACTGTACTCATTGGAATTTAGAAGGATGAGGGGGGATCTTATAGAAACATATAAAATTGTGAAGGGAATAGATAGGATAGATGCGGGCAGGTTGTTTCAACTGGCGAGTGAAAGCAGAACTAGGGGGCATAGCCGCAAAATAAGGGGAAGTAGATTTAGGACTGAGTTTAGGAGGAACTTCTTCACCCAAAGGGTTGTGAATCTATGGAATTCCTTGCTCAGTGAAGCAGTAGAGGCTCCTTCATTAAATGTTTTTAAGATAAAGATAGGTAGTTTTTTGAAGAATAAAGGGATTAAGGGTTATGGTGTTCGGGCCGGAAAGTGGAGCTGAGTCCACAAAAGATCAGCCATGATCTCATTGAATGGTGGAGCAGGCTCAAGGGGCCAGATGGCCTATTCCTGCTCCTAATTCTTATGTTCTTATGTTCTTATTTAGGTACGGTCGAGTGCTGCTCCTGGCACGCCCTCCTGCACTCGTCATTGAGCCAAGGTTGATCCCCCATCTTAATAGTAATGGTAGAGCGGAAAATCTACCAGACCATGAAGTTTTGATTGTGGCTGAATACAATTCTGCTGTTGATGATCCACAGTGCCTCATGGATACCCAGTCTTGTGTTGCTCGATCTGTTCGAAATTGATCCTATCTAGCAAGATGGTAGAGCCACACAACATGATGGAGGGAAACTTCAATGTGAAAATGGGACTCTGTCTCCACAAAGACTATGCGGTGGTCACTCCTGCCAATAAAGATGTATCTTCGACAGGTAGGTTGGTGAGGACAAGGGAAGTGGTTTTATCTCTTGTTGGTTCCCTCACCACCATGCATGCCCAGTCTAGCAGCTACATCCTTTAGGACTCAGCCACCATTGTCTGTAGTTGTGCTACTGAGATAAACTTGCTGATGGACATTGAAGTCCTCCATCCAAACTACATTTAGCGATCCTCAGTGCTTCTTCAAGTGATGTTCAACATGGAGTACTGATTCATCATCTGAGGGGTGGGGATGGACGGTGGGTTGCAGTTGATAGTAATCAGCAGGACGTTTCTTTCCCCATGTGGTGTCTGGGCCTATAAAGGTATGATTCCATGAGTCTGACTACATCAGGCTCTTGCCTGACTAGTCTGTGGACAGTTCTGCCAATTTTGGCACAAACCCCAGACGTTAGCAAGGAGGACTTGTGGGGCTGACAGGACTGGGTTTGCCAGTGTCATTTCCAGTGCTGCGGTCAATGCTGGATGTTTCTTCTGGCTTCATTCCTTTTAAACTTCACATCAGTTTGGCACAACCGAGTGGCTTGCTAGGTCAATAAGAGTCACTAAATTGCAATGGATGAAGGCGAGACCAAGTAAGGATGGCAGATTTCCTTCCCTAAAGGACATTGGTGAACCAGATGGGTCTTTTACAAGAATCGGCAATGCTTTCATGGTTACTATTGTTAAGACTAGCTTTTTACTGCAGATCGGGCGGCACTGTGGCACAGTGGTTAGCACTGCTGCCTCACAGCACCAGGGAACCGGGTTCAATTCCAGCCTTGGGTCACCGTCTGAACGGTGTTTGTACATTCTCCCAGTGTCTGCGTGGGTTTCCTCCAGGTGCTCTGGTTTCCTCCAAAGATGTGGTTAGATGGATTGGCCGTGCTAACTTGTTCCTTAATGTCCAAAAGATTAAGTGGGGTTATTGGGTTACGGGTTAGGGTAGATAGTGGGCCTAGGTAGGGTGCTCTGTCAGAGGGTCAGTGCAAATTCGATTAGTGATTCCATGTTTCTTTATTCATTTTTCATAAATTTAGAGTACCCAATTCATTTTGTTTCCAATTAAGGGGCAATTTAGTGTGCCCAATCCACCTAGACTGCACATCTTTGGGTTGTGGGAGCGAAACCCACGCAAACACGGGGAGAATGTGCAAACTCCACATGGACAGTGATCCAGGGCCGGGATCGAACCCGAGACCTCGGTGCCGTGAGGCAGCTGTGCTAACCACTGCGCCACCATGCTGCCCAGTGATTCTATGATTCTATGAATTATATATTGAATTTAAGTTCCACCAGCTGCTGATCGATTTGGATCCATGTCCCCAGAGCATCAGTCTGGGCCTCCGGATTACTAGTCCAGTGACAATATCACTGTCGCCCCACAATTATCAAAAGCCCCAAATTGTATTTTGTTACATATTATTACTAGAATGAGAACCAGGCAAACATTCAATAATACTAGCCAGGTGATATTAAATTTTTCAAAAAGGGAAGGGTAAAATGGAGGGTTGATTGTGCCAGATCACGGTCACATATCCTGTCACAACCAGCTCTGAATGTATACATGGTCATCTACTGCAGACATCTCAGATAAACTATGCTACCTGGTGCAAAGTAACTTTAAGGAGGAGTCACAGTATTAAAATGTTACATAATATGATCATTCATCTGTTCCATCCATTCTGTCAGTTTGCTTAAATGGTGACTGATGATGACATAATCAGGCCACCAGCCTGAATTAGTCAGTGTGTTTGGCAGGACAAAGGAGCTGAATTTTCATAGGAATGATTCAGCATGTTGATTCAGCTCCAATGCACTGTCAGACTCAGTAACTCCTGCAGGCTTCTGCCCCAATGATGTCACCAGCAGTCCGGTTTTTTAAATTTGAAACAAAATACCAAAACTACGTACTCAACTTATTCTAAAGTTAGCCATTTGCAAAAATACTTTTCGAATTTTATATTTAAATAATGTAAAGCCGCCATAATCCCAGATGACTGCTTTCCTCTTTGAGGGGGAGAGCTGACTGGTGGCGATTTAACCCGACGGTCACCATACCTCAGGCGAGGAGAAAGGTTGAGAAGGCTTCATGAATAACCTCAGCTGGTATGGGAAATGAACCCGCGCTGCTGGTCTTGCTCTGCATCACAAACTAACTGTCCAACCAACTGAGCTAAACTGAGCTAAATAACTGATAAATGAGAGCCCTTTGTACAAAGACATATTGGGTGTGATAAAGGGAGCTTGATTAAACCTCAAATTAGCAGTGATGCACTGTCGGGTGAGGATGTAGAATACAAGCTCTTCACACACTGTTAAGTTCCCAATCTTGGGAAACATTAATCAGAGACAAGATATATTTCAAAAGCAACTGATGCATTTTGGCAGAAGGGATATGGAGAAGTAATAGAGACTTAATGACACAATTCGAAAGAGTATGCAAAACCAGAGGGACTTGGGGGTGTAAGTGCATTGATCTTTGAAGGTGGCGGAACATATTGAGAGAGTGATTAGCAATGCATATGGGAGCGTGGGGCTTCATAAATAGAACCATGGAGTACAAGCAAGCAAGTTATATAAACCTTTATAAAGGTCTGGTTAGGCCTCAACTGGAATGTTGCATCCAGTTCTGGCCCATAAGATCATAAGGCATTGGAGCAGAATTAGGCCACTCAGCCCATCGAGTCTGCTCTGCCATTCAATCATGGCTGATATTTTTCACATCCTGATTCTCCTGCCTTCTCCCCATAACCACACTTCAGCAAAGATGTGAGAAATATGAGAATGACTAGAGTGAGGGAAGGTCCGATCAAGGACAGTAGCGGGAGATTGTGTATTGAGTCTGAAGAGATAGGAGAGGTCTTGAACGAGTACTTTTCTTCTGTTTTTACAAATGAGAGGGGCCATATTATTGGAGAGGACAGTGTGAAACAGACTGGTAAGCTCGAGGAAATACTTGTTCGGAAGGAAGCTGTGTTGGGCATTTTGAAAAACTTGAGGATAGACAAGTCCCCCAGGCCTGACGGGATATATCCAAGGATTCCATGGGAAGCAAGAGATGAAATTGCAGAGCCGTTGGCAATGATCTTTTCGTCCTCACTGTCAACAGGGGTGGTACCAGGGGATTGGGGAGTGGCGAATTTCGTTGCCCTGTTCAAAAAAGGGACTAGGGATAACCCTGGGAATTACAGGCCAGTTAGTCTTACTTCGGTGGTGGGCAAAGTAATGGAAAGGGTACTGAAGGATAGGATTTCTGTTAAGTAATGGGTTAAGAGACATAGCAATTAGTTGTCTCATTTATGTTAAGTATCCATTAATTGACACTGATATGTAAAGGGGCTTCAGGTGGCCTCTGGCAGGTGGTGTGTTGTTAAGAGTTTTGTGCAGAGGCTGTGGAAGTGAAATAAATGGTGTTTGGTGAAAAGGAACACAAACTTTAGACTCTTCATTTCACAGCAACTAAAACGTCTAACATTCTGAGCATCTGGAAAGACACTGCTTGATTAGGGATAGTCAGCACGGATTTGTGAGGGGTAGGACTTGCCTTACAAGTCTTATTGAATTCTTTTGAGGAGGTGACCAAGCATGTGGATGAAGGTAAAGCAGTGGATGTCGTGTACATGGATTTTAGTAAGGCATTTGATAAGGTTCCCCATGGTAGGCTTCTGCAGAAAGTAAGGAGGCATGGGATAGTGGGAAATTTGACCAGTTGGATAACGAACTGGCTAACCGATAGAAGTCAGAGAGTGGTGGTGGATGTCAAATATTCAGCCTGGATCCCAGTTACCAGTGGCGTACCGCAGGGATCAGTTCTGGGTCCTCTGCTGTTTGTGATTTTCATTAATGACTTGAACGAGGGAGTTGAAGGGTGGGTCAGTAGATTTGCAGAGGATACGAAGATTGGTGGAGTTGTGGATAGTGAGGAGGGCTGTTGTCGGCTGCAAAGAGACATAGATAGGATGCAGAGCTGGGCTGAGAAGTGGCAGATGGAGTTTAACCCTGAAAAGTGTGAGGTGGTCCATTTTGGAAGGACAAATATGAATGCGGAATACAGGGTTAACGGTAGAGTTCTTGGCAATGTGGAGGAGCAGAGAGATCTTGGGGTCTATGTTCATACATCTTTGAAAGTTGCCACTCAAGTGGATAGAGCTGTGAAGAAGGCCTATGATGCTAGCGTTCATTAACAGAGGGATTGAATTTAAGAGCCGTGAGGTGATGATGCAGCTGTACAAAACTTTGATGAGGCCACATTTGGAGTACTGTGTTCAGATCTGGTCGCCTCATTTTAGGAAGGATGTGGAAGCTTTGGAAAAGGTGCAAAGGAGATTTACCAGGATCTACTCGCCTAGAATGGAGAGTAGGTCTTACGAGGAAAGGTTGAGGGTGCTAGGCCTTTTCTCATTAGAACGGAGAAGGATGAGGGGCGACTTGATAGAGGTTTATAAGATGATCAGGGGAATAGATAGAGTAGACAGTCAGAGACTTTTCCCCCGGGTGGAACAAACCATTACAAGGGGACATAAATTTAAGGTGAAAGGTGGAAGATATAGGGGGATGTCAGAGGTAGGTTCTTTACCCAGAGAGTAGTGGGGGCATGGAATGCGCTGCCTGTGGAAGTAGTTGAGTCGGAAACATTAGGGACCTTCAAGCAGCTATTGGATAGGTACATGGATTACGGTAGAATGATATTGTGTAGATTAATTTGTTCTTAAGGGCAGCAAGGTAGCATTGTGGATAGCACAATTGCTTCACAGCTCCAGTGTCCCAGGTTCGATTCTGGCTTGGGTCACTGTCTGTGTGGAGTCTGCACATCCTCCCCGTGTGTGCGTGGGTTTCTTCCGGGTGCTCCGGTTTCCTCCCACAGTCCAAAGATGTGCAGGTTAGGTGGATTGGCCGTGATAAATTGCCCTTAGTGTCCAAAATTGCCCTTAATGTTGGGTGGGGTTGCTGGGTTGTGGGGATAGGGTGGAGGTGTTGACCTTGCGTAGGGTGCTTTCCAGGATCCGGTGCAGACTCAATGGGCCGAATGGCCTCCTTCTGCACTGTAAATTCTATGATAATCTATGATTAATCTAGGACAAAGGTTCGGCACAACATCGTGGGCCGAAGGGCCTGTTCTGTGCTGTATTTTTCTATGTTCTATGATCCTTGAGAGGGTCCTGAAGAAATTTACCAGAAAAGCTCCCGGGTGGGGGATTTGGGTTGCTGAAGGATAGGGTTGGAGAAGCTGGGGTTGTTCTCCGTGGAGAAAAGGAGATTGGGAGGAGTTTTAAGGAAGTGGACAAGATATGACAGATTGGATAACGTCAACAAAGAAAACTTGTTCCCATTAGCTGACTGTACAAGAACTAGAGGACACAGATTTAGGATTTGGGGAAGAAATTCAGGAGGGATTGTGAGGAAGAACCTTTTTTTAAAAAAAAAAAGTGAATAGTAAGACCCTGGGACACTCTGCCCACGGGGGTGGTAGAAGCTGAAACAATTAATGACCTCAAACGGAAATTAGACAAGCACTTGAAGGAAATAAACCTGCAGGGCTACAGGGATAAAACAAGGGAATGGGATTGACTGGATTGCTCCATAGAAAGTTGGCATGGATTCAATGGCCTTACTCTGTCCCATAAATGACACAAAAAACATCTCTGTTACTCTACCTCCTTTTCATGGGATAGCTGAGTGTGAATTTGGCACACAGTCTGTGGGGTTTTCCTACTCACCTTCTTGGTCAGTAAACGGTGAGTGATACTGATACAGTTCAAATTTCAAGGTGTGTCAGAGCTCACCATTATGAGTGACGATGAACTGTGATCTTTTTTATTTTTATTCTTGGAATGCATACGATGCTTGGGAAGGCTGCAAATATTGCTCACCTTTCCTGAATCTGAAACGGCAGTGGTAGCTTTGAACAGGTTTTGAGATGATGGTGTCCTTGTAATGATGTTGTGGAGGGAATGCTAGGATATTGACAGTGATGATGAAAGGACATAAGGAAATGTCGGAATTGGAAAATTGCACAGTTGGAGGGGAACGGTGGCACAGTGGCTAGCACTGCTGCCTCACAGTGCCAGGGACCCTGCCTCGATTCCGGCCTTGGGTGAATGTCTGCGTGGAGTTACACGTTCTCCCAGTGTCCACATAGGTTTCTTCTGGGTGCACTGGTTTCCTCCCACAGTCCAAAGATGTGGTAGGTGGATTCGTCATACTAAAATTGCCCCTTAGTGTCCAACAATGTGAAAGTTAGGTGGGGTTACAAGAGTATGGGAATATGGCATGGTAATGGGCCTAGGTAGGGTGCTCTTTCAGAGGGTCGGTGCAGACTCAATAGATTAATGGCCTTCTTCTGCACTGTAGGGATTCCATGGAGAACTTGGAGGCAATGATATTAACATGACATTGTAATTATATAGCACTTCAATATAATATAGCATTCTACGGCACTAAGGAGCCATATCGAAAACAATCTAACACCAAGCCGCATACAGAGCTATCAGGGCAGCTTTTAAGGAGCATCTTAAAGCAGAATAACGACAAAGAGAGATATAGAGCTAATGGGATGGAATTCTCGGATGCTCAAGAGGCCGGGTGGAGGGATCCAGTGTACAGCAGTGAGCACAAATGTGATGGGTCACTGGGTCTTGGTACGTTAGGAAATAGGTAGAGTTGGGTAGCATCAGGTTTCCACAGTGTTAAATGTGGAGGCCATTAACGAAAGCAAAGGAGGGCCTCGGCTTGGATACCTCAGCAACTGCTTGTTGATCCTTCACCGTCACCTCTACTCGCAAGGACAACATGAGACTTCATGGGGGCTGGAGTCAACGTCGAGGACTCCAAGGGCAACTCTGTCCCGACTGTATACCACATTGCTGCCATGTCTGGTGAGTCTGACCTGCGGGCGGCACATGCTTAGGGATAGTGAAGGAGGAGCCTGGGACATAATCTTAGTCACCAATTCATACCTTACAGACAATGTCCTGGTGTTGTTAGATTAGTTTGTGGAATAGCTCTCCAAATTCTGGCGCAAAATCCTCAGATATTAGTAAGGAGGACTTTAATAATATTAATAATCCTAATAATAATCTTTATTGTCACAAGTAGGCTTACATTAACACTGCTACGAAGTTACTGTGAAAAGCCCCCAGTCGCCACATTCCGCCGCCTGTTCGGGTACACAGAGGGAGAATTCAGAATGTCCAAATTACCTAATCTGCACATCTTTCGGGACTTGTGGGAGGAAACCAGAGCACCCGAAGAAAACCCTTTGCAGACACAGGGAGAACGTGCAGACTCCGCACAGACAGTGACCTAAGCTGGGAATCGAACCTGGGACCCTAGAGCTATGAAGCAACAGTGCTAACCACGGTGCTACCGTGCTGCCCTATTTTCAGTGCCGAGGTAAATGCCGGTGGTCTGCCCAATTTTATTCCTTTTTGACTTTCTCTTTGCGATTTGGTACATTGAGATTGCTGGGCCATTTCAGCGGGCAGTTAAGAGTAAACCATATTGTGTGCGCCTGGAGTCACATCTAGGCCAAACCAGCTAAAGACAGCAGATTTCCCTCCCCAAAAGTCATTAGTGAACCAGTTGGGTTTTCATAACAATCCAGTGGCTTAATGGTCGGCATCTTTTACATCCATTAAATTTAAATTTCACCAGCTGTTGTGGTGGATTTGAAGCTGTCACCCACAGCATTAGCCTGGGCCTCTGGATTCTTAGTCTGGCAACATTATCACTCTGCCACTCACCCCTATGGGCCAGGCCAAGTACTCTGGGCAGTTTGTTACTATACAAGCAGTCCATTCAAATTAGTGCATGAACCTTCCACAATCAAGATTTATCGCAGTCCACCTTGAGCTGCTAGTGGAGGCATCCTCATATTTGGTTCTCTAAAAATTCAGGATACAATATGCTCGCCGCAGGAGTGAAACATTTGATTATCTATTTAAAGCTAATAAAAATGTACGATACTGACATTTCCCTTCTGAACACATGACTAATTTGCAGTATTCACATTCAGTAACAGAACCTCAGCCTCCAGACTATAACTACCTCCTGATCCTAGTCTGCTCATTTAGTTTTATAATACATAATACAATTTTAAAACAACATTTTCTCCTTTAACGGTCTCACTGATAACAGCTTGTCAACTTCACTAATTGCACTGTACTTAACTTTGACATACAAAGGACAAATGACCATCACGTGGAGAAAACAGATTACATTACTGACTCATAATCCTCAATTAATGATCCTAAGACATGAGCTCAAATCCCACTAGGATAGTTAATGAAAATAAATTTAAAATTGATAGCCAGTATCTGTAACAGTGACCATGGAACTACCAGATTGTCGTAAAAATCCATCTGATTCAGTCTTGCCCTTTAGGGACCGACCATGAAGCCACTGGATTGTTGTGAAAACCCAACTGGTTCACTAATGACTTTAGGGAAAAGAAATCTACTGCCTTTAACCAGTTTAGCCTAAATGTGACTCAAGGAATAAAGTTTAAATTGACCAGGAAGCAATAAAACAGGATGGACCACCCAACATTGGTCCACGCATTAGACATGAGGAGGACATAGCACTCCTTGAGAAGTCCTCCTCACTAACGTTTGGGGACATAATGGTAAAATTGAGAACTGGCCGACAGACTAGCCAAGAAACCACTAGCCACATTCAAAGAATCTTGCCCCACAGCAAATGTTTTATTTTATTAATTTATGGGTTGAGGGCGTCGTTGGCTGGGCCCTAGTTACCCTTCAGAACCCTTCAGAAGGTGGTGAGTTGCCTTCTTGAACCGCTCAAGTCCTTGAGGTGTAGGTACACTCACAGTGCTGTTAGGGAGGGAGTTCCAGGATTTTTCCCCAGTGACAGTAAAGGAACGGCAATATATTCCCAAGTCATGGTGGTGAGTGACTTGAAGGGGAACCTCCAGGTGGTGGGACTCCCAGGTATCTGCTGCTCGTCCTTTTAGATGATAGCGGTCGTGAGTTTGGACGGTTTGTCTAAGGAATGTTGGCGGGTTGATTGTGGGGGATTCAGCGATGGCATTGCCATTAAATGTCATGGGGGCGGTGGTTAGATCCTCTCTTGTAGGAGATTATCATTGCCTAGCACTTGTGTGGCGTGAATGAAACTTGTCAGCCCAAGCCTGGATATTGTCCAGGTCTTGCTGCATTTGGACATGAGCTGCTTCATTATCTGAAGAGTCACGGATGGTGCTGAACATTGTGCAATCATCTGTGAACATCCCCACTTCTGACCTTATAACCAAAGTGAGGTCACTGATGAAGCAGCTGAAGATGGTTGGGCCTGGGACACTACCCTGAGGAACTCCTGCTGTGATAACCTGGAGCTGAGATATGATTGATGTCCAACCACAACAATCTTCTTCCTTTGTGCTAGGTATGGCTCCCACCAGCGGAGAGTTTTCCCCCTGATTCCCATTGACTCCAGTTTAGCTAGGGCTCCTTGATATCATACTCGGTCAAATGCTGCATGGATGTCAAGGGCAGTTACTACCGCCTCACCTCTGGCATTCAGCTCTCTTGTCCATAGACTCCCGACAGTGCAGTCCATGTTTGAACCTTGGCTGTAATGAGGTCAGAAGCTGAGTGACCCTGACGGAAGCCAAACTAAACATTCGTCAGCAGCTTGATAGCATTGTTGATGGCTTCTTTCAACACTTCGCTGATGATGGAGAGTAGACTGATTGGACGATAATTGGCTGGATTGGATTTGTCCTGTTTATTGTGTACAGGATACACCTAGGAAATTTTCCACATTGCCGGGTAGATGCCAGTGTTGCAGCTGTACTGGAACAGCTTGGCTAGGGGTGCAGCAGGTTCTGGAGCACAAATCTTCAGTACTAGAGCTCCGGAATATTGCCAGGGCCCATAGCCTTTGCAGTATCAAGTGCCTTCAGCCATTTCTTGATATCACCTGAAGTGAATCATGTTGGCTGAAGACTGGCATCTGTGATGCTGGGGACCTCCGGAGGTGACCGAGATGGATCATCCACTCAGCACTTATGGCTGAAGATTTTACAAATGCCTCAGCACTGTCTTTTCCACGCATGTGCTAGGCTTCTCCATCTTTGAGGATGGGGATGTGTGTTGAGCCTCATCCTCCAGTGAGTTGCTTTTTTTTAAACAAACAATTTTAATGAGGTATTTTTTGGCATTACAAACAACAGTACAAAAAAGTGTACAAAGAAAAATAAACATAGTGCAAACACCGATATCCGTCCCTCCAAGACCCGCCTATTTAACCCCCTATTCTACGCTACCCCCCCCCCCCCCGCGCTGACGATTAATTCTCAGCAAAGAAGTCGATGAATGGTTGCCACCTCTGGGCGAACCCTAACACTGACCCTCTCAAGGCGAACTTAATCTTCTCCAGGCCGAGAAAGCTCGCCATGTCGGTTAACCAGGCCTCCGACCTCGGGGGCTTTGAGTCCCTCCAAGCTAATAATATCCGTCTCCGGGCTACCAGGGAGGCAAAGGCCAGAACATCTGCCTCTTTCTCCTCCTGGACTCCCGGATCTGCCGACACCCCAAAAATCGCCACCTCTGGACTCATTGCCACCCTTGTTTTCAATACTCTGGACATGACGTCCGCAATCCTCTGCCAATATCCCCTAAGGTTTGGACACGCCCAGAACATGTGGACATGGTTCGCAGGTCCTCCCGCACATTTTACACACCTGTCCTCCACCCCAAAGAATCTACTCATCCGGGCCACTGTCATATGGGCCCGGTGTACCACCTTGAATTGTATCAGGCTGAGCCTTGCGTATGTAGTGGTCGAGGTGACTCTGCTCAACGGATCCGCCTATAAGCCATCCTCCATCTCACCCCCAAGCTCCTTCTCCCACTTACGCTTCAGCTCCTCGGTCTACATCTCCTCCGCCCCCATTAATTCTTTGTAGATGTCTGAAACGCTCCCCTCTCCCACCCATCCCCTAGACACTACCCTATCCTGGATCCCTCTTAATGGCAGGAGTGGGAAGGATGATACCTGCCTGCGCAGAAAGTCCCGCACCTGTAAATATCTGAAGTCGTTCCCTCTTACCAACCCAGACTTCTCCTCCAGTGCCCTCAAGCTAGGGGAGCTCCCTTCCAGGAACAGGTCCCCCATTCTTTCAATTCCCGCCCTTCGCCATACTCGAAACCCCACATCCAAGCTTCCTGGGGAAAACCGGTGGTTGTCACATATTGGGGACCAAACCGATGCTCCCACTGCTCCAACGTACCTCCTCCACTGACCTCAGATCCTCAAGGTCGCCACCACCACGGGGCTGGTGGAATATCTCGCTGGCAGGAACGGCATAGGTGCCGTTATCAACGCCCCCAAGCTGGTGCCCCTACATGAAGCTGCCTCCATCCGCTCCCAAACGGACCCCACCCCCACCACCCACTTCCTTATCATAGTAATATTGGCCGTCCAGTAGTAATTACTGAAGTTTGGCAGGGCAAGCCCCCCCCCCACCTCCCCCGAATTCCTCTCGAGCATCGCCTTCTTCACCCGCGGGGACTTACCCTCCCAGACAAAGCCCAGGATGATTTTATTAATCCTCTTAAAAAAGGACCGCGGGATGAATACAAATAAAAATCTCGGTAGGACCGTCATCTCAACCGTCTGCACCCTCCCAGCCAGTGACAGCGGTAGCACATCCCATCTCTGAAACTTGCCCCTCATCTGCTCGACCAACCGGGACAAGTTCAGCTTGTGTAACCGGCCCCAGTCGCGCGCCACTTGTATCCCTAGGTACCTAAAACTGTCCCCCACTAACCTAAACGGTAGCTGCCCCAGCCCACCCTCCTGACCTCTTGCCTGGACTACAAACATCTCACTCTTTGTCATAGAACAAACAACATAGAACGATACAGCGCAGTACAGGCCCTTCGGCCCACGATGTTGCACCGAAACAAAAGCCATCTAACCTACACTATGCCATTATCATCCATATGCTTATCCAATAAACTTTTAAATGCCCTCAATGTTGGCGAGTTCACTACTGTTGCCGGTAGGGCATTCCACGGCCTCACCACTCTTTGCGTAAAGAACCTACCTCTGACCTCTGTCCTATATCTATTACCTCTCAGTTTAAAGCTATGTCCCCTCGTGCCAGCCATTTCCATCCGCAGGAGAAGGCCCTCACTGTCCACCCTATCCAACCCCCTGATCATTTTGTATGCCTCTATTAAGTCTCCTCTTAACCTTCTTCTCTCCAACGAAAACAACCTCAAGTCCATCAGTCTTTCCTCATAAGATTTTCCCTCCATACCAGGCAACATCCTGGTAAATCTCCTCTGCACCCGCTCCAAAGCCTCCACGTCCTTCCTATAATGCGGTGACCAGAACTGTACGCAATACTCCAAATGCGGCACTACCAGAGTTTTGTACAGCTGCAACATGACCTCCTGACTCCGGAACTCAATCCCTCTACCAATAAAGGCCAACACTCCATAGGCCTTCTTCACAACCCTATCAACCTGGGTGGCAACCTTCAGGGATCTATGTACATGGACACCTAGATCCCTCTGCTCATCCACACTTCCAAGAACTTTACCATGAGCCAAATATTCCGCATTCTTGTTATTCCTTCCAAAGTGAATCACCTCACACTTCTCT
Source organism: Scyliorhinus torazame (assembly GCF_047496885.1). Taxonomy (NCBI): domain Eukaryota; kingdom Metazoa; phylum Chordata; class Chondrichthyes; order Carcharhiniformes; family Scyliorhinidae; genus Scyliorhinus; species Scyliorhinus torazame. The sequence continues at coordinate 142,478,354 of NC_092718.1, read as the reverse complement.
ACATTAAACTCCATTTGCCACCTCTCAGCCCAGCTCTGCAGCTTATCTATATCCCTCTGTAACCTGCTACATCCTTCCTCACTGTCGACAACACCACCGACTTTAGTGTCGTCTGCAAATTTACTCACCCACTTCTGCGCCTTCCTCTAGGTCATTGATAAAAATGACAAACAGCAACGGCCCCAGAACAGATCCTTGTGGTACGCCACTTGTAACTAAACTCCATTCTGAACATTTCCCATCAACCACCACCCTCTGTCTTCTTTCAGCTAGCCAATTTCTGCTCCACATCTCTAAATCACCCTCAATCCCCAGCCTCCGTATTTTCTGCAATAGCCTACCGTGGGGAACCTTATCAAACGCTTTACTGAAATCCATATACACCACATCAACTGCTCTACCCTCGTCTACCTGTTCAGTCACCTTCTCAAAGAACTCGATAAGGTTTGTGAGGCATGACCTACCCTTTACAAAGCCATGCTGACTATCCCTGATCATATTATTCCTATCTAGATGATTATAAATCTTGACTCTTATAATCCCCTCCAAGACTTTACCCACTACAGACGTGAGGCTCACCGGTCTATAGTTGCCAGGGTTGTCTCTGCTCCCCTTTTTGAACAAAGGGACCACATTTGCTATCCTCCAGTCCTCTGGCACTATTCCTGTAGCCAATGATGACATAAAAATCAAAGCCAAAGGTCCAGCAATCTCTTCCCTGGCCTCCCAGAGAATCCTAGGATAAATCCCAACAGGCCCTGGGGACTTATCTATTTTCAGCCTGTCCAGAATTGCCAACACCTCTTCCCTACGTACCTCAATGCCATCTATTCTAATAGCCTGGATCTCAGCATTCTCCTCCACAACATTATCTTTTTCCTGAGTGAATGCTGACGAAAAATATTCATTCAGTATCTCGCCTATCTCTTCAGACTCCACACACAATTTCCCATCCCTGTCCTTGACTGGTTCTACTCTTACCCTAGTCATTCGCTTATTCCTGACATACCTATAGAAAGCTTTTGGGTTTTCCTTGATCCTACCTGCCAAATACCTATCATGTCCCCTCCTTGCTCGTCTTAGCTCTCTCTTTAGATCCTTCCTCGCTACCTTGTAACTATCCATCGCCCCAACTGAAACTTCACACCTCATCTTCACATAGGCCTCCTTTTTCCTCTTAACAAGGGATTCCACTTCTTTGGTAAACCACTGTTCCCTCGCTCTAAGCCTTCCTCCCTGCCTGACCGGTACGTACTTCTCAAGAACACGCAGTAGCTGATCCTTGAACAAGCTCCACTTATCCAGTGTGCCCAACACTTGCAGTCTACTTCTCCAACCTATCCCCCCCAAGTCACGTCTAATGGCATCATAATTGCCCTTCCCCCAGCTATAACTCTTGCCCTGCGGTTTATACTTATCCCTTTCCATCACTAACGTAAACGTCACCGAATTGTGGTCACTGTCCCCAAAGTGCTCTCCTACCTCTAAATCCAACACCTGGCCAGGTTCATTACCCAAAACCAAATCCAACGTGGCCTCGCCTCTTGTTGGCCTGTCAACATATTGTGTCAGGAAACCCTCCTGCACACACTGTACAAAAAACGACCCATCTAATGTACTCGAACTATATCTTTTCCAGTCAATATTTGGAAAGTTAAAGTCTCCCATAATAACTACCCTGTTACTTTCGCTCTTATCCAGGATCATCCTCGCCATCCTTTCCTCTACATCCCTAGAACTATTTGGAGGCCTATAGAAAACTCCCAACAGGGTGACCTCTCCTTTCCTGTTTCTAACCTCAGCCCATACTACCTCGGAAGATGGGTCCCCATCTAGCATCCTCTCCGCCACCGTAATACTGCTCTTGACTAGCAGCGCCACTCCTCCCCCTCTTTTGCCTCCTCCTCTGAGCTTACTAAAACACCTAAACCCCGGAACCTGCAACATCCATTCCTGTCCCTGCTCTATCCATGTCTCCGAAATGGCCACAACATCGAAATCCCAGGTACCAACCCATGCTGCCAGTTCCCCTACCTTATTTCGTATACTCCTGGCATTGAAGTAGACACACTTCAAACCACCTACCTGCACACTGGCCCCCTCCTGCGACGTCAAATCTGTGCTCCTGACCTCTATACTCTCATTCTCCCGTACCCTAAAACTACAATCCAGGTTCCCATGCCCCTGCTGCATGTTCAGTTTATATCCCGAAAACCGGCCAAATTCCCCCAAAGTCACCATGATCTCACCCATCCCTGCCCCTGGATCTGCTATATACAAGAGCAGGTCGTCCGTGTACAGTGGCCTGTGACATCGTCGGGGGCAGCACCCTTTGTAGTGAGCACATAGTTTCATAGAACATAGAACAATACAGCGCAGTACAGGCCCTTCGGCCCACGATGTTGCACCGAAACAAAAGCCATCTAACCTACACTATGCCATTATCATCCATATGTTTATCCAATAAACTTTTAAATGCCCTCAATGTTGGCGAGTTCACTACTGTAGCAGGTAGGGCATTCCACGGCCTCACTACTCTTTGCGTGAAGAACCTACCTCTGACCTCTGTCCTATATCTATTACCCCTCAGTTTAAAGTTATGTCCTCTCGTGCCAGCCATATCCATCCGCGGGAGAAGGCTCTCACTGTCCAGCCTATCCAACCCCCTGATCATTTTGCATGCCTCTATTAAGTCTCCTCTTAACCTTCTTCTCTCCAACGAAAACAACCTCAAGTCCATCAGCCTTTCCTCATAAGATTTTCCCTCCATACCAGGCAACATCCTGGTAAATCTCCTCTGCACCCGCTCCAAAGCCTCCACGTCCTTCCTATAATGCGGTGACCAGAACTGTACGCAATACTCCAAATGCGGCCGTACCAGAGTTCTGTACAGCTGCAACATGACCTCCCGACTCCGGAACTCAATCCCTCTACCAATAAAGGCCAACACTCCATAGGCCTTCTTCACAACCCTATCAACCTGGGTGGCAACTTTCAGGGATCTATGTACATGGACACCTAGATCCCTCTGCTCATCCACACTTTCAAGAACTTTACCATTAGCCAAATATTCCGCATTCCTGTTATTCCTTCCAAAGTGAATCACCTCACACTTCTCTACATTAAACTCCATTTGCCACCTCTCAGCCCAGCTCGTCAGCTTATCTATATCCCTCTGTAACCTGCTACATCCTTCCACACTATCGACAACACCACCGACTTTAGTATCGTCTGCAAATTTACTCACCCACCCTTCTGCGCCTTCCTCTAGGTCATTGATAAAAATGACAAACAGCAACGGCCCCAGACCAGATCCTTGTGGTACTCCACTTGCGACTGTACTCCATTCTGAACATTTCCCATCAACCACCACCCTCTGTCTTCTTTCAGCTAGCCAATTTCTGCTCCACATCTCTAAATCACCCTCAATCCCCAGCCTCCGTATTTTTTGCAATAGCCTACCGTGGGGAACCTTATCAAACGCTTTGCTGAAATCCATATACACCACATCAACTGCTCTACCCTCGTCTACCTGTTCAGTCACCTTCTCAAAGAACTCAATAAGGTTTGTGAGGCATGACCTACCCTTCACAAAGCCATGCTGACTATCCCTGATCATATTATTCCTATCTAGATGATTATAAATCTTGTCTCTTATAATCCCCTCCAAGACTTTACCCACTACAGACGTGAGGCTCACCGGTCTATAGTTGCCGGGGTTGTCTCTGCTCCCCTTTTTGAACAAAGGGACCACATTTGCTGTCCTCCAGTCCTCTGGCACTATTCCTGTAGCCAATGATGACATTAAAATCAAAGCCAAAGGTCCAGCAATCTCTTCCCTGGCCTCCCAGAGAATCCTAGGATAAATCCCATCAGGTCCCGGGGACTTATCTATTTTCAGCCTGTCCAGAATTGCCAACACCTCTTCCCTACGTACCTCAATGCCATCTATTCTATTAGCCTGGGGCTCAGCATTCTCCTCCACAACATTATCTTTTTCCTGAGTGAATACTGACGAAAAATATTCATTTAGTATCTCGCCTATCTCTTCAGACTCCACACACAATTTCCCATCCCTGTCCTTGACTGGTCCTACTCTTTCCCTAGTCATTCGCTTATTCCTGACATACCTATAGAAAGCTTTTGGGTTTTCCTTGATCCTTCCTGCCAAATACTTCTCATGTCCCCTCCTTGCTCGTCTTAGCTCTCTCTTTAGATCCTTCCTCGCTACCTTGTAACTATCCATCGCCCCAACCGAAACTTCACACTTCATCCCCTCTATCCCTCGCCTCATTGAAAACCTTGACCAACAACGGCCCTAACATCCCCGAGAATTTCTTGTAGAATTCCACCGGATACCCGTCCGGCCCTGGGGCCTTACCCGACTGCATTGCATTCAAGCCCTCAGCTATTTCTTCGGCCCTGATCGGGGCCCCCAGCCCATCCACCAGCTCCCTGCCCACCCTTGGGAAGGTCAGTCTGTCCAAAAAGCACCTCATCCCCTCGGGCCCCGTGGGGGGGTTCCGAGCGATAGATTCTGCTGTAAAAGTCCCTGAACACCCTGTTTAGCCCAGCCGAATCCCCTACCAAATTCCCATCCCCATCGACCACCTTTTCTATTTCCCTGGCCGCCTCGCTCTTCCCAAGCTGCTGTGCCATGTTCATAAAATGCCCCTCTTGCCTTTCTAAGTTGCTCCACTGCCTTGCCTGTGGACAACAACCCGAACTCAGCCTTCAGCCTCCGACGTTCCCTTAACAGCTCCACCGGCGGGGTCGCCGCATACCTCCTATCTATCTGTAGGATCTCCCCGTTTTCGAACACGGCCGGTCCAGACCGGGGTCGATGACCGTATTAAAATCCCCTCCCATCACCAACTTGTGCGAGTCCAGGTCAGGTATTTTCCCCAGCACCCTCTTTATGAATTCTACATCGTCCCAGTCTGGCGCATACACGTTAACCAAGACTACCTTCCTCCCCTCCAGCTTGCCACTCACCATGACATAACGGCCCCCCCCATCCGAGACTATACTGCCCACCTCGAATTGCACTCGCTTATTGATTAAAATCGCCACACCTCTAGTCTTGGTGTCCAGCCCCGAATGAAAGACCTGACAGACCCAACCCTTCCTTCGCCTGACTTGATCCGCCACTTTCAGGTGTGTCTCCTGCAACATCACCATGTCCGCCTTCACAGCCCTCAAATGCGCGAACACACGTGCCCGCTTGACTGGCCCATTCAGCCCTCTAACATTCCAGGTGATCAGCCTGGTTGGGGGGCACCGCGATCAGTCATCCCCTTTCCTGGGCCCACCCCCAGCCCATGCACCGTGCCTCCATCGACCCGTCTCTTGGCAGCCCCCACCCCCAACCTCCTCTCTGTCCCAAAACCTAAGTCCCTCCCTCGTCAGCAGATTAACTCCGCCCCCCCCCCCCCCCCCCCCCGCAGCAACACCACTTTGTAACCTAACCCCTGCTATATATTAATCATATGCATGCCCTCCACTGTGCTTCCGTAGACTAGCTCACCCACCCAGTCACCCTCGCCTCCGGCGCCAAGAAGTCTCCCACCTATTGTTTCCTACTTCTTCTTCTCCCCCACCCCCCCGCCCTCCTTCTGGCCACCTCCACACTCAGGTCCTGATAGACACTCAATATGCTATTGTCCCATTTGCAGCTCCTAGTACACTTAGCCCACTGGAGAACACACTCCTTATCCATAATTCTGAGGAACCGGACCACCATCGCCCTTGGGGGGTCCCCCGACCGTGGCTTCCTCGCCATCGCCCTGTACGCCCTATCCACCTCCAACGGTCGGGGAAAAGCCCCCTCCCCCAGAAGCTTCTGGAACATACCCGCCACAAAAGCGGCAGCATCAGCCCCCTCAGGCAGACCGACAATTCTTAAGTTCTGCTGGCAAGTTTTGTTCTCCAGATCTTCCACCTTCTGCAGCAGCCTCTTTTGCTGATCCTTGACCATCCCCACCTCTAGTTCGACCACCGTTTGGTGCTCCTCCGGGTCCACCAGCGCTTTCTCCAACTTCTGGATCGTCCGATCCTGGGCATCCAGCCTGCGCTCCAGCCGATCGATCGACTCCTTTATCGGGTCAAGACAGTCCCGATTCTGTCTGGCAAAGCCCTCCTGGATGACCTGCATCAGCTCCTCCGTCGATCGCTGGGCCGTCGCAGCAGGGGTCCGAACATCAGTCATGTTGTCTTCAGCTGCCACCTCCACCCAGCCCTTGCTTATCCTTTTATTTCTTCTTTTTTGGACCCTTGGGGTTCTCCGTTCCATGCACCACTGTGTGGATCCAGAGCCTAATCGTCTGCGCCTTCAAAGCCAAAACTCAAAACCACGAAAAAGTCGGGTAAAAAGGTCCAAAAGTCCAGCCTGAGCGGGAGCCACCAAATGTGCGACTTACTCCCTCATAGCCGCCACCGGAAGTGACTCCAGTGAGTTGTTTAATTGTCCACCACCCTTCACACTGGATATGGCAGGACTGCAGAGTTTATGTCTGATGCGTTTGTTGTGGAATCGCTTAGCTCTGTCTATTACTTGCTGTTTGGTACACAAGTATCCTGTGTTGTAGCTTCACCAGGTTGACACCTCATTTTTTGTATGGCTGGTGTTGCTCCTGGCATACTCTCCTGCACTCTTCATGGAACCAGGGCTGATTCCCTGGTTTGGCGGTAATGGTAGAGTGGGTGATATGTCATGAGGTTGCAAATTGTGGTCAAGTACAATTCTGCTGTTGCTGATGGTCCACAGCGCCTCATAGATGCTCTGTCATGAGTTGCAAGATCTGTTTGAAGTTTATCCCATTTAGCACGGTGGGAGTGCCACACAACACGATAGAGGGTATCCTCAATGTGAAGACTGGACTTTGTCTCCACAAGAACTGTCCGGTGGTCTCTTCTACCGATACTTTTATGGACAGGCAGGCAGGTTGGTGAGGATGAGGTCAAGTAAGTTTTTCCTCTATTGGTTCCCTCGCCACCTGCTGCAATCCCAGTCTAGCAGCTATAGCCTTTAGGACCCAGCCAGTTCAGTTTGTGATGGTACTACTGAGCCACTCTTGGTGATGGACATCAAAGTCCCTCACCCAGAGCATATCTGCGCCCTTGACACCCTCAGTGCTTCCTCCAAGTAGTATCCAACATGGAGGAGTACTGATTCATCAGCTGATGGTTGCCGGTACGTGGTAATCAGCACATACCAGTAATAATTTCCTTGTCCATATTTAACCTCAAGCCAAAGACTACATGGGGTCTAGAGTTGATGTTGAGGTCTCCCAGGGCAAATGCCTCCCAACTGTATACCACTGAGCTGCCACTTTTGCTGGGTCTGTCCAGATTCTGTACCAGACTGGCGCCAGGGTCTGTATCTGATTCTTCTGAGCATATACTGACCCACTGTCAGGACAAAGGTGGTGGCAGTAGTATACAGTCAGGAGGAAATGGCCCAAGGAGTTCTCAACATTAGCTCTGCACAGCGTGAAGTCTTATCGTATCAGCTCAAATTCTCTTGCTGATTACTGCCTACCCTCAGCTGATGAATCAGTAATCCATATTGAAGACCACTTAGAAGAGGCACTGAGGGGAACAAGGGCCCAAATGTTACCCTGGATGGAAGAATACCCAACACTAGTGGCTTGGTAGCGCCCTGTGTGGAAGATTTCAATATCCAATACTCATGGCTTGGTACTGTCATTCCTGACAAAGCTGGGTGAGTCCTGAAGGTCGTAACTAAATACTCAATATGCATCAGGTGTTAACATAACCAACAGCCTAATTCTCATCAATCTACCAGCGCAGATGCATTTTTCCATGATTCAATGGTGGAGACATTGCCATGGGGAATGCACCAGATGACTGATAGGTAACTGCCAAGCACTGTTTGAAATTTAAACTAGGCAGTTTGACCCTGATTGGTTAAGGCAATGAACATTACATCGCAGTACAGGCCCTTTGACCCTCGATGTTGCGCCGATCTGTGAAACCACTCTAAAGCCCATCTACACTATTCCCCTATCATCCATATGTCTATCCAATGACCATTTAAATGCCCTTAATGTTGGCGAGTCCACGACTGTTGCAGGCAAGGCATTCCACGCCCTTACTACTCTCTGAGTAAAGAACCTATCTCTGATATCTGTCTTATATCTATCTCCCCTCAATTTAAAGCTATGTCCCATCGTGCTAGACATCACCATCCGAGGAAAAAGGCTCTCACTGTCCACACTATCCAATCCTCTGATCATCTTGTATGCCTCAATTAAGTCACCTCTTAAACTTCTTCTCTCTAATGAAAACAGCCTCAGGTCCCTCAGCCTTTCCTCATAAGATCTTCCCTCCATACCAGGCAACATTCTGGGAAATCTCCTCTGCCCCCTTTCCAATGCTTCCCACATCCTTCCTATAATGCGGCGACCAGAATTGCACGCAATACTCCAAATGCGGCCGCACCCCCAGAGTTTTGTACAGCTGCAACACGACCTCAGGGCTCCGAAACTCAATCCCTCTACCAATAAAAGCTAACACACCGTACGCCTTCTTAACAACCCTCTCAACATAGGTGGCAACTTTCAGGGATCTATGTACATGGACACCAAAATCTCTCTGCTCATTCACACTGCCAAGAATCTTACCATTTGCCCAGTACTGTGTCTTCCTGTTATTCCTTCCAAAATGAATCACCTCACACTTTTCTGCATTAAACTCCATTTGCCACCTCTCAGCCCAGCGCTGCAGCTTATCTATGTCCCTCTGTAACTTGGAACATCCTTCCACACTGTCCACAACTCCACCGACTTTAGTGTCATCTGCAAATTTATTCACCCATCCTTCTACGCTCCCCTCCAGGTCATTTATAAAAATGACAAACAGCAGTGGCCCCAAAACAGATCCTTGTGGTACACCACTAGTAACTGAACTCCAGGCTGAACATTTCCCATCAACCACCACCCTCTGTCTTCTTACAGCTAGCCAATGTCTGATCCAAACTGCTAAATCACCCTGAATCCCATGCCTCTGTATTTTCTGCAATAGCCTACCGTGGGGAACCTTATCAAACGCTTTACTGAAATCCATATACACCATATCAACTGCTTTACCCTCGTCAACCTGTTTGGTCACCTTCTCAAAGAACTCAATAAGGTTTGTGAGTCACAACCTACCCTTCACAAAACCGTGTTGACTATCTCTAATCAAATTATTCCTTTCCAGATGATTATAAATCCTATCTCTTATAAACCTTTCCAAGACTTTGCCCACAACAGAAGTAAGGCTCACTGGTCTATAGTTACCAGGGTTCTCTCTACTCCTCTTCTTAAACAGGGGGACAACATTTGCTATCCTCCAGTCTTCTGGCATTATTCCTGTCGACAATGACAACATAAAGATCAAAGCCAAAGGCTCAGCAATTTCCTCCGTAGCTTCCCAGAGAATCCTAGGATAAATCCCATCCGGCCATGGGGACTTATCTATTTTCACACTTTCCAGAATTGCTAACACCTCCTCCTTATGAACCTCAAGCCCTTCTAGTTTAGTAGCCTGTATCTGAGTGTTCTCCTCGACAACATTGTCTTTTTCCTGTGTGAATACTGACAAAAAATATTCATTTAGCACCGCTCCTATCTCCACGGCATCTCCAATGCCTGAGTAATGAGTCAGCAATTGGCTGTCACTTACTTTGTTTAACTGAAACAGGCATAATATGTGCACATGTTCTTTCTGTCTACAAAGAACAGGGCCCTGTCTATTAATATATGCAGCTTCCAGTACATGAAAATGTGCCACACTGTGAGTCTGACTGAGAGTCATAATTGACTGTCAGTGTAATTTTTAGCACAAAGAAGTATTTAGCCCAATTGTGGAATCACATCTAATGTTGAATACTGTGTTTTGGGTTTTGCACGCGTGGGCTGGATGAGTACAGTGGTGATATGCCTGTGAATAATACTGTATACACTTAGCAATGTGACCTCCCACCAGCAGGTGGCGTCAGACATCAGTCATGTGACATCCGGCTCTCGCCAGAATGTTGTAAGGCGTACACCAGGACAGTCGCACATAAGGGTAGTTCCAAGAGAGTCAGGAGAGGCCTGACAAGCATGAATCTTCATTCTTTGACGAATCAGAAATCATGGGATGCACAGGCTGCCAGATCAACTGGAAGAAAGGAAAAAATGTCACACTGAAAACCATTAAAACAAAGCCAAAGCTGTTGGGTTGGAGTACTCGCAAAACAGTTACAAAACTGTACCAAATGACTTATTCTTCAATCCTCCTGAAGTTCCCAGCATGGAATGTTAAGTAAAAATTCTGCAGCAAAATGTGCTGCTGACTTTGAAATTGGTCGCCCCCTGCGCAAACACACAATTCCATGTGCAATGTTGTATTTTACAGGAGAAGTCTTTGCAGGTGATACTGACACCAATGACGATGACATATACAAAGACCATGAATACGATGAAGAAAGTAAAGACTTGAAGGGTGAGCCAGATGAGACAAATATGAAATGTTGGTAGGCTTGTTTTGCGGGAGTGAGGCAAACTAAATGAAGAAACCTGTGAAGCGCTGCTCCGGTGGTTTGCAGGAAGGACGCAGTGGTCACAAGGGACGCCTGGACTGCGCAGGACACCGAGAAGTGCGAAAGTTCTGAGATGGCGCACGCCGAGATGGAAAGTGAGATTGCAGTAGCCGACACCTTCGGAAGACCAGGACTCGAATAAACTAATAACAGAAGACTTAATACCAATCTTAGAGAAATTGATTCCAGAAGCATATAGTGAATCATCTCAAGCCTCTGAAATGGTTCAGATAGTCGACTCCCCGAGGCTCAAGGCTACTCCACCGCAAGATGAGTAAGACCATAAGACATTGAAGCAGAATTAGGCCACTCGGTCCATCGAGTCTGCTCCGCCATTCAATCATGGCTGATATTTTTCTCATCCCCATTCTCCTGCCTTCTCTCCATAACCCCATATCCCCTTATTGATCAAGAAACTATCTATCTCTGTCTTAAAGACACTCAGTGAATTGGCCTCCACTGCTTTCTGCGGCGAAGAGTTCCACAGATTCACCACCCGCTGACTGAAGAAATTCCTCCTCATCTCTGTTTTAATGGTTTGTCCCTTTAGCCTGAAATTGTGTCCTCTGCTTCTAGTTTTACCGACAAGTGGAAACATCCTCTCCACATCCACTCTATCCAGGCCTCGCAGTATCCTGTAAGTTTCAATAAGATCCCCCCTCATCCTTCTAAACTCCAACGAATACAGACCCAGAGTCCTCAACCGTTCCTCATATGACAAGCTCTTCATTCCAGGGATCATTCTTGTGAACCTCCTCTGGACCCTTTCCAAGGCCAGCACATCCTTCCTCAGATACGGGGCCCAAAACTGCTCACAATACTCCAAATGGGGTCTGACCAGAGCCTTATACAGCCTCAGAAGTAGATCCCTGGTCTTGTTTTCTAGCCCTCTTGACATGAATGCTAACATTGCATTTGCCTTCCAAACTGCCGACTGAACCTGCATGTCAACATTAAGAGAATTGTGAACAAGGACACCCAAGTCCCTTTGTGCTTCTAATTTCCTATGCATTTCCCCATTTAGAAAATAGTCTATGCCTCCATTCCTACTTCCATAGTGCAGAACCTCACTTTTCCACATTGTATTTCATTTGCCACTTCATTGCCCACTCTCCTAGCCTGTCCAAATCCTTCTGCAGCCCCCTTGCTTCCTCAATACTACCTGTCCCTCTACAGATCTTTGTATCATCTGCAAACTTAGCAACAGTGCCTTCAGTTCCTTCTTCCAGATCATTAATGTATATTGTGAAAGGTTGTCATCCCAGCACAGACCCCTGAGGCACACCACTAATCACCGGCTGCCATCCTGAAAAAGACCCTTTTATCCCCACTCTCTGCCTTCTGCCAGTCAGCCAATCCTCTATCCATGCCAGGATCTTACCCTTAACACCATGGGCTCTTAACTTATTTAACAGTTTCCTTTGCGGCACTTTGGCAAAGGCCTTCTGGAAATAAATCACGTCCACTGGTTCTCCTTTGTCTAACTTCCTTGTTACCTCCTCAAAGAACTAACAGATTTGTCAGACATGACCTCCCCTTGACAAAGCCGTGCTGACTCAGTCCTATTTTACTATGCATTTCCAAGTACACCGCAATCTCATCTTTAATAACAGACTCTAAAATCTTACCAATGACCGAAGTCAGGCTAACCGGCCTATAATTTTCCATCTTCTGCCTCCCTCCCTTCTTAAACAGTGGCGTTACATTAGCCACTTTCCAGTCCTCTAGGACCCTTCCTGCCTCCAGTGATTCCTGAAAGATCATCACTAATGCCTCCACAATCTCCTCAGCTATCTCTTTTAGGACCCTGGGGTGTAATCCATCCAGTCGAGGTGACTTATCAACCTTCAAACCTTTTAGTTTCCCCAGAACCTTTTCCTTAGTGATGGCCACTGCACTCACCTCTGCCCCTGATTCTCCTGGAGCTCTGGCATCTCACTGGTGTCTTCCACTGTGAAGACTGATGCAAAGTAACAATCAGTTCATCTGTCATTTCTTTGTTTCCTATTATTACTTCTCCAGCCACATTTTCCAGTGGTCCAATGTCTACTTTTGCCTCTCTCTCACCTTTTATATGTTAAAAAAAATCTCTTCCTATCTTCCTTTATGTTACTAGCTAGCTTGCATTCATATTTCATCTTCACTCCCCTCATTGTTTTTGTAGTTGTCCTCTGCTCGCTTTTAAAGGATTCCCAATCCTCTGGCTTCTCACTATTGCTCGCCACTTTGTATGCTTTTTCTTTTGCTTTTATGCTGTCCTTAACTTCCCTCATCAACCATGGATGCCTTGTCCACCCCTTAGCATGTTTCCTCCTCCTTGGGATGAATTTCTGCTGTGCCTCCCGAATACCCCCCCAAAACTCCTGCCATTGCTGTTCCACTGTCTTCCCTGCTAGGCTCCTTTTCCAATCAACTCTGGCCAGCTCCTCCCTCATGTCTTTGTAGTTATCCTTATTTAATTGTAATACCGTTACATCTTTGATTGCAGCTTCTCCCTCTCAAACTGCAGGGTAAATTCTATCATATTGTGGTCACTGTTCCCTAAGGGTTCTTTCACCTTAAGATCCCTAATCACGTCTGCCTTAACACACATCACCAAATCCAGAATTGCCCGTTCTCTAGTGGGCTCTACCACAAGCCGCTCCAAAAAACTATCTCTTACACATTCCACAAATACCTTTCTTGGGAGCCACTACCAACCTGAATTAATGGCTATATTACTATGTAGCTCTATGACATACATAATAGTGCGAGACCAGGATGACACATCGCCTGAATAGTCAGGACCAGAGAACACATGCACTGTGATTTCGAGTGATGAGGAGCCATCACTCAAGGCTCAAACTTGCAAGGAAGGGACAGCACCCGATGTTATAGATGTGGCTTCAACGCAGACAACAGAGCACCAGGCTCTGCAACCACCGGTTAATGGCACCAGCTTGGTCGTGACCACACAGTCAAAGAACAAAGAACACAGCACAGAAACAGGCCTTTCGGCCCTCCAAACCTGTACCGGTCGTGATACCACCCTTGGCCAAAATGCTCAGCACTTCCTTGTGCCACATCCCTCTATACCCATCCTATCCATGTATTGGTGGACATGCCTTTTGAATGTCTTTAATGTATCTGCTTCCACAACCTCCCCTGGCAACGGGTTCTAGGCACTCACCACCTTCTGTGTAAAAAACCTGCCTCGCACATCTCCTCTAAACTTTGCCCAACGGACCTTAAACTGATGCCCCTTAGTGACTGACCCTTCCACCCTGGGAAAGAGTGCCTGCCCATCCACTCTATCCATGCCCCTCATAATCTTGTCGACTTCTATTAGGTCACCCCCTCAACCTCCGACGTTCTAATGAAAACAGTCCGAGTCTATTCAGCCTCTCCGCATAGCTAAAACCCTCCAGACTAGGCAACATCCTGGTAACCACCTCTGCAACTTCGCCAAAGTCTCCACATCCTTCTGGTAGTGTGATGGCCAGAATTGTGCGCAATATTCCAAGTGCGGCCTTACCAAGGTTCTATACAACTATGATGTGGAGATGGCGGCGTTGGACTGGGCACAGTAAGAAGTCTGACACCATCAAGTTATAAAAGACTATATATGCATTTGTGGAACCCACCTCTTCACTCACCTGATGAAACAGCTACGCTCCGATAGTTAGTGATTCCAAATAAACCTGTTGGACTTTAACCTGGTATTGTAATACTTCTTACTATACAACTGTAACATGACTTGCCAGTTTTTATACTCAATGCCCCGTCCAATGAAGCCAAGCATTCCGTATGCTTTCTTGACTAACTTGTCCACTTGTGGTGTCACTTTCAAAGATCTGTGGACATGCACGTCTACATCTCTCTGACTTTCAATATTCCTAAACGTTTTGCCATTTATGGTATATTTCCCCTCTGTTAGACCTACCAAAATGCATGACCTCACATTTGTCTTGATTAAACTCCATTTGCCATTTCTCTGCCCAAGTCTCCAGCCTATCTATGTCCTGCTGTACCCTCTGACAATCCTCAACTCTATCTGCCACTCCACCAACCTTGCTGTCATCTGCAAACTTACTAATCAGACCAGCTACATTTTCCTCCAAATTGTTTATGTACCCTACAAACAACAGAGGCCCCAGCACAGATCCCTGTGGAACACCACTAGTCACAACCTTCCATTCAGATAAACACCCTTCAACTGCTACCCTTTGCCTTCTGTGACCGAGCCAGTTCTGTATCCATCTTACCACCTGACCTCTGATCCCATGTGACTTCATCTTTTGTACCAGTCTGCCATGAGGCACCTTGTCAAAGGCTTTACTGAAATCCATGTAAACAACATTCACCGCCCTCCACTCGTCAATCATCTTTGTCACCTCCTCAAAAATCCAATCAATTAGTGAGGCATGACCTTCCCTTCACAAAACCATGCTGTCTATCGCTAATGAGTCCATCTGTTTCCAAATGGGTATAAATCTGTCCCTGAGAATTCTCTCCAATAATTTACCTACTACCCACATGAGGCTCACCAGCCTATAGTTTCCAGGATTATCCCTGCTACCTTTCTCAAACAGCGGTACCACATTAGCTATTCTCCAGTCCTCTGGGGTCTCACCTGTAGCCGATGAGGATACAAAATGTCAGTTAAGGCCCCAGCAATTCCCTCCCTTGCTTCCCTCAGTATTCCGGGGTAAATCCCATTCGGCCCAGGAGACTTATCTACCCAGGTCCCTCGGAAGCACGTCGGCACGGGCAGTCCCAACTGATGACCCGCACAATTCTGCTTCTCTGGTGCAGACCAGTAGCAAGATAGGAGTTCCCAAACCCAAACGCAAAAAGAGATGCACTCACAAAAAATGATCATCAGAGCTAATAAGAGGAAGAGAAGGAGAGATGCAGTAAGTCCCACTGATGACACGAAGAGAGAAGATGTCGATGTTATGGCCTACAAGCCAGGGCCAGAGAATACTCAACGATGCAGCAGCAGCAAAGAGCGTTGTGTAAGGACACAAAAAAAGAAAAATCTGGTGACACAGATATGGCCAACAAGGAGTCATGCCTTCAAAAAATATTGTATCAAAATGGATCAGGAGCAAAAGACTGGCACTAGTCTTCAAAAAAGCTGAAAAGAGCCCAGACAACCAGTGGGGTGATGACGTGAGGGAGGCACAATGAGCTGTGCACAAGGGACACACACATAGCAGGCATATCATGTCTATGGATGCATTAGTTGAATCTGTTTATGCATAAGCCATATGTGTAAAGTAAATATAATTAAAGTAAATATATTAATCATGTTTGTATATAAAGATCAACATCTCCAAAGGAAGGGGAATGTGATGTGAATAATATTGTATACACTCAAAAATGTGACCTCCCACCAGCAGGTGGTGTCAAACATCAGTCATGTGACATCCGGCTCTCGCCAGAACGTTTTAAATCGTACACCAGGACAGTCTCACATAAGGGTAGTTCCAGGAGAGTCAATGTAATTCAACCTGTAACTTAGTCTGATTGTTACCTTACCACGTGTATATCAATAAACATCATTCTAGTTAAGTCACCAGCAGTTCTGTATGAATCATTGCAAAGACAAGGTTACAGAATACAACAGGTGCAATTTGTTCCTTGCCCATTGCAAACACGGCTGAGACATTCTGTTTAATGCAACAGTCAAATTCATAGATCATTTGTGTAATAGGCAGGACGTCATTTTGACTTAGACGGTAGCATCCTGTTAGTGGTGAACACCAATTGTGTTGCTACGCGTGTACTGGAAGCTACATTTATTAATACACAGAGCCCTGTTCTTTGAAAGAACATGTACAGAAATACACCTGTTTCAGCTAAACAAGCGACAGCCATTCGCTGACTCATTCCTCAGGGTCGATCAATCAGGGACAAGCTGCCTGGTTAAATTTCAGACAATGCTTTGCAGTTAACTGTCAGTCATCTATGGCATTCTCCATCGCAACACCTCTACCAATCCAAATTTACTTGGAAACCAATCAGCACTTTCTTCTCACCAGTCCCCTTGTATTGGTATGCTTGCGAAGTGCCCTGATGAGTTAAGTGCATGATAAAATGCTTCAACATGCCTATTCTTTTTTCAACAATAATTAACAAATTCCTTTTTTAAACAAAACTTAGCATTCAGAAAAATATTTCAAAACAAATCAAATATTTCTCTATAAAGCATTGAAAAACAAGTTAGCGCTCTTTAAGGACCCCCAATAATCTTTTTTTGCAGAAAAGGGGCTTTTGCAGAAAACTGACTTTTATCAGTCAGTTAGTTAATTGATGACTTGCATCCCAACCCTCTTGGAGATTTAATATTATATTTGTTTCATGCCAGGAAGAGTCAATTCTTCATTTTGTTTTATTTGCAATTTTGTCCAGTGAAAATTATGAATTATGAAAACAAGGAATGTTTAGCTATGTAACATTCAATGGGCAAGCTGTTTTCAGTGCACCCCTTGTGCACAAATTCACCTAAAATATTTGAACTTAGAATCCCATATCCACTGCTTTCACAAGAGCCCTTGTTTCCACAGTTAAAGTACTTTTAACAAACAATATCGTAGCTTCCCTGCCTAAAGAGCAACGTTTCCCATTTTCACCCACCAAAAATTGTATGAAATCTGATGTATCTGAATAACCATCAAGAAGTTTGACATAAAAAACATGACTCAAAATAACTAATTTCATGTTCTTTGGGTCACCCAAGGACGGAAACTTAAGCACCATGTTTAATTTTTAAAATATTTTATTTGCCCTTAAATTATACTCTACTTTAGGCAGCTTCATTGTAGCACTTAGTTCCAATACATCAAAACTAGCATCCAGTCTTGTCGGAGTGCATAGCTAATCAAGCTTCACAACGGCTCTGTTCCTTCTTTATATGTAACACAATCTTTCTGTGAAGACCTCGCACAATTAATTGGGAAAGGAGTAACAGTCTAAATAGGATTGTTAATTCCAAGTTATTTCAGACCTATTCTGTTTAAAGTCTAAATGAATATATTTAAAAGCTCTGAAGCCTGGCTTCTGATATTAAATTCTACTTTAATCTTGATTTCAACTCATTTCTCAAATTCCACAGTACCACTCTGTGAGAGATCATCAACATGAATCATGAAGAAGCTCGAGAGTTGCCCTTCTCAAAGAACAAAGAAAAGTACAGCATGGTCGGCCCTCCAAGCCCGTGCCGACCATGCTGCCCGTCGAAACTACAATCTTCTACACTTCCTGGGTCCGTATCCCTCTATTCCCATCCTAATTCATGTATTTGTCAAGATGCCCCTTAAATGTCACTGTTATCCCTGTTTCCACCACCTCCCCCGGCAGCGGGTTCCAGGCACCCACTACCCTCTGTGTAAATAATTTGCCTCATACATCTCCTCTAAACCTTGACCCTCGCACCTTAAACCTATGCCCCCTAGTAATTGACCGCTCTACCCTGGGAAAAAGCCTCTGACTATCCACTCTGTCTATGCCCCTCATAATTTTGTATACCTCTATCAGGTCGCCCCTCAACCTCCTTCGTTCCAGTGAGAACAAACCGAGTTTATTCAACCGCTCCTCATAGCTAATGCCCTCCATACCAAGCAACATCCTGGTAAATCTCTTCTGCACCCTCTCGAAGGCTCCACATCCTTCTGGTAGTGTGGCGACCAGAATTGAACACTATACTCCAAGTGTGGCCTAACTAAGGTTCTATACAGCTGCAACATGACTTGCCAATTCTTATACTCAACGTCCCGGGACAATGAAGGCAAGCATGCCGTATGCCTTCTTTACTACCTTCTCCACCTGTGTTGCCCCTTTCAGTGACCTGTGGACCTCTGCTCCTAGATCTATTTGACTTTCAATACTCTTGACTGTTCTACCATTCACTGTATATTCCCTACCTGCAATGGACCTTCCTAAATGCATTACCTCACAGTTGTCCGGATTAAACTCCATCTGCCATCTCTCCGCCCAAGTCTCCAAACAATCTAAATCCTGCTGTATCCTCTGACAGTCCTCATCGCTATGCGCAATTCCACCAACCTTTGTGTCGTCTGCAAACTTACTAATCAGATCAGTTACATTTTCCTCCAAATGATTTATATATACTACGAACAGCAAAGGTCCCAGCACTGATCCCTGCGGAACACCACTAGTCACAGCCCTCCAATCAGAAAAGCACCCTTCCGTTGCTACTCTCTGCCTTCTATGACCTAGCCAGTTCTGTATCCATCTTGCCAGCTCACCCCTGATCCCGTGTGACTTCACTTTTTGTACCAGTCTTCCATGAGCGACCTTGTCAAAGGCCTTAATGAAGTCCATATAGACAACATCCACTGCCCTACCTGCATCAATCATCTTTGTGACCTCTTCGAAAAACTCTTATCAAGTTAGTGAGACACAACCTCTCCTTCACATAACCATGCTGCCTCTCGCTAATACACCCATTTGCTTCCAAATGGGAGTAGATCCTGTCTCGAAGAATTCTCTCCAGTAATTTCACTACCACTGATGTAAGGCTCACCGGCCTGCAGTTCCCTGGATTATCCTTGCTACCCTTCTTAAACAAAGGAACAACATTGGCTATTCTCCAGTCCTCCGGGACATCACCTGAAGACGAGGATCCAAAGATCAATGACAATAAAACACTTTTTCGTTTAACAGAGCCTACTTTCAACAAAATAGATCTCACAAAAAAATACCACCACATCCTTGAGGCATTATTCAGGGCATGAACACATTTGTTTAGTTTCATAGTTTCCCTTGTGCATCACTTGCCACTTTAGGCGGTTTCAGAAACACTTCTCTCTGAAATATTTCAACCTACAGAAATGTGGCTTTTATGTCAATTATATCATGAATATGTGGCCAAAAGAGCTTAAAAGACTTTCAGGATTACTTTTCTGCTGTGAGGAGCATCAATATCACAAGATCATCGCTTCTCGGCCTTTTGGCTAAGATGAGCGTGAGGTCAGGTGTAATGCCTGGATCTGGTATGTCTCTTGTGGGGACCATGAATTGGATTCAATTTGAATTGGTTTTTGGAGCAGGCAAGGAGCTGGATTAGGGCTTTGCCCCTGTCCACACTCTGAGCTCTGGCTTTGTAACTCTGATAAAGTAATTTTAAAAAAAATATATCACCAAGTCAATCGTTAAAATTCTGAGAAACTTAGTAGTACCATCTGCAAGGACCTTTCTTGTAAAACTCCATCTATGCAGCAAGATGGCTGTCCCCTATATTACTATCTCAGACCAGAGCCCAACAGTGGCTAGGATACTGGACAGAACCTCCAATATTTTAATTACATTTTGTAAGACAGTGAGGAAAGAATACCTCACTCCATAGGTGAGTTCATGCAAAACAGGGTCATGGTATATTAAAACAAACATCATTACTAACAGGTATTTAAATATCTTTAGCATTGTTTAAGGGGTAAGTAAGCTACTTTCTTGTGTGATGTTAATCAATACAGTGAATACTTACATCCTGTCTTCATTCCTACTTAAACAATCTCAGCTCTCAATCCACTGTTAACTACCATGGCTTTCCAGAGATGTGCTTTGAGAAGGAGAGATCTCTTGACACTGCTTTACAGAAAAGACCTGACTCCTGTCAGACCCATGCAGAAATTCTGGCTGCATGTCTTCAGAAACAATTTCTCAGCTTGTTTCAGCTCTCCCTTGTTCTCAGACAGGTCTGCACTGCTTTAAAAACTGTTAATCTCTTTTTAACTGAACTGCAGAGCGCAAAACCTGACTTCTGGTCACAGCTTCATCCAGGACAGGACTGATCTACTTTCCTATAAAATTCCTGATGCCGAAGCTCCATCCAGTAATGATCATCACCCCAAGCAGAAATCGAATCAACTCCACAGGGAATCCCCTTAATCAAAACAAAATTCCAATAGCCCAAGTATTTACGACAATTTAATTGCACCCCTGCCTCCCAAATGTACTTGCCTTTCGAACTAGAATGTATTTTAAAACATGACTACAGCAGTCAAGCACACTCTAACCCAGGTTTTAATCTTTACTGCACCAAATACCTATATATCTGAAATTCCTACATTCATCAAACAATACTAAAACTTTATCTCCACAAGCAAAACTACGAACTTCGGATTTCTTCTCCGCTACCCGTTTCATCACATGTTGTGCAACTTTTAAACATTGTCTAGCCAATTCACCTGCTCTATTTAATCGTTCCCTAAAATTTGACACGTAATCCAATAATGTAAGTTCCGATTTGTCCCTCACCAATTTTTCCTTAATCAGTTTAAGTGGTCCTCTTACCTCATGACCAAAAATTAATTCAAAAGGACTGAATTTGGTTGACTCATTAGGTGCATCCCTAATTGTAAACAGTCCAAATGGAATTCCTTTATCCTAATAATCTTGACAATAAGCCCTCAACATTGTCTTTAATGTCTGATGCCACCTTTCTAACGCTCCCTGGATGGTACGCAGTTGATTTAAATTGTTTTATTCCTAAACTATCCATAACTTCTTTGAATAACATTGAGGTAAAATTTGATCCTTGATCCGATTGCATTCCTGTGGGTAGTCCACATCTAGTAAAGAATTTAAGTAACTCCTCCACAATCTTTTTAGCTGTAATATTACGTACTGGAATGGCTCTGGAATCTTAGTAGACACATCCATTATAGTCAAAAGATATTGATTCCCACTTTTCATTTTAGGAAGCGGTCCTAGATAAACCCAAGATAAACTGTATTCCTGGACAAGATAGTTTCTCTATTACTCCTACTACCACTTCACCACTCTTCACTGGACTTTCCAACCGTACCTTATATAATACCCTTGTAAAAGGTTCCTCAAATGCTGGAATTGGTATTAAGGGCGCTGGTTTTATCACTGCTTGAGGTTTCCCCATCACTTGACATGTGTGACATGATCGACAAAATTTAACTGCATCTTTATGTAGTCCAGACCAATAAAAATGTTTCTGGATTTTAGCTTGAGTTTTCCTTATTCCCAAATTACCTCCCACTGGTTCCTCATGTGCAACTCGCAACAACTCCTTTCTATATCCTACCGGCAATACTATTTGATGAACTTCTGCCCACTTTTCATCCACCTGCATATGTAAAGGTCTCCATTTTCTCATCAAGACATCACTTTTACGGTAACTACACTCTGGTATACATTCAGATTCCTCTTCCGTGTATGCTTTCTGATACATCCGGTTTATTTCTACATCTTTCGGTTGGAACTCCGCCAATTTTCCTGAACTAAATATATCCGCCTCATCCTCCACCTGTTCTTGTTCTTTTTCAACCATCTGATCAAAAATCGTTTCTGATAATTGCACTTCAACTTTATCTTCACTCTTTGATTTCTCCTCTTGTCTTGACCTGTGACTTTGCGACCTTGTTACTACACAATCCGGAAAAATCCCAGGATACTCGACCTTCAACACTTCAGTTGTCTGATTTTCCACTGGCTTATCTTCCACCTGCGATCCAGCTATATCATTACCCAAGATAAACTATATTCCTGGACAAGATAGTTTCTCTATTACTCCTACTACCACTTCACCACTCTTCACTGGACTTTCCAACCGTACCTTACATAATGGAACACTACTCTTCTCACCCTGAAGTCCACATATTACCACCTTTTCTGGCAATATTCCTCCCAAACTACATAACTCCTCATCTCTTACCATTAAAGATTGACTAGCTCCTGTAGCTCTTAAAATTGTGACTTCTTGACCTGCTCCTCCTGATACACACGAGTAAACTTTACCCACACAAGTAAATTCTTTAAAGAGATCTGGCACCTTCTTATCAATCATCTCTTGATCAGGCTGTACAATCTTTTGCAGCTCCTTCGCTTCACTTGGACTTTCCATTACGACTTTAACAAACTCCACTGTCTTATGACAGGGGCTTTGACAAAGAGTCATCGGACACCAAACGTCAGCTCTTTTCTCTCCCTACAGATGCTGCCAGACCTGCTGAGATTTTCCAGCATTTTCCCTTTCGTTTCAGATTCCAGCATTCACAGTAATTTGCTTTTACCCACTGTCTTATCCTGTTTTACCATAACAGCCTTTCCAGTGCTTTACATTGTAGCCATCTCAGATGGCCACCTGCAAAGGACCATGGGAATTATGGCCAAACCAGGATTCAGACAGACTTAGAGCTTGTATGTATATCTGCAACCCAGATAGCTAGACGCAATCAAAAGTCCCGCTCGTATGCATTCTAATGGCCTATTTCCCCCAGAATAATAGGACTGCACTCAAGAAACCGATACAGCCACAGACTGATCGGCGCCACTCCCTTTACTCAGGGAGCTCAAACAGCCAAGGTCAATGACCGCTAAGGACACACCCAGCCATCAAGGCACCCGCCCCTTTATTGGCCAAAATCGAAGGCAGTGACCGAAGCCTGTCGAATTATTGGGTCCAAGTTAAGGACCGCCCCAAAGAGCACAAAATCCCAGAGGGATAAGAAGAGGCACAGCCATGTCCTCGGTCTCTCTTGGATCCGGCCTATGCCAACCCAAGTGCAGCATAACGACCAGACAGACATGTTCAAGACCAACGATCGCTACCAGACGGATGAGCCCAGCAGAAACAGAGCCACTTCTTCCACCCAGCCACACAAGATCCGGACAAAGGCCTTGTCCATCTGCATAGAGCCGGTTGCCCTGAAGTTAAGTATAGGTTATTGTAGTTGTTAGGTGTAGTTTTGTGTTGCATGTCAAAGTAATCCTTGTGTGTAAATAAACCATCTTTGAACTTGAACTGACTAACTGGTTGTGTGGTCCTTTGATCGATATCCGGTAAATCATTTGATACCTGGCGACTCTAAAGAGCATCATTATTAATTGGCGACATTACTCTGGTGCCGACTGCCAACATTATAGGCGACATCTGGTGGGACTCGAATTAGAAGTAATTTTGTCACTCCGAGAGAACCCACAAACTTTGAAATCCAATTGCGTGAAAGAGAAAGAACCACAAGTGCAAGCCCATATCGACCAAATCAACGAATTCCGGAACTGTGTACTAACCTGCATGCCTACTAACAGGGATATAAGGGAAACTCGTTAGATTGTGTCAAAACTATCAAGGGAATTGTGGACCGCAAAATAGCTTAGGCCATACCCGCAGTTCAAATCGCCGCCTTAGTCCCCTGTCCCAAATTAAAGGTAGGGAAAGAGAAATCAAAGTAGTGCAAGAGAGATTAACGGTAGGAAACAGAGATTGAAAATAGAGCAAGAGAGATTAGAAGCAATGGCCACAAAAGCGCTAGAACGTTTAATGAACCCACAGGAACCAGAGGTCGCAGTGACCAACAGAGCAGAGCAATGCCCCAGTTGAGGAAGTATTTAAAGGGGAAAGGATGGCCCTTTGGTCCGATTTTTGTTCAAATGAAGAGTCAGGTCCAGGAAGCAGAGGACAAACTTGGTGGGACAACCTAACCGAGGTGCATAAGAAAAATGCAGCGAAAGTGCGAAAGCCGATGGCAATAGTGTCCTGTTTGGCACAGTTACGAGGCACAGAGGAGGTCGTGAAGATACTCCGCAGGCAGCTAGTTGAGAAAGAAGAGACGAATGAGGGAAGCAATAGTGAAAGCGAAAAGATTATTGAGCAACTCCGGGATCAGTTGGCAGCTAAAGATAAAGAGATGGCTGATGTCAAACGGGCACACCAATCTTGTTTAGTTCACCTTAGCAGCTTTCAGACACAGCACAATAAAGCCTACCAAGATACACAACGCGCAGTCGTGGTACGAGAAGAGACAGAACAGCAGGTAGCACAGTTAACGAGACAATGCACGGATTTAAAGACAGCTTTACGAGCGCTCCATAGCTCCACTACAGAACAAAGACAGAGCACAGTAGACCACGCGAAATGTAGACAACAAATAGAGAAGTTGCAGTCACTGCTTTCAATGCAAAACGGATTTAGAGATACCTTCGGACAAAATTTAGATGAGGAAGGTGCCCAATTGGCAAGAACTAAATGAAACCGCCCAGAGATATGTGGAGAACACAGAAAATCACAACAGAGCCCCCATGCCCTGAAAAGGAAAGCACCCGCACCACCGACTGCACAGGCAGCACACACCCCCATGAATGCGGTCACCACACAGCGTTCATCGGATTGGGAGGAGCCCGATTGCGTTTACACCACCCCATTATCCATCACCTAATTGAGAGAAGCTTGCGCTAAAATTGATCCATTCGAACCCACTGCAGACCTGCATAATTTCTTTAAGAGAGTACGCCAGCAAAAGGTTATGTACGATCTAGACGAAAGGGAGGACGTTAAACTTATAGTAATGAGTCTTGACCAGTCAGTCAGCTCAGCTTTGCCAGAACCCCAGAATATAGAAGCAGGAACATTAAAAGGAGATGAATACGATTAGATGCGATCGGGTACAACAAGGGAGAACCCGTAGAAGGTTTGAACCTTTGTAGGCAAAAGAAAGGAGAGCATCCGACCGCATTTGCAGGTCGCCTTTGGATCCATTTTACAACAGTATTTGGGGATTTGAACCGCGCACACTTAGATAACGACGACACAACTAAATGGGCCGCACTTTAGTCTCCCACGCCACAGAAGCAGGTCAAAAGGCTTGTGTGAATTACGACCCCGCAGACGCCACACACAATGAAGTGTGGGTATTAAAGAGACTCTCCAGAGCTTGGGAACAATCCCTACACAGGAAGGCAGATCAGGAACATGTCGAAGCAAATATGCACCCAGTTAGAACTAACCAGGACCCAGCATGGATAAATGAGGGTAGACATGAAGGACAGCACCCCAGAGCACAGGCACCACGAGGTTGCTATAATTGTGGACACATGGGACATTACGCCCGCGAATGCCGACAAAACCCCCCGAACCAGCAACACCACCAACACTTAGGAACAATGTTAGCGCCCATTCAGACAATTCAGCAATCAACACCACAGATTGACGGTGTTCGGACTCCCCAACTTGGGTCTGCGACACACTCTGGGACAAATCAGGCAGACCAGTAGTCACAGGCACAGTCCGGGGACATCCAGTAGAATTTCTTTGGGACACGGGAGGGTACCGCACCACTTTAAACTCCTCCACAATGTTCCAGCATGACAAATGGCCCACCACAGCCACCATCACCCTTAGTGGATTTACCGGACATGTACAGCACCCGTAGATATTCAGATAGGAACCATAAGCACCAGACACCCCGTTGTTTTAGTCAACTTACCCCAAACAGCTGAGCATATTCTCGGAATCAATTTTATGAGCTCCCACAACCTTTCCTTTGATCCTGTGAATAGATGTGTATGGAAAATGGCCAAAACAGCGAGAGCCCCCGCTACGCTCACAGTAGGGGACTATGAACATAGAATTTGCTCAGTAGGAGACTATTGGTTTGATCCGCAAACAATTAGTACAGACCAGACAAGTAGAGGGGTCCTCAGAAAACATAAAGCTTCCTTCGCCCAACACAAACACGATTGTGAGAAGATCCCAGGAATGGTCACAATTTCAGGACCCGATCTTAAGCCACAGAAGCAATACGGTTTCCCACAGCAAGCCGAGGGTGAGATTTCAAATGTCATCAATAGCTTATTAAATCAAGGAGTAATTCGGCCGGTAGCCTCAACAAATAATGCCCCAATTTGGCCAGTGAAAAAATCCGATGGTTCTTGGCGACTGACAAATCGACCACCGAGAACTTAACAAGGTCACCCCTTTTGCAGCCCCCACCATTGCCACGTGTCCTGAGACCATGCTCAAGCAGGGAGTACAGGCAAAGTACTTCACAGTGCTGGACATCAGCAATGGCTTTTGGTCCATCCCGCTAGACAAGGCCTGTCAATATAAGTTCGCATTCACATTTCAAGGGCAGCAGTATACATGGACGTGCCTCCCTCAAGGATTCCACAACTCCCCCTCCATTTTCCACCGACAATTGGCCAACAGACTTTCCAAATTTTCCCGCCCCAAATGCCTTATACAGTATGTGGACGACTTACTCCTACAGACGGACACAAAGGCAGAGTATGTAAAGCTTCTTTCAAAATTACTAGGTCTTTTGCAATCCATTGGATGCAAGGTCAACCCCAAAAAAGCCCAGATCTTAAAAGAAAAGGTCCTTTATTTAAGCACCACTTTCATCCACGGGAAGAGAGAGATTGAACAGAAGCGAACTGAGTCAATAGTTAAATTGCCCCTGCCCCACAATATCACTGCACTCTGGTCATTCTTAGGATTAGTTGGATATTGTAAGAACCATATAGATGGTTTTACCACAAAAGCAGCCCCACTCTCAGAGCTCCTCAAAAAGAACGCCCCATGGGAATGGCTTCCTCAGCACTCAGACGCCATCGATGAATTGAAACGCGCCCTAGGCACAGCCCCCGCTTTACAAGTTCCAGACTCAGACTCCCCATAGAAGTAGCAACCACCGACCGAACCCTATCAGCAGTACTCCTACAGGAAAGACATGACCGCTTAGGACCCGTAGCCTATGCCTCATAACTTTTGGATCCCGTAGAGCAAGGATTTACAGCCTGCGAACGGCACTTGCTTGCAGTTTTTTGGGCAGTACAGTATTTTGCATACATCACAGGCCTTAACCCATTAACAATTTTAACCGAGCACACCCCAACGCAACTACTGTTAGATGGTAGGTTAAAGGACGTTCAGTCAGCCAGGTCAGAGCAGCTCGCTGGACACTATTGCTACAAGGAAGGGACATTACAGTCAAACGTACAAAGACCCACACATTTCTAGCAGATAACCTTCATTTGCAGGGACTCCACATGAGTGCCAGATCATAGTCGGCCAACACCACACAGGACCCTTTATTCCGAAGTCACTGCACACACAAGCAGGCAGTAAAACGCAGAATCCACACACCATAGACAACGCTTTAAAGATTCATGTAGACAGTTCCTCCACGATAGAAAATGTTAACAGAATAACTGGTTGCGGAATTTATGTAGAAGACGCACAGGGACGCGCATTAGAAGAAATATCTTTAAAATTGCCCGGCCACTTAGGATCACAAGC